>NC_137497.1:16438720-16453720 GCF_041902795.1 Electrophorus electricus | reverse complement strand
ACAACACACACACCCCACATCAGTGAAGACCTCACCTGGACCTACAACACACACACACCACATCAGTGAGGACCTCACCTGGACCTACAACACACACACCCCACATCAGTGAGGACCTCACCTGGACCTACAACACACACCCCACATCAGTGAGGACCTCACCTGGACCTACAACAAACACCACATCATAAAGAAATCCCAACAGTATCTGCTGTGTCCTCTGTTTATGTATGATACCCAGCATGACCTGCAGGTTAACACTCTCCTGACATCAGAACTCTGAAAATGTTCAGCTCTTGTTCACAGTTTTATTGACAACAGGAGGAAACGTGAAACTGAATCACATGAAAGACAAATCAACAACAAGCCAGCCACAACAAGTACCGATATACACAAAACACAATGCAGCAAACTTCACAGAGAATAACATTATCCACCAAATAATGATCTGTGATTACAAATAACAATACAATAAACTACACACAACCACAATGTTTTCAAAAGGTATGAGATGTACGCAGACAACTGCATTAGCACGGCTATAATAACTACAATAACTATAATAACTACAATAACTAGAACTCTTGGAGTTGTATTCTCTCACTCTACGATCGCTACACACATAAACCGACTCGCTGCTACTGACACCCTGTGGTTCATAAATGAATTACAACTAACCTCAAAAAATGGAACAGAGTTTATAAACTCCTGACAGAACAGCATCTGTACTTCCTGAGGAGGCTGAGGAAATGTAGCATGTCAACTAAAACTCAGCAGTTCCTACAGGAGAATGATGGAGAGTGAACTCACCAGCCACCACAGTATGATATGGTAACTGCACTACTCAGGAATGGAAGACTCAGTTTTCAGTATTTTCTCATTCTCACTCTTTCATAAACACACACAGAAACACGCACACACACACACACACACACACACATACACGTAAGCACACACAAACAAACCCACATACGCATGCACACACTAACGTTCCATACCTGAGAGTGTCCAGTCTGCAGTGGGGATCCTCCAGTCTAGCAGAGAGCAGCTTCACTCCTGACTCTCCTGGGTGGTTGTACGTCAGGTCCAGTTCTTTCAGGTGGGAGGGGTTTGACCTCAGAGCTGAAGCCAGAGAAGAACAGCCTTCCTCTGTGACCAAACAACCAGACAGTCTGCAGAAAGGAGGGAAACAGGTAGAGAGACAGAGAGTGAGATGCACTTCCAGAGCAGCCTGCATGGGGCAGCTAGAGAGGCTGGTAACTGTAGTGGAGGTTCCTCCACTCTCATCTCTATCCGGCGTCCTCCATGGCAGATGGTTTTGTTCACTCTTCTCCAGATCGCTGCTGTCTGTGTTTATTTTTGCTCTTATTTTTATTCAGCCCTTCAGAACTCTAGTGCACTATTAACCTACATCAGAAGAACCCCAAAGCTGGACTTACACTGTGTGATTTCAGTGGTCTTATTAGACTGTTACATGTCAGACTGTATGAGATGATGCCAGTAAAATCTTGGCAGAATTCTACATCTGGCTGTGATAACAGGAGTAAAAACACTGTCACATTTCTGGACCTGTGACTCAGAGATAAAGTCTAAGAATCCTAAGCGATGCATACTTTTTTTGGAAGTTGCAAAGCTGATGCCAGACTTTCACAAGTGTCCTCAAGATTACAGATAGCTAGACTGCAAGTAGATACAACTGACAATACAATATAGTCTACAGTAGATACACTAAATATTACAATGTAAGTCACTCTGGATAAAAGCATCTGCCAAATGCTGTAAAAGTAAATATAAATGTACTCTTATGTGGTCATGGAACTGTCTTGGCTTTATAGGACATTTCTGAGAAATAGATATCCAAAATCAACCTGAATGAAACATGAATTCACCCAAAGGTATTATTATTTTAATAGGAGTTTATGAAAAATAGTAGAGTGAAATCTGTCCAAACTTACTCTGCTGATACTCTGCAAATTCAGTCTATACAAAATGAGTGCATTATTTCGCCTAAAGGTAGTTTGACTTTAATATGGATTTATGAACATTGTACAGTGGAGTGTCCAAACTTACTCTGCTAATAGTCAAGGGCTTCTACTCACATGTGGTAGTGGAACTGTTTTTGCATTTTGTTAAAATTCAGAAAAATATGTAAAACTTCAATATAGATTTATTAATGATCTGGTGATGGCCAAGGGCCACCATTCAACTGGCAGTGGAATATTTCAGCCCTGGAGTTCCCCTGCCCTGCACATTTGCCACATTTCACTAGTGATAACCCCTGTTTCAGCTGGCAGTCAAGATCTATAATAACCTTCTGAGAAACATTATGTAGAAAAAGCATTTTCCACAATGCTTATTAAGCTGTGTAAATATATTACCAATTGTGTTTAATCTAATTATGCAATTAAAGTAGTTCAATCAAGTAAACTGTATTTTGTACTTTTAAATGTAGTAAACGTGCAAGTCCATCGAAGCTCTTAAAAATACAGCGAAATACCGTAAAATCGCGCATATAGGCGCATAATTTAAAGCGCGGACGACTTGACCGTGAATCGCTAAAGCGCGGATAGCGTGATCGCGGTTGTAACCTAGTAACCACCTGTAACCTAGTGACCACCTGTAACCTAGCTACAAGATTTAAATGTGTTTATACTGATGTAGGGGACATGACTGATTATTGCCCAGCTGTAGTTCATGAACACCAGATGTTATAAATCACATCCCCGTCACACCCTCACCCTCCTCCCTCCCGCTCTCAACTACGTGAAGATCCAACCGCATTTCTCCAAAAGACTGTAACTTGATTGTTGCAAAGACAAGAAGTCCAATCTTGCTTATTGACAGTTTGGTCAAATTGTTGAGACTGTTAGCTGGTCAGATATCTGTGCTGAACAGTAAACAACTAAACAAATCAACATAGCTAGACTTTCTTTGCTAACATTACCTAGTTAGCTGTTAGCCATGAATGACGATCAGAGATTGAGTGAAAAACTCATACAGGCTTTGTCTGTCTCTTAGTCCATCTACTTTTACTTTTTGTCTGTCCCTTTCTGGTATTTTCCTTTTCTCTTGGAAATCACCATAGCAGCAAATATCCTCCAATTCCAGTTTGAGATTTTCTGTCATTTTCATGATCCACTACAGTTCTCTTCACCTCAGTAAGTTAAAACAGCTCCCCTGATGCTATTGGCCACTGTAATGACGTCATTCAATATTCTGCTGCCCCGGCCGTCCTACCACATATTTGATTGGATAAAATTACTGTCACTCAAAATGAGAACCTGATCACTCATATTCCTGTTACTGCTGGATACAAGTGCTTCTTGGATATTCATGTTATTACTACCTTCATTTTTTTTTTTCAAATGGTACAATTTAAAAAATTTGTGGAGTGTTTTTATTGTACCTTTTGACATTTTTTAATACGTCAACATAGACTTCCTAAAAACACAAGGACAACAATCACAAGGTTATTACTGTATTTCTAGACCAAATTGTTTTCTGCTGTTTCATGTGCTCCCAGTTTTAGTTGAGAAAAATATTAGGAACATTATCTTCACTACATATAATGGTGTTATAATACTGTTTCTGACCATTCTGGTGCCCTACACACACCCAAACACACCCTGCTGCTACCACACTACAGTTACAGTGAAACTACAAACACTCCATAACTGCAGCCTGATAACATTTAATAGACAAACTGAACACAGGCATGCTAATAGAACACAGATTTGTACCTTCAGTTTCCAGAGTTGGCTCTGTCCTAGAACAACTCCCCCAGGTCATTGTGCCAGTGTTGGGTAGTGTAGTCTATTGTGTGGCTGTGTGTATCAACATAAAATATTGTGGGTGTAGAAAATTACTGTACATTCACTGAGTGGATTTGAACTTGTTACATCTACTACTGTATTTTCTTTTCCCTCTTCTGGTTTATGTTTAATGAAGACAGGGTTGGGGTGGAGCAGGTGTTGGATTTGGTTTTTATTCTGTCTTATACTCCCCATAGAGACAGATGGCATGTTTGTAGATCTCTATTACTTTTTTGTAATAATGGTTTGTGCTCAGAATAAAGTGTCTGTTGTGGTCTCTCCCCCTACACTGGCAAATAACAGAGATGTATAAAGGTTGCTATCTCTCTCTAATCATCTGCAGCTGAAATAACCAGCAACTGAAGATGGCTGCCTCCAACACTCCTTTACCATTTATCAAACACTAAGATAATACTGATGATTTTCTTCATAATTTGTGAACCCTAAAGACGGCCATGTTACTATATTGTGTGGGATGTAGCTTGGACACATACTAAAACTGTAGCATAACCATTGTATTAGAGTGTTGCTATGAACAATGCATTAAATAAGAGTTTTACACATTTTTTCCTTTTTTTTTTTTTTTTTTTAAACAGAACAGTGCCTTGACTCTCCCACTAGTTGTATTTTATATCTTTTCCCTGCAAAACACCTTCACTATTGTTTCTGAACTTCTGAGCCCTCCAGACATCTTGTGGTTTTAAGTATTTTCTGTGGTCAGTGTTTGTTCTCCTGTATGGAGGAAGCAGAAAGACAAGGAGCACAGCAAGGGGTCCAGTGAGGAACACATTCCAACAGTGGTGGTCACACACAGATAATAGTTCTGCCTCTCTAACACACACAAATAGATCTGTCTGTCTCTCTCTCTCTCTATTTCACACACACACAAACTCACAGATAATAGTTCTGTCTCACACTTACAAATAATAGATCTGTCTCTCTCTGTCTCTCTCTCTATTTCTCTCTCTCTCACACACACACACACACACACACACACACACACACACACACACACACAGATAATAGTTGTGTTTCTCTCTCTCTCTCTCACACACACACACAAACACACACACACACACACACACAAACACACACAAATAATAATTCTGTCTCTCCCTCACACACGTTTCAATTGAGGTGAAGCATTATAAACAGTAAATGAAACATACTTGTGTCAATCTGTGTAATAAATAAGATTTCAAACAGTAGTCATATTGGCCCTGAACTAAACAGTGTGTGGTCTGGTTTACTGTGTACATACAGTAGTCATATTGGCTCTGAACTAAACAGTGTGAGGTCTGGTTTACTGTGTATAAACTGTAGTCATATTGGCCCTGAACTAAACAGTGTGAGGTCTGGTTTACTGTGTATAAACAGTAGTTATATTGGCCCTGAACTAAACAGTGTGAGGTCTGGTTTACTGTGTATAAACAGTAGTCATATTGGCCCTGAACTAAACAGTGCGAGGTCTGGTTTAATTCTGTGTGGTTATATTTCTACATGGAGTTATATTGCTACATTTGGTTAGAATTCTACATGCGATTATAATTCGACGTTTGGTTATATTTCTACGTGTGGTTATAATTCTCAGTGTATCTGAATTATGTAGTATCAAATGATGAATTATGGGTACAGAAATGTCTGATCTAAAGTTCAGATGTAATACAAAACACCACACATGCTATGCACCACACACACACACACACACACACACACACACACACACACACACACACACACACGCACACACGCACTTCACTCCTTCTCTCCTCCTAATCTCCTGATTATTGATTACTGTGTCTTGTGTGTCTTTCTTTCTCTCTTGTAATTAAGTCCACAGGTTCACTCGTCCAGTGCTGAACATTGTTCCTCACTACTGTGTTCAGTTGTCCTGAGTTTACTGTCAGCTGTCTGCTCAGTTTCTCTCTCTGCTGACTCGACGTCTTGTACCATCACTGTTCTATTTTAGTTTGATGTCTCTGGCTTGATGAAAAAATTAGCAGCCAACATTCACTCCTAAGTCAAGCTAATATGACGTTAGCGTGAGGTATCTAGGTGTAGTAACCAACAGCTGTGAGTGGACACAGCTGACACTACAGCAGAGCTGTGGGGCTACAGTGAGGCTACAGTGAGAGTGGACACAGCTGACACTACAGCAGAGCTGTGGGGCTACAGTGAGAGTGGACACAGCTGACACTACAGCAGACCTGTGGGGCTACAGTGAGAGTGGACACAGCTGGCTTTTCTGTCTCTGTCTGCTGTGTTCACTCTCTTCCATGTTCTCCCCCTGGACACTTTCACCATCAAGTTCTTCTGTCTTTTCTCTCTCATGCTGTCTTCTTACTAAAGAAGGTTGCCATGGCAATAGCATTACTCTTTCTCTTCATCCTGGCTTGTATTTGCAGAGAGATTAGAATGACTGATGTTTACAGTGTTTTCATACATAAACTAGATAAAATCACTCAATGAAATGCTTACATTAGAACACTTCATTTTACAACACAGTTGTTGGAGTTTCTAAATATATTCATCCTGTAAGACATTTCGCAAAATGTCTGCGGTCAGGTGACCAAAATTGCAGCTTGTGGACAAAATGCCAAAGTGCCTAGTTGAAGCAGCATTGTAATAAATACACCTGTACATGTGGACAAGGACTCATCTGGGTCTCCTCTTTACAATGTTATATTTCTCTTCTAGACTTGAAAATCTGCCCATGCATCACAAATGTAACTCTTTGTCTCCACAGTGTGGTCATTTAATGAAATGCAGTGAGGTTTCAACAGAAAACTATTTAGAAATATTTAAAGAAGACAACTTTATAATATAATATAAAAGTGTACATTTCCTTGCATTGCCTTGCCTGGCAATGTTTGTTTAATACTGTACTATAAGGGAGTTGACACTGACCTTTTTAAAATGCCGCTTTATTTACATTCAAAAATAGTCACAGAAACTCACCTGAGAATCTCCAGTTTACAGTGTGAACTCTTCAGTCCAGCACAGAGCTGCTCCACTCCTGAATTCTGCAGGTCATTATTATTCATCTCCAGCTCTCTCAGTGAGGAGTTTTCTGTTTGTAGAACTGATGTGAGAGATTTGCAAGACTCTTCAGTGAGACCACAGCCAGATAGTCTGTAAAAGAGTAAATACAGTAAATAATGTAGTTCAGTCAGAGGATGATGAATTAAAAGATCTGAACTGCTAATAAAAATGTAAAGAAGAGCTTGAAAGGTCTGGAACACACTGATACAGTTTCAACCTTTTAATTTCACAAACACAGCAACATTTCAACAGTACCGTGTCTTCATCAAAGACAAAATGGACAAAGACATGACAAATAACATTCATTAGCAACCTAAGACAGGTGACCAAATAATGGATGGTTGGTTCATAAGTCAGTGAATGGCAGTTACCATAATCAGAGTCCAAATATCAAAAATATCCCACCCCTAACAGCATAACAGGAAACAGAACAACATAGATCTCATTCAATGTTTCACAAATACAAATACACCAATATACAAACAGAAAATATTGTTGGAAGACATGCAGAGTAGTGATTATGGAGGAATAAACACTTCAGTAGTGATTATGGAAGAATGGCACTATCGACGCAGCCAATGGCACATGCGTGGGGCCCACCATAGAACAGCGCCCTCTCATTATCACGGAGAGTGACGTGAGGAGAGTGTTTAAAAGGGTGAATACCAGGAAGGCGATGGGACCAGACGGTATCTGCGGGAGGGTCCTCAAAGCCTGCGCAGATCAGCTAGCCCCGGTATTCACCGACATCTTCAATCTCTCCCTGACGCTCGGTATCGTCCCGTCCAGCTTCAAGCGATCCACCATCGTCCCCGTCCCGAAGAAACCTCGACCCTCCGACCTCAATGACTACCGCCCTGTCGCCCTCACATCAGTCGTGATGAAGTACTTTGAAAAGCTAGTCAGAGACTTCATCACATCTTCACTGCCAGCCTCCATGGACCCACTGCAGTTTGCATACCGCCACAACCGCTCCACTGACGATGCAATTGCACATCTGCTCCACACTACACTGACTCACCTGGACGAAGGGAGGGGAAATTATGTTAAAATGCTATTTGTCGACTACAGTTCAGTATTTAACACCATCATCCCCTCCCTACTCACTACTAAGTTGGGGGATCTAGGACTGCATACATCCCTGTGCGACTGGATCTCCAACTTCCTAACAGACAGACCACAATCAGTACGGGTGGGCAATTGCGCCTCATCCACCCTCACCCTCAGCACTGGAGCTCCTCAGGGTTGTGTCCTAAGCCCCCTGCTCTACTCACTGTACACCTACGACTGCACAGCCACTTCCAGCTCTAACATCATTGTCAAGTTTGCTGACGACACCGTTGTCGTGGGTCTGATCTCGGACAACGACGAGAGGGCCTACCTGGAGGAGATTAAACACCTGGAAAACTGGTGCCAGGAAAATAATCTCCTCCTAAACATCAGTAAGACATAGGAGCTGTTCGTGGATTGCAGCAAGAAGCAGGTGCGGCACTACCAACCTGTGAGGATCAGTGGAACCACGGTGGAGAGAGTAGATAGTTTCAGGTACCTTGGAGTTCACATCTCGCAGGACCTGTCCTGGTCCTGCCATACCAACTCCCTGGCAAAGAAGGCTCGTCAGCGTCTTTACCACCTCAGACGCCTAAGAGACTTCAGACTGCCCTCCAAGGTATTGCGGAACTTCTACACCTGCACTATCGAGAGCATCCTCTTGGGGAACATCACAGTCTGGTTTGGGAATAGCACCAAGCAGGACAGACAAGCACTCCAAAGGGTAGTGCGTTCAGCAGAGCGCATCACTCACACGGAACTTCCTGACCTGCAGACCATCTACTACAAGCAGTGCCAGACCAAGGCCAGGAAAATTGTGAAGGACCCCACCCATCCCAACAATAGACTCTTCTCTCTGTTGAGGTCAGGGAGGAGCTTCCGCTCCCTGAAGACCAAGACAGAGAGGCTGAAGAGGAGCTTCTTCCCACAGGCCATTCGGGCCCTGAATCAGGGAAACTGATAAACTGTGGGGACCACCACCACCATGTAACATAACTGTATATCTGTACACCTGTATATATCGATTTATACTCAATTACCTTGTTACACAACAACTGTAGATATGTTATTATACAAAATGGATCTGTACATTCTGTAGATTGTGTACATATATACCCAACCATATTACACCTGCACTGTACATTCTGTAGATTGTGTACATATATACCCAACATATACATTGTACATTGTGTATATAATCATAATATACATATATTGTACATACATTGTTAATATATTTTGTACATACATAGAGTATATATATTTATCTTACATATATACATTTTTCTCTATGCACCCCTGTTTCCTTTCCTCAGTTTGGACAGAGCACTCACCACCATTTCACTGCGAGTTATATTCTGTATGACTATGTATGTGACGAATAAACCAAACTTGAACTTGAACTTGAATGAACACCGCAGTAGTGATTATGGAGGAATGAACACTGCAGTATTGATTGGACAGAATGCAGACAGCATAATCTTTTACTAGTGTTTACATTCCTGTGCTCACACTATGAGTCACTGAACATGAAACATTCTCCTCTGCCTTTGCTTTACCCAGTGAGGTCCTGAGTTCTGTCTTTGTGGTGCACCGAGAATCACAGAGGCTCAATAGCTGAGTCAGGGACTCCATCAGTCAGTCAGGTGTGTGTGAGGCAGACCCCATCAGTCAGTTAAGTGTGTGTGAGGCAACTATCTCATGTCTGCTGTTGACATGAAATGTGTCCCTGGAGTTTGTCCTTCATGGACTGTATGTGTGCAGTAAAATACTGGGGAGAAGAGGACCGTTCACATGTTGTTTCAGTTGGATCAGAACTTCAACTCACAATATCGCTACTTCACACAACTAATTTATTCAGTAAAATCGACCATTTACATTAACACAAAAAAAACCCAACTAAACAAGTCAGCAGCCCTTTTTGGGGCTACAGTGAGAGTGGACACAGCCGACACTACAGCAGACCTGTGGGGCTACAGTGAGAGTGGACACAGCTGACACTACAGCAGATCTGTGGGGCTACAGTGAGAGTGGACACAACCAACACTACAGCAGATCTGTGGAGCTACAGTGAGATTCTTTCAGTGGAGTTCTTTCCTCCAGCACGGCTGTCAGTTCAGCTCACCTCAACATGTGTTGAGCACACCGTGTAAATCATAATGAGAATGGGGTCTCACACCCAAAAACACAAGGGAATCATGTGTGATTGTAAGACATTTTGGAAAATTTCTGCACTCAGGTGACCAAAAATGCAGCTTGTGGACAAAATGCCAAAGCGCCTAGTTGAAGCAGCACTGTAATAAATACACCTGTACATGTGGGCAAGGACCTATTTGTGTCTCCTCTTTACAATGTTATATTTCTCTTCTAGACTTGAAAATCTGCTCATGCATCACAAATGTAACTCTTTGTCTCCACAGTATGGTCATTTAATGAAATGCAGTGAGGTTTCCACAGAAAACTATATTTAGAAATATTTAAAGAAGAGAACTTTATAATATAATTTAAAAGTGTACATTTCCTTGCATTGCATTGCCTGGCAATGTTTGTTTAATACTGTACTATAAGGGAGTTGACACTGACCTTTTTAAAATGGGTCTTTATTTACATTCAAAAATGGTCACAGAAACTCACCTGAGAATCTCCAGTTTACAGTGTGAACTCTTCAGTCCAGCACAAAGCTGCTCCACTCCTGAATTCTGCAGGTCATTATTATTCATCTCCAGCTCTCTCAATGAGTTTTCTGTTTGTAGAACTGATGTGAGAGATTTGCAAGACTTTTCAGTGAGACCACAGCCAGATAGTCTGTAAAAGAGTAAATACAGTAAATAATGTAGTTCAGTCAGAGGATGATGAATTAAAAGATCTGAACTGCTAATAAAAATGTAAAGAAGAGCTCGAAAGGTCTGGAACACACTGATACATTTTCAGCCTTTTAATTTGACAAACACAGCAACATTTCAACAGTACCGTGTCTTCATCAAAGACAAAATGGACAAAGACATGACAAATAACATTCATTAGCAACCTAAGACAGGTGACCAAATAATGGATGGTTGGTTCATAAATCAGTGAATGGCAGTTACCATAATCAGAGTCCAAATATCAAAATATCCCACCCCTAACACCATAACAGGAAACAGAACAACATAGATCTCATTCAATGTTTCACAAATACAAATACACTAATATAGAAACAGAAAATATTGTTGGAAGACATGCAGAGTAGTGAGTATGGAGGAACAAACACTGCAGTAGTGATTATGGAGGAATAAACACTGCATTAGTGATTATGGAGTAATGAACACTGTAGTATTGATTATGGAGGAATGAACATTGCAGTAGTGAATATTAGTGTATGAACACTGCAGTAGTAATGATGGTGGGATGAACACTGCAGTAGTGATTATGGAGGAATAACAGAATTCAGAGAGCAGAATCTTTTATTAGTGTTTACATTCCTTTGCTCACACTATGAGTCACTGATCATGAAACATTCTCCTCTGCCTTTGCTTTTCCCAGTGAGGTCCTGAGTTCTGTCTTTGTGGTGCACCGAGAATCCTGGAGGCTTAATAGCTGAGTCACGGACCCCATCAGTCAGTCAGGTGTGTGTGAGGCAGACCCAAGTCAGTCAGTCAGGTGTGTGTGAGGCAGACCCCAGTCAGTCAGTCAGTCAGGTGTGTGAGAGGCAGACCCCATCAGTCAGTCAGGTGTGTGTGAGGCAGACCCCATCAGTCAGTCAGGTGTGTGTGAGGCAGACCCCATCAGTCAGTCAGGTGTGTGTGATGCAGACCCCATCAGTCAGTTAAGTGTGTGTGAGGCAGTCCCATCAGTCAGTTAAGTGTGTGTGAGGCAGAACCCATCAGTCAGTTAAGTGTGTGTGAGGCAGAACCCATCAGTCAGTTAAGTGTGTGAGGCAACTATCTCATGTCTGCTGTTGACAAGAAATGTGTCCCTGGAGTTTGTCCTTCATGGACTGTATGTGTGCCCTAAAATACTGGGGAGAGGAGGATGGTTCACATGTTTCAATTGGATCAGAACTTTGACTCTCTTCTACATTGCTTGTGTGAGGACTCAAGGACAACTGACTTTTTGTACAAAAGAACTGATACGGTCAGTTTCACAACTGTGCTTACATGCATTGGAGTAGAGCCAAATACTAAAACTTTCTGAAATTCAAGAAAAAACTTTAAACTGATCAGACAATTTATGCTGATTATATGATTTGTAAAGAAAAGCATTGTATTAAACTTGAGAGAAATGCAAAACAATCATTTTCACTAGTGGTCTGAGATATTGGTCCCACTGTATGTGAGAAACAGTAGTAGCCTGCTACAGTTTTAGGTGAGTGACAGTAGTAACAGCATTAGCTTCTGGGAGACTCACTGCATGTAGTCATATTAACACCTACACCTTTCTAATGTGCCCAATCACCATCATCGGCTCTAAAGAAAACCCATGATAAAGTTTGAAAACTGCCATCAGTGTGAAATATATACATGTATGTATGTATGTATGTATGTATGTATGTATGTATGTATGTATGTATGTATGTGTGTGTGTGTGTGTGTGTGTGTGTGCACATGTGTACACGTGTGTACACACTGGTCATGCTCATCCTTATACATTTTTCTCTGTATTGGTCAGTAGTGGTTGAACTGTAATGTTGGTCAAAAAGCTGAACTGATAGTTCATATTTAAACCCTTTTGTATGTTACACTGTGTGGTGTGGTGTGTGTGTGTGTGTGTGCATGCATGCATACGTGTGTACACACTGATAGTTCATACTTGAACACTTCTGTATGTTACACCGCAGCACATTTTCTGTCTGTTTCACTAAGAGTGTGAACTATAAACACTGTTGGCCACTGTTATAAATGTAGGACCATTCTGAACACACAGACACACAACTACCCATGACATCAAATATCATTTCACCATCATTAATACATTTAGACTAATGAATCACTGGACAGTGTTACTACATTCCAATGTTCCACAACTTTATGGTTTAACTTAAGCACCTGGTGATGGAGCCTTCAATCACCTACATGTGCTTTAATGTAGGATCTCTCTATCCTGCTCTCTCTCTAATGTTCTATCTCACTCTCCTTTTCATTTTTCACAGAAGACCTTCTGAGTCAAGAACATCCACTGCCTGCTACACCCACAGTTCATCTCTAAATGAAAATACTCACATGGCTTTTCTGGATGCTTTGACCATTGGCAGCAGTCTCAGTAGACATTCCTCTGATGGGTCATATTTCCTCAGGTCAAACTCATCCAGCTCCTCTTCAGAGTTCAGCAACACAAACACCAGAGCTGACCACTGAGCAGGAGACAGTCTGGCTCCATGGAGACTACTGTTACCTCCTCTGCTCAGGTATGTTTGGACTTCCTGCACTAGAGAATGATCATTCAGTTCATTCAGACAGTGGAACAGATTGATGGATTTCTCTGTAGAGGGACTGTCACTGATCTTCTCCTTGATGTACTTGACTGTTTCCTCTTTGCTGTGAGAGCTGCTTCCTGTCTGTGTCAGTAGGCCTTGTAAGAGAGTCTGATTGGACTCCAGTGAGAGACCCAGAAGGAAGCGAAGGAAAAGGTCCAGGTGTCCATTTTGACTCGTTAAGGCCTTGTCCACTGCACTGTTCAGGAAGACAGACATTGGGGTTTTGAAAATACTGAAATATCCAGGGTGTTTCTGTTGTAGCACATTGGTGTTGGTGGAGATGAAGGAAATAAACACATATAAAGCAGCCAGAAACTCCTGAACACTCAGATGTACAAAGCTGAACACCTTCCCCAGCTGTAGCTCAAACTCCTCTCTGAAAATCTGAGTGCACATTCCTGAATACACTGTCATTTCTCTGACATCTATGCCACTGTTTCTCAGGTCTTCCTCATAGAAGATCAGGTTGCCTTTTTCTAGCTGTTGGAAAGCCAGTTTTCCCAGTGCCAAAACATGTTCTGTCATGTGACGTGGGTAAGTGGGACGTTTTTGTCCTTTCATACTTTGTCCATACTTTTGATGCTTGTGTCTGAGCTGAAAGATCAGGAAGTGTGTGAACATCTGAGTCAGAGTGTTGGGGATCTCTCCACTCTCTGCTTCACCCAACATTCTCGCTAAAACAGTGGCTGCAATCCAACAGAAGACTGGAATGTGGCACATGATGTAGAGGCTTTTTGACGACTTCATGTGTGTGATGATTCTATTGGCCAGGCCCTGATTACTGATTCTCTTCCTGAAATATTCCTCTTTCTGTGGTTCACTGAACCCTCTTACCTCTGTTACCTGGTCAACACACTCAGGAGGGATCTGATTGGCTGCTGCTGGTCGAGAGGTTATCCAGAGGAGAGCAGAGGGAAGCAGATTCCCCTTGATGAGGTTTGTCAGCAGCACATCCACTGAGGTTGATTCCGTTACATCCCTCAATCTCTCATTGTTCTGGAAATCTAGAGGAAGTCTACACTCATCCAGACCATCAAAGATGAACAGAATTTTGTAGCTGGTATAATGTTTAGGTTTTAATTCACATGTTTCTGGGAAAAAGCAATGAAGAAGCTCCACCAGACTGAACTTTTTTTCCTTCAGCAAATTCAGCTCCCTAAAAGGAAGTGGGAATATTAAGAGAACATCCTGATTTACATTTCCTTCAGACCAGTCCAGTATGAACTTCTGCACAGAGACCGTTTTGCCAATTCCAGCCACTCCTTTAGTCAGCACAGTTCTGATGGCTTTGTCTTGTCCTGGTAAGGGTCTAAAGATGTCACTGCATTTGATGGGTATCTCCTGTGTTACTGGTCTCCTGGATGCTGTCTCAATCTGTCTCACCTCATGCTCATTACTGACCTCTCCACTCCCTCCCTCTGTGATGTAGAGCTCAGTGTAGATCTCATTCAGAAGTGCTGTGGTTCCCTGCTGTGAGATTCCTTCATGAATCCTCTGACATTTTTCCCTCAGTTTGGATTTGAGCTTTCTGTGGCAACCAGGGGCCAGTTCTGATAAAAGAGGAAGACAACAGAACACATGCTAATCTCTTTTAGATTCAGATTCATTCATAAAAGACTCATTACAGGAGTTACAGGAAAAGAG
>NC_137497.1:16393720-16433720 GCF_041902795.1 Electrophorus electricus | reverse complement strand
AACATTCTTACCCAATCAACTCTACCTGGTACCTGCACTCACTGGACACTTGATTAGAAATGCCTGTCCTTCAGCAACACAAATGAACCACAAACACACACACACACACACACACCTGGCCTTCAGCAACTACACAAACATACCACACACACACACACACACATCACACCTGTCCTTCAGCAACACAAACATACCACGCGCGCGCACACACACACACACACACACACACACACACACACACACACACACACACACCTGTCCTTCAGAAAGTACACAAACATACCAAACACACACACACACACACACACACCTGTCTACACACACACACACACACACACACACACAGCACACCTGTCGTTCACAAAGACAAACGAACCACACACACACACACACACACACAGCTGTCATTTAGCAATGACACAAACATTACATCTGTCCTTCAAAAACAGACAAACACCTGTTCTTCAGCAAAACAAACATACCACACACACACACACACACACACACAATCACACTTGTCCTTCAGCAACTACACAAACATACCACACACACACCACACCTGTCATTCAGCAAGACAAACACCACACACATCACACCTGTCCTTCAGCAACTACACAAACATACCACACACACACACACATAATCACACCTGTCCTTCAGCTACTACAGAAACATACCACACACACACACACACACACACACACACACACACACACACACATAATCACACCTGTCCTTCAGGAACTACACAAACATATCACACACACACCACACCTGTCCTTCAGCAAGACAAACACCGCACACACACACACACACACACACACACGCAACACACCTATCCTTCAGCAACACAAACGAATCGCACACACACACCACACTTGTCCTTCAGCAACTACACAAATAATACATCTGTCCTTCAATAAAACAAACACCTGTTCTTCAGCAATACAAACATACCACATAGACATCACACCTGTCCTTCAGCAACTACAAAAACATACCACACACACACACAATCACACCTGTCCTTCAGCAACTACAAAAACATACCACACACACACACACACACACACACACACACACACACACACAATCACACACAATCACACACACACAATCACACCTGTCCTTCAAGCAACTACAAAAACATACCACACACACACACACAAACACACACGCACACACACATCACAGCTGTCCTTCAGCAACACAAACATACCACGCGCACACACATGCACGTCCTTCAGCAAGACAAATGAACCACACACACACACACACACACATCACACCTCTCCTTCAGCAACTACACAAACATTACATCTGTCCGGCAAAAACACACAAACACCTGTTCTTCAGCAAAACAAACATACCACACACACACACACACACACACACACGCCTGTCCTTCAGCAACTAAAGAAACATACCACAAACACACACACACACACACACATCACACCTGTCCTTCAACAACTGCAGAAACATACCACACACACACACACACACACACGCATCACACCTGTCCTTCAGCAACACAAACATACCACGCGCACACACGTCCTTCAGCAAGACAAATGAACCACACACACACACACACACACACACAATCACACCTGTCCTTCAGCAACTACACAAACATACCAGACAAACACACACACACACACACACACACACACTTGTCCTTCAGCAAGACAAACACCACACACACACACACCACACCTGTCCTTCAGCAAGACAAACACCACACACACACACCACACCTGTCCTTCAGCAAGACAAACACCACACACATCACACCTGTCCTTCAGCAACAGAAACATACCACACACACACAGAAATCAAACCTGTCCTAAGGCAACTACACAAACATACCAGACACACACACACCAAACTTGTCCTTCAGCAAGACAAACACCACACACACACACATCCCACCTGTCCTTCAGCAACACAAACATATCACACTTGTCTTTCAGCAACTACACAAACATACCACACACACACACACACCACACTTGTCCTTCAGCAAGACAAACATACCACACACACACACACACACACACACACATCCTTCAGGAACACACACACCACACCTGTCCAACAACACAAACATACCACGCACACACATACACACACACACACACACACCCCTGTCTAACAACACAATCAATCATAGCACACACACACACACACACACACACACATCACACCTGTCCCTCAGCAACTACACAAACATACCACACACACCCACACACACACACACCACACTGGTCCTTCAGCAAGACCAACATACCACACACACACACACATACACACATCACACCTGTCCTTCAGCAACAGAAACATACCACACACACACAGAAATCAAACCTGTCCTTCAGGAACTACACAAACATTACATCTGTCCGGCAAAAACACACAAACACCCGTTCTTCAGCAAAACAAACATACCAAACACACACACACATCACACCTGTCCTTCAGCAACAGAAACATACCACACACACACAGAAATCAAACCTGTCCTTCAGGAACTACACAAACATACCACACACACACCACACCTGTCCTTCAGCAAGACAAACACCACAGACACCCACACATAAAGCACACCTGTCCTGCAGCAACTACACAAACATTACATCTGTCCTTCAAAAACACACAAACAACACACACACACCACACCTGTTCTTCAGCAGCTACACAAACACACACACACCTTATTAGTTTGAGCTGTAGAATAGTGCCATTGTTTACTGGGGTATTATTGATGTATTATTGGGGGAACCTCACTCCCTCACACACTGGGAGGAACAAATCTTATGAAAGAATCTGAGTGTGTAATGTGTCACTCACCGTAGGACAGAGGTCACAGGTCCACTGCTGAATAGAGGAGGAGGATCCATGGATGCATCACTCTTCATAGACACACAGCTGGGTGCTGGATTTGCTGCTCTCTCACTCCACCTCCTGATGATATTGAATAGTAAAAATAAATCACATTAGAGAACAACCAATTACACTCACAACATTCTTACCCAATCAACTCCACCTGGTACCTGCACTCACTGGACACTTGATTAGAAACACACACACACACACACACACACACACACACACACACACACACACACACACACCTGTCCTTCAGAAAGTACACAAACATACCACACACACACACACACACATATCACACCTGTCTACACACACACACACACACAGCACACCTGTCCTTCACAAAGACAAACGAACCACACACACACACACAGCTGTCATTCAGCAACGACACAAACATTACATGTCCTTCAAAAACAGACAAACACCTGTTCTTCAGCAAAACAAACATACCACACACACACACACACAATCACACTTGTCCTTCAGCAACTACACAAACATACCACACACACCACACCTGTCATTCAGCAAGACAAACACCACACACATCACACCTGTCCTTCAGCAACTACAGAAACATACCACACACACACACACACACACACACACACACACACACACACAATCACACCTGTCCTTCAGCAACTACAGAAACATACCACACACACACACACACACACACAAACACACACACACATCACACCTGTCCTTCAGCAACAGAAACATACCACACACACACAGAAATCAAACCTGTCCTTCAGGAACTACACAAACATATCACACACACACCACACCTCTCCTTCAGCAAGACAAACATCGCACACACACACACACACACACACACACGCAACACACCTATCCTTCAGCAACACAAACGAACCGCACACACACCACACTTGTCCTTCAGCAACTACACAAATAATACATCTGTCCTTCAATAAAACACACACCTGTTCTTCAGCAATACAAACATACCACATAGACATCACACCTGTCCTTCAGCAACTAAAAAAACATACCACACACACACACACAATCACACCTGTCCTTCAGCAACTACAAAAACATACCACACACACACAGAAATCAAACCTGTCCTTCAGCAACTACACAAACATACCAGACACACACACCAAACTTGTCCTTAAGCAAGACAAACACCACACACACACCACACCTGTCCTTCAGCAAGACAAACACCACACACATCACACCTGTCCTTCAGCAACACAAACATATCACACTTGTCTTTCAGCAACTACACAAACATACCACACACACACCACACTTGTCCTTCAGCAAGACAAACATACCACACACACACACACACACACACACACACACATCCTTCAGGAACACACACACCACACCTGTCCAACAACACAAACATGCCACACACACACACACACACACCCACATCACACCTGTCCTTCAGCAACTACACAAACATACCTCACACACACACACACACACACACACACACAAACAGAAACTAGAACAGCACTGATAGTAGAACTTGGTTTAAATATGTAGAGGAAGTGGCAACAGGTGAAGGGGAGAATAACTAGAACTTCTAACTAATAAGTGGGAGATGGAGAGCAGGGGAATGGCTGAGGATGACTGACAGGGATTAGTGTGTGTGTGTGTGTGTGTGTGTGTGTGTGTGTGTGTGTGTGTGTGTGTGTGTGTGTGTGTGTGTGTGTGTGTGTGTGTTTGTGTGTGTGTGTGTGTGTGTGTGTGTGTGTGTGTGTGTGTGTGTGTGTGTGTGTTTGGCTGGGTAGCTCTCTCACTCCACCTCCTGATGATATTGAATAGTGAAAGTAAATCAGCTGGGAGCTGGAGGCTCTGCTCTCTCTACCCTGATGAAGATGAGGAAAGTGTTGAGTAATTACATCCTTCACTACATCTCATTTATCCTGAATAGTCCCTCTTCCTGTTTCCTCAGATTAAGTGCTGATGGAAAGCTCCTCACGCTGGGTCAGAGGTTCCTCCTCCACTGCTGGAGTTATGAGGCTCCATCATGGAGTTGTTCCTCTTCACACACACACAGCTGGACACTGGAGATGCTGCTCTCTGCTCCCTGTCAACAGTTCACACACACACAGTGAATCAACACAATCAATGCCTGACAAAACTCACATTAACATATTAAAAAATAAAAAGCATGCTGCCAAACATGAAACATGAAGCAAAAAATAAGAAAATATAAAAATACAGATATATAAAATAATATAAAGATGTAAGCAATACAATGTGCAATACATGTGTATGAGAACAAGTTATGCTGTATGCTATATATATATATATATTTACATATATGTTTACTGATACCATAACAGCCTGTATATGTGCACTCTGTCTTAAAGCACAGGCAAATTGACCATCATCAAATAAAACATCAAATAACCCCACATCTCCAGCACAACTAGTATTTAACATGACCAATGACAAAGAAATTCAAGTGTAAATTCATCATCATATTGAGAGACCTGCGATGTATTTATACTAGTGTGTTCATCCATGCAGTCATCTCCAGAACTGTAGGTGGCAGTGCAAAGCCAAAACTAACCCCTGAAAAAACAGAGAATGACATTCTGACACCCATCACATATGACTGTCCACAAAATTTAAGAGGTGCAAATTGACACTGTAAAGGTCCAACGTGCACAACAGGAAGAGGAGCAACCGCGTCATTTCTAGCATGCACACACACACACACACACACACACACACACACACACACACCACAGACAACGAGTCAAATATAAACCCAGGCTGTGTCTGTAATGATCCACTCACTCACTCACATTCCCCCACACAGACGGGTCTATATAGAACACTACATAGGGTATGTTAGTGAGACAACAGACAGAATCTATCAACACTAGTCTGTGCTGGAAATATAAAACTGTGACCTTTCATCACAGAAACTATCTGGAACATAAAGTGGTGCAGTCACAACACATTGAAATAAGACACATTAGTGAGGAAACAGTGGTAGCAGTCCTGTCAACATGTCTGTTATATGCCCTTAATCAGTGTACCTCAGTTGTTCACTACATTTACAGTACACTATAGGTGTGGTATCTTTGTCCTTAATCAGTGTACATCAGTAGTTCACTACATTTACAGTACACTATAGGTGTGGTATCTTTGTCCTTAATGTCGGTATGTTTACTGGGATAAATAACTACATGGGTTCTGTGGGTTTACATGAACTCTGTAGAATTCTGTGGCTTTGCATGAACTTTGTTAGGTTCTGTGGGTTCACATGAACTTTGTTGGGTTCTGTGGGTTCACATGTACTCTGTGGGGTTCTGTGGGTTCACATGAACTCTGTAGTGTATGAAGTGCAGACCGATTTAATGAATTGTCTGTATGGAACAGATTTCATAGTAAAATAAAGGAACAATGTCTCAAAATGATATATTTATTGTTATATTATATTATGAAATTTTTGTTGTTCTGCTATTTGGGGGGCTTCTTCTCTTCCCAAATTACCTCCTCAGTCTTGGAAAAGATTCATTCACATAGAAGACATGTTGCTAGCATGCACAGGTGTTTTTACCATTATATAAATGTGTGGATGTACAGCACATCACTCCTGTCAGTAAACCAGAGGATCTCTCTCTACATACACTTTCTATATATTAATGTCACTATATCTATCCTAACTACTGCTCACTGGATGTCTCTCACTAGTCTATCAGTCAATATGTCCTATTAATAACCTTCTATCTAGACAACACTGAATTTCTCAGTCTCTCAAATTCTCTCTTCTCACAAAACCCTCAAAGTTTGGGTGTGTTTTCTTGTAAGTATTCATAGAGTTTGTGACTGAGACAGATGTGTGATCAGGTTTGTTTCAGACACTGTCAGTCAAAGCCAGGAGCGGCAGGTTCTGTATCACACCTGTAGAAACACAAGCTTCGTTTAGCCGTGGTCACGTGACATGGCCGCTTTGAGCCACACTTTGGATCAGTGTTTCAAAACGCTGCGCTTCAGAAACTCCAAACAAGCGTAGAAACGTCAGTACTGAACGTCCCATCCCAAACTATAGTTAATAATAAAGATAATGAACTATACAGGGAATCTGAACTGTCCACTGAGGATTTGGACAACACTAAAAAATGGCTGAAACTGAACAGGAAACTAATTGTAAAAAAGCAAACGTTACAGCAGCAACTTTACGTTTAGGCCAGAGGAGTTTAAACTGGAAGCATTTGGAAAGATTACTGACTAACTACGACTTAAAATCGAGATTTACAATAACTGACAACGTATATCTGAGCCAGTTATATTATTACTATTATTTAAAAATATAACTGTGCGATCGTACTGGCGTTGGCCATTTTAGTGTCCGTCATTTTAGATGCGTACCGTTAACTTCACCAGGACTTTAATCTTTACGTTTAGTCCACTTTTGGGTGAACCGACGATTTAACACAGAACTATGTATGTACAAAACACGCTGTTTAAACTGCACCGACATCGCATTTTAACAAATAGGATGAACTTACCGTGAAATATTTTAAACGCGCGTATCTCCAATCCGTCCAACTTTCAATAACGGCAACAGTTAAGAAAATACTTTCATTTTCTTGCGAAGGGAGGGACTACAGGAACGCCAGTGGGCGTAAGTAGAGCACATGTCAATCATTTTCGTATGAAGCCAATTACACAACCGATTTCTTATAACATTCATTTTTTGTTAAGCCAATCATCAGCCAAAGTTAGCTGTCCATCATTTTGCTGCAGCCAATCATAGACTAAGCAGTCTATACAGTCAATGGATTCACAGTCCCGCCTACACGAACTTGTTTTGCGGCTGCGCTGAGAGTAAATCTCCACTATGTCGGCACGATGAAACACTTCGGAATTTAACATACCGCTTTGTTTGTAGATCAAACTTACAGATGACTGTAATTTAGACAGAGAATCATCCTCACGATAAGCATGTAAGTGTGTGGACGTCCATGACATGTTGTGCATCTGATAAATAAAGAATCTTCTTAATGGTTGAATGCGGGGCGTGTGCGTGTGTGTGTTTATTTCAAGTATTGTGGAAAAATAATTTATTAGTTTACCAGTATTTGGTACAACAGAAAACTACATGGTGTACTTATAACAACAACAACAACAACAACAACAACAACAACAACAACAACAACAACAATAATAATAATAATAAAACATTTAAATTCATGCAAAACACAACTACCAATTAGAGATTTTACATTTGGTGTGGATTTTTTCAGAGAATCAAACTTCTTATTAAATCACATTAGATACAATCACATTAGATAACGCCATATAACATTAATACATAATATTCTGCATTATAAGACAAATTTAGGAGTCCTAAATAAGAAGATTATTTTTGTATAATAAACACAGAATACAGAACACATAGAACACACAGAACACTCAGAACACATAGAACACAGAGAACACATAGAACATGGAACACATAGAACACAGAACACATAGAACACAGAGAACACATAGAACACAGAGAACACATAGAACACAGAACATGGAACACATAGAACACAGAACACAGTCTAACAGTAAAAGAATGACAGTAAATGTGTATTAGTATTGCTGGTTACAAGAAAGTTGATAATTGACATATTACCTTTTAGCACACAGATCTCTATATAACAATAGAAAAGAGAAGATAAAAATGGATATAACAAACCTATTCTCATCTTATTCCTTTCATAAACCTAAAATTCCCCATCCAACAAAATCCCACATAATCATACTAATTACACTAGAACACAAAAATAAAATACATGGCAGGGCAGATTCAAACACAATGGCCACTTAACTCTAATGAGCACAAAAAAATGATAAAAAATGACCTTCCCATGCTCAGTCCTCTTGGTACAAATGTGAATGTCTCTTCAATCTGAGATGGTGTAGTATCTGTAACACGCTATCTCTCAATAGACTAGTTACACTCACCCTGAGCCCCTCAGAGACCCAGGACATTATCCAACCTAAAGACCCAGTGACACATTCTCTCTCTCTCTCTCTCTCTCTCTCTCTCTCTCTCTCTCTCTCTCTCTCTCTCTCTCTCTCTCTCTCTCTCTCTCAGGAACAGTCTTGACAACTGCAGTATAAGCAGGTTATCTTCTTCCATTTGGGATGTTAGAACTCATAGCCTACTAGTCTTATACACTACTTCAGTACACTAAGTGAAAAGAAAATAAAGCTTCACTTAGTGTCACGATTGGCCACCCTCCTGGTGTCCCTGTTTCCATGGTTTCCCTGTCGCCTCTTTGTTTTCCTTTACTTCCTTGTTGTTATTCCATTCCTTAGTTTCGTTTTCTCCGCCCCTCATGATTTACACCTGTGTCTTGTTTAGCGTCCATTAGATCATGGATTTAAGCCCTGTGTTTTGTTTCCCACATTGTGGGTTATTTTGGTTTGTCTGGTTGGTTGTAGGTTTGGTGAACCATGTCTGTATGGTGTGTCCTTCGATTCGTTCAGTATGTGAGGTTCCTAACCTTCATTATCTTTATTATCCTGTTTCAACTATGTTTATTTATGTTTGTTTGTTAATAAACTCTCTCTGCACTTGCATCCGTCCCCTCGCCTCGCCTTGCTTTGTGCTTACCTGCTAATGTTATGCTTAAACACTTCTCACAACACACTCATAAGCCATTGTTGGCCACAAAAGAGAGTTATGCAAGGATTCTTGATCTGAAAACCCAAATCACCACTGTACTCTAATACATTTAGTAGTAAATGGCAACTTGGCAGTGGTGGGGCCACAGTGGTTGAACGAGCAAACTTCCGATTACAAATACAAGTCAAGTACCTTAACCACTGAGCTACCACTGCCACAGATCTCCAGGAGCAGAGGGTGGGGCTAAACTGCTGGGAGACAGATCTCCAGGAGCAGGGGGTGGTGGGGCTAAACTGCTGGGAGACAGATCTCCAGGAGCAGGGGGTGGGGCTAAACTGCTGGGAGACAGATCTCCAGGAGCAGGGGGTGGGTCTAAACTGCTGGGAGACAGATCTCCAGGAGCAGGGGGTGGGGCTAAACTGCTGGGAGACAGATCTCCAGGAGCAGGGGGTGGGGCTAAACTGCTGGGAGACAGATCTCCAGGAGCAGGGGGTGGGGCTAAACTGCTGGGAGACAGATTTCCAGGAGCAGGGTTGATGTGCACTGGTCTACACAGGTCCATTTCAGAATCTTTGTCCTGCTCCTCTGTTCAGTCCCTGTGTGTCCCTCACTCAGTGCTGACCTGCTGTCTGTCCCTCCCTCTCTGCTTCTTGCTCTGTGGCTGTTGAGCTTTGGCCTTTTTAACAGGAGGTGGAGTCTGTGTCTCTTCTCCTCCCTGCACTTTCCTCTTCTTGTTATTTTTCTTTTTCTTCTTCTTCTCCCCCCCTTTCAACCCTTCCCCCTGCAGTTGCCAGGGTGACTGTAGTGTCTTTTCCCTCCAGTATGATGAGCTTTTTGCGGTTTTTGCATTTCTTGCTCTCAGATGGAGCCCCACAAACATCTATTTATGACCAGACGTTGTGATGAGAGGACAGCTGAGCTGACCGTGTTTATGATGAGAGTCCAGCTAGGGTTTATGGTTGCCTCAGGGTTAAGCTCCACTTATCAGTCCTCTATTACTGATATCTTAGGCCCTGTGTCTCAGACTGTGACAATTATGAGTGAGTGCAGCTGCATGTGTAACTCACTGAATATTGAAGAGTTTCATCACACTCCAGCACGTATCTTCTAGCTGCCCAACCTTCTGCAGACTCCCCTCAGAATTCATGGACCTCAGAACATTCCAGAGAGAGTCCAGATTCACCTCCACCTTCTGATCAGAACAACAGAATTTTAGCCTTGCCACTACAAACCTAATTAAGACTTAATTAAAACAACTATGCTACAGCGGTAGGGCAAACAAAGCCAGTGTGAAATAAATCTAGAGTGGAATCACGAGTGTTTCTAGAATGCTCAGTCTAGAGTAAGACATAAACGGGGTTTCTGTACCTGACTGAGAACCATTTTGACCAGGAAGTGGCAGAGTTCCAGGCCTTCACCATCTTCCCATGAACTGCCTTGTTCTTGCACTCTGTGTGCTGGAGACTCTGGAGGAAACAGAACAGACGCCAAACTGTTTCAGCTCAGAGTGATGAGCCCACAGTGGGGGAGACACCACCACCATCTCAGCAGCCTCAGACCCCAGTCCAAGCACTACACACCCAAACAGTTCTTACTCAGCCTAACAGACATTCATTTCACTTATGAATGCATTAAAACACACACACATGCACACACACACACACTCACTTTACGGAAACCAGTTCATGTTTGCACAGTGTCAGCCTACTAAACCCAGATTAACATTGCTGTGAATTAAAGTAAAGGGTCAGTGCCACATCCAACCCACCTGATCCTGTTAACCACTCACTTCATAAGACCAGGATCACCTGGATCAGGTGTGTAAGATAAAGGCTGAAAAATGGGAGAGTTCAGCTTGACCTGTTGGAGTTGGTTTTAAACTGTACTCTAACTGTGTGAGATGCATTTGAGCTGGATGCTACCTGCTGAGGTTAGACTCTACCTGTTGGGACTGGACTCTACCTATCGGAGGTGGTCTGCTGTTGTCTGGCAGAGTTCAGTCCACTGGGCTGTAGTCAGCAGATGCTTCGCCTCTTTAGACTGCAGAGCTCTCAGATCCATCACACACGCCTGGCCCTGCAACAGCCAATCAAAGCCATCCAGAGTGTTATACAGCCAATCATAACCATCCAATCGGTTAAACAGCCAATCAAAACACGAATAAGGCCCTGAAAATGCTTACCCAAACCTGAAAGTTACATCACCAGTTACAGTAACTCAACAATGAGACCAGAATAGATTCAATTCTGTAGTGATTCTGTAGGTACCAAATACGAGCAAATGTGTGTTTTTGTGTGTTTTGAATATGTGCTGAATTTGTATGTCAGTGTGTGTGTTACATGTTTGTATGTAAGGCTGTTTGTGAAAGTGGTGTGTGTGTGTGTGTATGTGTGTGTGTGTGTGTGTGTGTGTGTGTGTGTGTGTGTGTGAGTGTGTGTGTGTGATAGTTGTCATGGCCCAGTTATATTCAGTTGTTTGGAGTTTGTAAAGGCATTTGTGTGATATCGTTTGTGGGCTTTCACCTTCAGTTCACTGCCATGAATTCTGTCAGTCGCAGTAGGCTTTTTAGTTTCTAAAGCCAAAAGAAAATCAGATTTCTTCAGAGCAGGAGTAATTTTCCCTGCTGCTGCCGCACAGAGGTGCACCCCACAAAAATGGCTGTGGCCAAAGAAAGAATTAACAAGGAACATATACACGAGTTATCAAGGAACAACCAGAAGCAGCAGAGAACAGGTGGAGCAACCAAACAAGGGGTCCAACAGAAAGATCCAAGAAGCCCATTGTAACGCGGGGGTTTAGGCAGGATGCAGGAACAAGCCGTGTAAACAAAGTGACGTTTATTTACACACAACAAAAGACACTGTAGCTCACAGGCTAACATAAGATTAAACACTGACAACCAGCAACGACTACACAAGACTTTATATATATAAACCGTAACGGCACGAAACGAGAAACAGGTGTGATACACGGGGAGGGCGTTGCCAAGTAGACAAACACACACACACACACACACACACACACACACGCGCACACACACACACGTGCGTCTGGGAGGAGGGAGCCATATTGTGACATGCATCGATACATGCCACGTGTGCACGTTTGTGTTTTTTGTATTGGTTGCTTTTCCCTGTTACAGGTAAACCAATAAGAAGCTTTGTGGGCTTTGTGGATGGAGGTGGGACTACTGCTTTAAGGGTGGATCTCCTGCGAAAGTATGTGGCGCTGATTCGGGCCATGCTTTGGAGTTATTGCTAAAGGCATCTTGTGACAGTGTACAAACGATACTGTTTAGTTTACATATGAGATTGCTGTTATGTTCCCACTATCTGTCGGTGTGGACAAGTCAGGTAACATGGTTACAGGTGACTTCAATGTATAGCTCTGGTAGATTAGGGGCAGTTGCTGCTTTGTTGCATTTTAGATCAGGAAAGGTATGTGGTAGGCAGGGAAGCTGTTTTATTATTTTCGTTTCTATGGCACCGTCTACAGCGTCCACCTGTACTTTATGTTCAGTTACCAGAATTGTTCTTATGCTTTGAATTATGTGCTCTTGCCATTGATTTTTATGGTACAAGTAAATTGATAAATGCAGAGATTCTTGGTGTTGGTCTCATCCTTGGCTAGTTTGTACATGCCTCACACACACACACACACACACACACACACACACACACACACACACACACTGGGCATGAAAATATAGGTCTTATCTTAGAAAACTAAAGGGCTGTTAGATTTCAGTGGGTTCATGGAGAAAGTGTCATGGTGTGGAAAGTGTACACCCCCCCCCCCCCCCACACACACACACACACTCCTCTTAGAAGTGTTACAGCCCTGTCAATTTTGTCACCAACCGGGGCATGTAAAATCCATGGATAGAAAACCAAGTTGTAGAGCCAAAACAGAGCATGACATGATTGTTAAGAAGACTGAGATGAGGACAACCATGACAAAACAGAGTAAGAATTATTACTCAGACCTGCAGGAATATACAGAGCAATAAGGATTACTCAGACATACATGTTCATATATAGTAATAGTAAATACTCAGTCATATAGGAAGAGTGTAACAAAGTAGGGCACTGAAAACCCTGACTCTTATACCTGAAATGTTTGAAAAAGGCATTCATTCTACAGCACAGTGGTATAATGTTACATCATCATCATCATCATCATCAGTCTTGCCCCCCTCACTGAAACACACTGTATCTAATCATTATGTAGTACAGACCTCATCCTGTATCTCATCATTACATATGTAGTACAGACGTCATCCTGAATCTCATCATTACATGTAGTACAGACCTCATCCTGTATCTCATCATTACATATGTAGTACAGACCTCATCCTGTATCTCATCATTACATATGTAGCACAGACGTCATCCTGAATCTCATCATTACATGTAGTACAGACCTCATTCTGTATCTCATCATTACATATGTAGTACAGACGTCATCCTGAATCTCATCATTACATGTAGTACAGACCTCATCCTGTATCTCATCATTACACATGTAGTACAGACCTCATCCTGTATCTCATCATTACATATGTAGTACAGACCTCATCCTGTATCTCATCATTACACATGTAGTACAGACCTCATCCTGTATCTCATTACATATGTAGTACAGACCTCATCCTGTATCTCATCATTACATATGTAGTACAGACCTCATCCTGTATCTCATTACATGTAGTACAGACGTCATCCTGTATCTCATCATTACATATGTTGTACAGACCTCATCCTGTATCTCATCATTACATATCTAGTACAGACCTCATTCTGTATCTCATCACTGCATATGTAGTACAGAGCTCATACTGTATCTCATCACTACATATGTAGTACAGACCTCATAATGTATTTCTTCAGCGGTAGTCAGTTTCTCACCTCATGATGATGCCTGGCTGGATATTCTCAACTCAACAGTGATACGGACACATATAACAACTCCAGCAACACAAACTTGTACAAGCAGAAGACCCACAACCATGCCAGTACCAGGTCAGTACTATGTCAGTACCAGGTCAGTACTGTGTCACTACTATGCAGGTATTAGGTCAGAACTAGATCAGTACAGTACCATTAACAGGTCAGCACTATACCAGACTCACAAATAGGGATTCTTTCTTTCTCTAGCCAAAGCCAAAGAAATACCTTTTTCAAAGAAATATACATGGTTTCTAAAATGACTGTATAGTTGTATAAGCAAGCACTTGAACAAGTAGTCAATGGTTAGGCTCCTGGGAGTGTGGATAGATTCTCCATGGAGGTTTGTAATACATTTACAGATACTCATGACCAAGTGTCCAAAGTAAACAATTACTTTCTACCCAGTAAACAATTAAAAAAACAGAACAGAAACAGATGTTAAAGTTCCATGTGATCAGCACACCTCTAACACCTCTAACACCCTGCTGGCAGCAGGTCTACATGTCCTGTCAAACACAAAGATAACCAAGGTCCCTTTAAAGTAACACCACAGGGTGTTTCTTGTTTCAGTAGTCAATGTTTACCTGGTCATAATATTAACCCAGGCCTCAAAAACAGACATGATTTGATTGGTTATTAGATTACATCCAGGTTCTGATGATTCTAAACTCATAGGTGGTGGGAGGAAGTTAGCTAGTGTGTTTAATTCCACAGTGAGTTAGAACAAAGTCTTTATTGTATTATGTCTCTGGACACAGACAGTGAGGCAGGACAAAGTCTTTATAGTATTATAATGTCTCTGGTTAGGAGCAGAGTAGATGTACATGTATTTCATAATGTCTCATTATCTCATATAGTGATTTAAAATTATAATAATAGTGGTATTACTAACATGGTATACAAGATATTTGCTTTAGAAGATTTTTGCTGGACACAGGAACGCCGCTTGGCACAGCGTGGTAAGTAGTGATGGCAAACGCACTGGCGCTTTCTTCCTAACTGTATCAAAAAAAGGTTCATTACTCGTAGCTTCATGATACAGTGCACAATAGCGGCATCTGGTGGTCAAAACCTCAAAGTGCTTTGTGCATCTGGTTGGCAAGGTAGCTTTATTTATTTATTCAATTAGGTAGTTAGTTAGTTAGTTGGTTGACTTGTGCGTACTACCTTGGTTCCTAGGTATCGGACAGCGGCACTCTGCCAATTTATTTCCAGCTTTTAAAACTGTTCCATCGCATTAAAAACATGACATTTGTTGTTTCAATAAAAGCAACCGATGAAACTAAATAGATTGTTGCGCATGTCTTCAAAATCTCATTGCTGATGTGGGTACATACATCCAGGTTTTGGCAGAATACTTTGATGGCTGAATAATGTGATGTATTCTATTACAATACATAAAACAGTAATATATTCAGAATACATTTAGAATGCACCCAGAACACAACTTACTAAGTCACATTTAAGAGCAAAAATATTTGATATATTTTAAATTTAAGTTCTAAATTGTGAACAGCTTTAACAGAACTGATATAATGCCATCAATGTATAACTTTTTCTTTATTCTTGTTGCAGTGTTCTTTTAAAATACTCTACCTTATTTGTTGGCAAGAGTTCAGTGTTCAGACTCCATAACACGCCCTTTTTTTCACTATTTCCAGGCTACTCTGTGGTCATTTGATCATTGTAGCCCGACTCAGGCACGGACACAAATCCACGTGTAAAGACCCTAAAAAAGGGAAGGAATTCCATATTGTTTACTGTGTATTTGTTTATTATTGTTGTACTGAGTGTTAAAAACTCTACTTCCCAGAACTCTTTTCGAGTTTCGCGCCGGTTTTCTTGCTGGCACGGCCAGTCTCTCACCAAGGCGAGCAATCAGATGGCTGCTAGGATTGAGCGACGTTGTCGTTGACCAATCAGTGATTAGGAGGCGGGACCAGACTGGGGCGTTCGAGCGGGAGCGACACATCGGCAATTTTCCCCTGAAGTTTCGGTTGCTGGATACTTAATATACGCTGCATATAGGCCAAAACTGTAACTTTTCCCATTTTTCTTTCAAGTCTAACAGTGTTTGTTAGCGTGAAAGTATATTCTCACTTCGGTAGACGTTGTCTGTGTTTCGGTTCTGTGAGGAGAGTTGGCCGTATGCGGTGGAGGAGCTCCAGCTCCAGACTGCACCGCTGAACTGGCTGCTTCTCAGGGAAGACTGAACTCTCCACGCTGCTGCTGTGTGGATGGATGAGGAGGACCAGAGTCTTAACAACGATCATCGCACTTGTGTGAGAAGCTGAGAGGAGACGCGAGTAGGTGCTTGTTGTGGCGCTACGGCTCATCTCCATACGAGTCATGGACTTGTGAGTATCGACCAACCAGCCCCGGGTATCTCAGACGCTTCATTTTGCACAACGATATACAACACTACACCCCGTACTACGCTGGATTTAGCCAAACTCTGGTTCACGTTTGCTGTATTGACTATTTATGATTGAGCGTATATTTTCCGTGTTTATTTAATTGGTTGATTTGCAACTGAAGCCTCTGAGGGTAAGCGAAATATAAATATTGGTATTTTTTTCGCGTTGAGTTTTTTTTCCCGCCGCTTGTCTTGACGTTAATAGGTTTGAATCGGTTTTCGTTGTTTGTGATTTGCTTCTGTTATTTCGCGATTGCTTTCTTTTGTGCAGGGATATATGCTGTAAAAAAAAAAAGTAAAGTCATTTGGGGTATTTACTAACCTGTGAATCATTCGGGTCCTTAATCACGAGGGGGTTTAAAATGATTTATTACTATCAGCATAGTAGTAGACACATTTCTGGAGGCACCGCGCTAACTTAGTAAACCTGGGCAATGTATCATGTTTGTCATGTACATTTAAGGCTGGTAACTGCACCCACTGGCGGGCAGTTTCAGGTTTTCTGGCTCATCAAGTCTTTCATGAGCTGGATCAGATGGGAAACTGCAGGCCGATAACCACAGAACCGGGGTTCAAAATCTCATGTGTGTTAAGAATTTGCAACCCGCTAAAGCAACGTATCACACGTGGGTGTAGTAGTGAGACGGTAACAGATCCAGATCCAATATGTAAATCCAGTCCCACTGTCACGCCCCCCACGAGTCACGTGGTACAGCCTGCTGCGTGCAGGGATTCACAGCCGTGCTTGTAACCACGCCCCCCGGGATTACACACACGTGCACAGGGTTTAATGTTGAATGTCTGTTTAAACTGTCAGTGTGCGCGGCCTGTAGCTCCTTCACTACGTTTGTGTTAATGTCGCTCTCTGAGCCGTAACGTTAGTTTGTGTAGTCACGTGTTAATGTGTTCTTAGTTTAATGTTAAGTGTAGTCATTTACTGTAACTGTTATATGTGAGTGCCACCTTTGTTGTTGGTGTTTAATGTTAATAAATGTCCAGCAGCGTTACGCACTGACATGTCTGTAGTTTATGCCGAGGTTTCTGCTCCTGTGTGTGAGTCTGTCATACCCTCTAGAGGTCTTGTGGTAAAGTTGCTTTACGTATTCATGACTGGAAAATGAATCCCGTCTGATTAGTAGTTTAGTGTTGCCAGAAATATCAAACACAGCATGACTGCTGGGAATAAGGGAGCTGAACAGTGACACAACGTACAGGCAGGCAGGACTGTGATGTTCTGGACCCTGGACTAACCCCCTCTGGTAAAGGAGGATTACTGTGCTGCTGAGGTATAGTGGGGTTTAGTCCTGTTTCTACTGTGGGATAGATGGTGCTTTAGTCCTGTTCCTAATATTGTTTAGCAGTTTAGTCCTGTTTATTTTATAGCAGGTGGTGTAATCAGGTTATGTAAATTATTGATTTTTTTCCTAATAGTGATCACCCTGAGATTTACTCAGCTGCTTTTACCTGTACAGTACTGACTGGGCTCTCCTGTCTCCTCTGTACAGTACTGACTGGGCTCTCCTGTCTCCTCTGTACAGTACTGACTGGGCTCTCCTGTCTCCTCTGTACAGTACTGACTGGGCTCTCCTGTCTCCTCTGTACAGTACTGACTGGGCTCTCCTGTCTCCTCTGTACAGTACTGACTGGGTTCTCTTTTGTCTCCTCAGTCATGCTGTCCTGCAGCAGGTGTCACTGTGTTCTGCTGTTACAGCTGCTGACAGTCATAGCTGGTAAGTGCACAGAACGGTTTCTATTTGGTCATCAGAATTTTATTCTTGATTCTGGTGTGTGAACTGGACTAATGTACCTGCTTGACCTTTATTTATTATTTAACCTTCTTTATATGTGAAATGAATATATGAAATTAATAAATTCTGATGGGTTTTTTTAAATAATTCATTTTGTTAGACAGTGTAAACAATGATGTCGTCCATTTTAATCACATTTAAATGAATAGTAAACATGTTTACTGCATTGCTGCTATTCATGAGAACTGTACTGTGTAACTCACTGTGGATGCTCAGCTCGTCGTACCTACCTACTGTATAACTACAGTGTCTGTCTCACTCATAGACCCCATTCATAGTCAGCTGGCTAAGGTAGCTGTCCCGGCACGGCCCCCTCTCCTAGACTCCTCCCCTTGTGTGTGTCTGTCCATTGTCACGCCCCTGATGTATTGATTGTCCATGTTACACCTGTTTGTAGTTATGTTCCTTGTTAACATGTGTGCTTAAATCCCGTTAGTGTGTGCGTCCCTGTCCTTCCCCCTGCTTCCCTGCTTGCGCTGGCCCTTGGTGGGTTGTCCGGTCCTCCACCGGCACCTTTTGGCGTTGGTCTTGGAGCCGTAGCCCGATGGGCTGGCGCGCAGGGAGTGGCGCCCTTGAGGGGGGGCTCTGTCACGGTACGGCCCCTCCCCTCTCGCGCGTGTGTGTGTGTGTGTGTGTGTGTGTGTGTGTGTGTGTGTGTGTGTGTGTGTAGTGCCACGCCCTCTCGTGTCGTTCACCTGATCCTTGTTGTGTGTAATGGTCATGCGTGTATATAAGTCTTGTGTTGTGTTGTCGAAGTTGTCAGTGTTTAACCCAGTGTGTATCTTGTATCGTACGTGAACACACAAGAAGCTTAATGTATAGGGTCGTTGTGTTGTTAATGTTTGGTGAGTCTGACGTTATTCTTCATTTTTATTAGTTTAAATAAAGGCCAATTTAGTTGAGGACACATGTCTTGGCATTCCACTCTCACAATACGAACGTTACAGTAGCATGGACATGTACATGTTTTATTAATAATGTCATAGTCCCTTCTTCAGAACACTGAGAAGGGCCAGGATGCTATAGGCCCGCCCCCAGAGTCAAAAATATTAGTCACACATTTCATTGGACAGATTCCCTATCATTTTGCTAATAGAATTGCATTTCAGAACCCTTTAATTAAAAGATCACCAGAATGGTCATGTAGACACAGACATAGAAGGCACAGATGTCCCTGCAGCCGTACTAATGAGCAGTATCAGTCAGTTCTGCTCTTACATAGAAATGCATCTTTGAGTATCCAAGAATATTTAAGTAGCCAAAGTTAATGGTTGATATTTTTAGTTTTACTTTATTTCTAGTGCTGGTATGATGCCAGTTTTTCTCTACTGATTCAATACTGATATCTTGCATTGGAATGTCACCTGATATCATTACCGATCCGATATTTTTTCATTAAAACCCACTGTGGCACTGTGGTTCAGTTGTGTAGGGAATTATTTTTGTGTGGGGTGTATTATATATGCTGTATCATGCAAACTTCTAAAGGGTTCACAAACTTTCAAGCACCAGTATAATGTTTTAAACTCTCTTTTCATAATGTGTCTTTCAGGCTCTTTTCCTTCAGTAAAAGTGAATCTTCATGATGCTGCTACTCTCCCCCTGCACTCAGACGTGTTCTGGTCTGGTCATATGGACTGTGTCCTATAAACAACTTGACATTCTGGCTCAGTGTAACCAGACATCCTGCCAGTCAGAGGAGGGATTTCACATGTCCCATGATCAGTACCTGAAGGGCGATCTCTCCCTCACCATCACTGATGCTGATTACACTAAGAGGACCTGGTACACCTGCGCTTGTAGTGGTAACGACATCTGTGATGTGAGTCTGCGGATAGAGGGTAAGTGTCCTCATGGATTATCTAGTTATTGTTACTATACCATTATTTATGTAGACAGATAGAACTTTATTTATCTGGGGTAAATAAAGTAGAACATATCTAATGTTTGTGAAGTTTTCTATGTGGGGGAAAACAGAAGGAGCTTGTATGTAATGTTTAAATGTTTGTCAGATTTGCAGTTCTGAGGTTACAAATCAGTTGTTTATTACACTGAAGTTTCTAATTGTTTTTTCCACAGCCTGGAATTCTTCAGTTTAAGCCTGGTGAACCTCTGGTCCTGCACTTGCTCATATCAGAGTCAGTTGAGGTGATTTATAACAGCCCAGATGCAGCTGCTCCCTCTAGTGGACAGATCTGCACAGTGGATGGACACTCACTGAAGTGTAAACCTGAATACACACACTGCTGTAGAGCTGAGAGGAACTGCACCATCTGATAGTGGAGTTTACATCATCAGAGACACTAAGAATGAAGAGATTATTCAGACATACACAGTTACTGTGGAAGGTAAGTGTGGTTACTGTGATTTTAATGTTGCCTAGAATTACTATGTTGGGGAGGCGGGTGTGCATGGTGTCAGTAACTATGTTTACGTGCACAGCCGTGGTTCAGCATTAGTTTGACTGTCATAGTTTTAGGTCTTTGTCTTAGTTGAGGTCCTGTTTGTCTAAGCATATCCCCAATAGAGAATGTGGACATGGTTTATTTTCACTGGACTCTTTGAGGTGGATTCTCACATTTCTGGATGTGTGTGCTGTTGTAAATATTAATCTGTGTATAGTGCATTATAGTAGTACTGCGTAGTTGGGAAGTCTGGCCTTCTGTTCTTTCCCTGTGTTTATTAGTTTTTGGGAGTTAGGGAGGGTTATTGTATTTAATTTTTTTATGTACATTTGGGACACTTGGTTGTTTTCGGCAGCAGGGCTTGGTGGTTGGCATGTTTGTCTCTCAGTCTTCGAGTCCCTATCTGGGTGGAGTTTCCATGTTCTCCCTGTGACTGCTTAGGTTTCCTCTGGGTTCCTCCCAAAGACATGGAGGTTAGGATGACTGGATACTCTAAAACTGTCCGGTATCAATGTGAGTTGTGTATGAATGAATATGAATTAGCTTTGATTATGGCATGCATTCGCTGTGGCATTCTGTTTCCACAAGCTTCTGCAATGTCACAACATTTATTTCTGTCCAGAATTGCACTCATTTTCCCCCAAGATCTTGTATTGATGGGAGATTTGGACCACTGCGCAAAGTCTTCTCCAGCACATCCCAAAGATTCTCAATGGTTTTCAGGTCTGAACTCTGTGGTTGCCAATCCATGTGTGAAAATGATGTCTCATGCTCCCTGAACAACTCTTTCACAATTTGAGCCTGATGAATCCTAGCATTGCCATTTTGGAATATGCCCATTCCATCAGGGGAGAAAACATCCATTGATAGAATAACCTGGTCATTCAGTATATTCAGGTAGTCAGCTGACCTCATTCTTTGGGCACATAACATTGCTGAACCTAGACCTGACCAACTGCAGCAACCCCTGATCATAGCACTGCCCCCACAGGTTTGTATGGTAGGCACTAGGCATGATGGGTGCATCACTTCAGCCTCTTCTCTTCTTACCCTGATGCGCCCATTACTCTGGAACAGGATAAATCTGGACTCATCAGACCACATGACCTTCTTCTATTGCTCCAGAGTCCAATCTTTATGCTCCCTAGCAAACTGAAGCTGTTTTTGCCGGTTATCCTCACTGACAAGTGGTTTTCTTAAGGCTACACAGCTGTTTAGTCCCAATCCCTTGAGTTCCCTTTGCATTGTGCATGTGGAAATGCTTTTTCTTTCACTATTAAACATATCCCTGAGTTCTACTGTTTTTTCTACAATTTGATTTCACAACATGTTTAAGTGATCACTGATCGCGATCATTCAATATTTTTCCCCCCGACCACATTCCTTCCTCGAAGATGTTTCCCCACTGTCCTTCCACTTTTTAATAATGTTGGAAAAATCTGTCTCTCTCTCAAGGCTCCCCTTGACCATTGAAGTTCCTCTCTGTTTTCTGTTTTTTTTGGGAAGTTTTAGTTTGGTTCTCCCCTGTGCATCGGGGCTGCCATTCTTCCCGTGGTGTCCTTGGTTCTCCCTTTTCCCACGCTCGGCATGGTGTTTAGTTTTATCACTAGTTTTGTCGTCCCCCATTCCTTTGAAGGGCAATATATGCGCAGGTAGTTTTATAGCTGCTGCGATCTAGTGGGAGTTTGTTTGCTGTGCAACAAAGCTGCCGGGGTTCAACTCCCCACCTTTTGGTTATTTACTTTTCTTGTTTTACCTGTTCTATGATCTAACTGTTTCACACACGGGCCTGCCATCGTTAGCGCATGGTTGCTCACCCAGTAGGCTATCGGTGTCAGTACCTATCTGACCTGGGTTTGAGCCCCTGTTACACCCTCTCACATCACGTCCAAGTCCATTAAGGCTGCATTACAACAAAATGAGTTACAGTCAGGCCAAACTACAAGACAGACATTTGATTCTATACTTATTGAGTTCATTCAGTCCATTAACTTCAGCCACCAGCAAGGAGTTCAAAGTGACTCGCGCACACATACACCTCTCCCCACACAAGCAGTAACACCTGGCAGGTGGAGCGTTGGTGCAGTAGGCAGACAGTGGGAGGAGGACACCACGAGTGTGGAGCGTGTCTGTGTCCAGCCGCTCACCTCCATTTTGCTCCCAGGCCTCACCTGGATGTAGCTGGATTAACAAAACACTGTAACTGCAAAATGTTCTGCGTTCAACGCTGCTCTGTCTGTTAGTATGAATTCAGTACCAACCTTTTCTTCTCCATGTCCTTGGCATCATACAGGTCCCTGTACGAGATGCACTGGTGTTCCCCCTAACACGCTGCAACAACCTGTACATGCGTACAATTTGGACTGGATTATCAATGAGATTATCAAGGCTCCTCTGTGAAAGTGGTGCTTTAATCCTGTTTCACAATACATTTCAGAGGAATTTTAAGTTAAATGTTTGAAATAATGGTTTTAATAATAAAAAGGTTTTCAGTTTAGTGGAGTTGTTTACTTATTTGTTTATATCAGGAATCACTTTATAATTCCATAATGACATCATGAATCAATATCTTCCTTGTATTTTGTGTGGTTCAGTTTACCTAAAATGGAAAGTTAGTTAATTGACTGAGTCATATTTTCTCATGAATAGAAATGTGAACATATGTTTACCTTGTTAATTAAAATGTAAAAGCTTCCACTGATGTCTTATGGGTAATATTTTTGTATATTTTCATTTACATCATAGTGTTTCTTTGTTTGTAAAGAAACAAAATGGAGTGTTGTTAATATTTCACAACCAGCATTGTATGAGAGTGCTGAAATGTATTTAGAGCATGAAATGGCCATATATGCCATCATATATGTAGAATGTAGAGTCTAGGTGTAAATGCCACATGTAGAATCAACAGAGTTTAGGTATCAATGCCACATGAATCAACTCGGGATTTTATCTCACTTCCGGATGATTTACTGGAGCAGCTCAACCCAGCCAGCCAAGAAACATTTGGTATTTTTACTGTCCAAAAGCTTTACTGCAGTGTATAAATATAAACAAACACCATTAAGCTGAAGTGAAAACATCGGCACCATTAAGCTTAAATGAAAACATCGGAAAGTAGTGAAACATTCATAGAAACTTTAAAATGGCTTACCTCAGACTGTTTTATTTGGAGTTAAATGAAAAGCTGTGGAGTTGAGCTGTTTTGTTCTTAGCCATATCTGCACACAAAATGTTACATCAATTATTAACTCCCAAAACAGCCTCACTGCTATTATTTTGCAGTAATTTATTTGGCACTTTATTTTTTAACATTAGCCTTTGTCAGTTGTGATATTTCCAGTCAAAAGCAGAGTCATTGTGTAAGGGAATTATTTCTGAAAAAGATATGTTGAGATTCCCCTCTAGACCTAAATTGAATTTTTACAGATGAACTTTAATAAAAACTACATTTTAGTATAAAGGTAGTGCATCAGAGCATGGAATAAAATTATCTTTGATATAATTAAAATTAATTTAACTGGAATGAAAAATTGGCTACAAAGAAGGAAAAAATAAATTGTAAGCTGAAGGCTCCCTGAGAACAGCAGTGTGGTTTTCAGTCATTTTTTACCATCACCTTCCATCAAAGTTCCTCCCATTGTTTGGCCTCAAAAAGCAATTACAGTACCTTCTTCAACAAAGACTCTCTGGTTTTATTTCTTGTATTTATTAAGGACACAGCAGTGTCTTATCCTGGTGGTAATCAATAAAAGCATCCAAAATAATATTTAAAAATATACATATGCTAATTAGATAATAGCTTTTATTAATGTTATATTGAATTATGTCATGTGATTGTATGTTTAAATAAGTAGTTTGTGTCTCCACAACAAAAGTAAAACCACAAATTGGTAGTTGTGCATGAATTTAATGTTTTCATAGATTTTTTTTGTTGATAATGCAAATAGTATTTATTATTAATATTATCATCATTACTATTACTACTACTAGTACTGTTATTATTTATTAAGTAATATTATTTATTAAGTACATCATGTACCCTTCTGATAAATATTCTACTATGCTTTACTTGAAATAAAGCCCCCCCCCCCCCCCCAACACACACACACACAAAGCTCAAATACCCAACCATTATCCAATTTTTTTTTTAAATTTGTCATATGCACAACATGCTATGGAGTTCCACACATTTACATTCTTATTGTGAGGCTGATTATCTAAATTACAGTCATCTGTAAATTTGATCTACAAACAAAGCGGTATGTGTTTCAACGTGCCGACATGGTTGAGATTTACTCTCAGCACAGCCGCAAAACAAGTCCGTGTAGGAGGGACTGTGAATCCCATTGGCTGTACAGACTGTATAGTCTATGATTGGCTGCAGTGTAAAACGACAGCTACATTTTGGCTGCTGATAAAATCAATGAATAATTAAAAGAAAATGAGTTTTGATAAAATAAAATAAGATTTTAACATCTGATAAGATAAAATGACAAAAAATGACTTTTATAAGAAATCGGTTGTGTATTTTGTTTCAGTGGAAAATGATTGACATGTGCTCCGGCCTCTTACTGGTGTTCCTGTAGTCCCTTCCTTCTCAAGAAAATAAATACGAAACTGTCGTCATTGTTGAAAATTGGGCGTATTGGAGTTAGTCGCGATTAAAGGTATTTCACGGTAAGTTTATTTTGTTTGATAAAATGCGATGGGACATGTCGACGCTTGTTTCGAGTTTTTGAAGCGCAGCGTTTTGAAACACTGATCCGAAGTGTGGCGTAAAACGGCCATGTCATGTGACCACGGCTAAACGAAGCTTGTGTTTCTCTGTTTGTCTGTCACAAACTATGAATGCTTATAAGTCAACAAAACACACCCCAGCTTTGAGGGTTTTTGTGAGAATAGAGAATTTGAGAGACGGAGAGATTCAGTGTTGTCTAGATAGAAGGTTGATAGGACATATTGACTGATAGGCTAGTGAGAGACATCCAGTGAGCAGTAGGTAGGCTAGGTCTTCAATTCATAATCAGGATGAAAAAACAAATGTTTGTTGATATTTAGCTCTTTGTGTGTGTGATACTAACAGCTAATACTAACGAGTAGGCACGTTACTCGATTTGCTCTCTGTATAGGTTTAGTTTCACTTTCATGTTTTAGCATATTTCTCCTCTGGTAATACTCTTTCATATCGGCTGAGAGATGTACTTCTTTTGTGTATTAGTCCTTGAGTATGGGAGGTCAAATCAGTAATTGAAATGTTAGTCGTTAGTCGTTAGTCTTTGTTTATCAAGTCATTGAGTCAGTTCGAGAGATTTGCCGGTAGATGGCGACCAAGTACCAGTTATACTGATCTTACTATAGCCTTTACATATGACTGTGTAAAACTTTTTATTGTGCATGTTGTCATTTACAAACAACACTGACATTTAAAGTAAAATCTGTATTTGTACTTGATCTCATAGTATTATTAACCTCTTCTCTACTTCACTGTTTTGTAACATCAAAGTCCATGCCCGTTATTAAACCTTTGAACTCAGTATGGCTTTAAGTGGTATTCTCGCCAACACACCAGGTTGAACACAATATAAAGCCAACCAGTGGCAGTCTTCCCAGTTCCCTACAGTAGTCTGCTACGGTTTTGAAATCTTGAAACTTCAACACAACTGCTTCGAACATCTCATTGTTTCACCACCTATAGTATACTGCAAAAGTAGTGAACAACTCATGTACACTGATTAAGGACAAAGACACTAGTGTTAATACATGTGCTATCAATAATTTCACATCCCATTTCCTTTGAAAGGCAGTAAATCAAGTATATTTATGTTGAGAATTGACTAAATATGATGAAATTCCATTTGAATTTGTCATTGGGAATGTTACATACTGATTGTGCTTGTGATTGTTGGCTATTTGGTGTTACTTGTTGATTTGACAGTTGACAGCCAGTGTGCACATATATGGGCCATTACATATCAGAGTAACGCTCCAAAACAATATGCACATATATATGAGCCATTACGGTATCAGAGCGCTCAGCGTATCACTCCAAAACAATATGTACAAATATACGCGCTCTTACGGTATCTGAGTGCTTAGCGTATCACTTCAAAGCCTGAGGGAACTTTGAAGAATATAAGCGAGCTTTATGTTCTCATCCACATGTATTACACATTATGCTGCATACAGGTTTCTTTTATTCTATATATTTCCATATCTTTATATTTTCTTACTGTTCCCCTTTTTAAATTTGTGTATATTCTGTTTTTATCTGCCGACAGACAATCGCATGTACAATCGAACATGTACAATGTTCACTACATGTTGTGCTTTGTATTTGTGTGACATAAAACTTGATTTGATTTGAACCCGAGTTTTTAATTTATTTAATGTAACAAATGTTAGTGCTCAGACACAGTGAAGGTCTTCAGCACTGCAAATCTTTAATAAATCACTAACCAAACGTTATGTAATAATTCAATAATACATCTGAAAGCATCCAGACTCCAGTTCCCACTGTGTGAAAATGTTACAGCAGAAGCTCTCAGAGAAGACTTCCATCATCTCCTTTGGGAAGAACTCTGGAAAAGTTTTGAATGTGTCATGGGCATTTGTTATTTAGATTTTTTGAAACATCTTTAAATAAAGCTGACAAATGAAAGTGCATAGTTTTTGGGGTATTTTTAAAGTGAAATCTAAATATATTCTGTATGTCATACTGTTTTTGTGTATTCAGTGGAATATGTAATTGAATTGATTAGTGTGTTCAGCATTCAGCCGTAAACACTGTTTCAGTTGTCCACCCACCCTGTTAATATCAGTGTTTACTTATGTTTCAGGTGTGGCATCAAGTGTTTTATTTTTAATATGTTGATGTGAGTTTTGTCAGGCATTGATTCAGTGTTGAATCACTTTTTATGGATGAACTGTTGACAGGGAGCAGAGAGCAGCATCTCCAGTGTCCAGCTGTGTGTGTGTGTGAAGAGGAACAACTCCATGATGAAGCGTCATAACTCCAGCAGTGAAGAAGGAACCTCTGACCCAAAGTAATCTGATGAGACAAGGAGAGGGAATATTCAGCATAAATGAGATGTAGTGAAGGATGTAATTACTCGACACTTTCCTCATCTTCATCAGGGTAAAGAGAGCAGAGTGTTCAACACCCAGCTGTGTGTCTATGAAGAGTGATGTGTCCATGGTTGATCCTCCTAAATTCAGCAGTGGACCTGTGACCTCAGTCCAACAGTGAGTGACACATTACACACTCAAAGATTCTTCATAAGTGTAGGTTTGGAAGGGTGGAGGGGTACCTTTCTGTCAGTAATTTAAGGTCTATACCATTTTAAGAGTTTTAAGACAATTTGAATGTTTGTTAATGATGATCACTGAGTGATGATGACAGTCACCGAATCCAGTTAAATAGCTCCTTTTTTTAATGACAATATGATATGGTGGGCAAATTAAAATTATTGGTATGCATCAAGCAGAGAAAACATTTAAGGAGATTGCTGAAACAGCCAAGAACTGTGCAACGCATTATTAAATAGGAGAAGGACAGTGGGGAACATCATCTTCGAGGAAAGAATGTGGTCGGAAAAAAAACTTGAATGATTGTTATTGGCGATCATAGAAAAACAACAGTAGAACTCAGGGATATGATTAATAGTGAAAGTAAGAGCATTTCCACATGCACAATACGAAGGGAACTCAAGGGATTAGGACTAAACAGCTGTGTAGCCTTAAGAAAACCACTTGTCAGTGAGGATAACCGGCAAAAACAGCTTCAGTTTGCTAGGGAACATAAAGATTGGACTCTGGAGCAATAGAAGAAGGTCATGTGGTCTGATGAGTCCAGATTTACCCTGTTCCAGAGTAATGGGCGCATCAGGGTAAGAAGTGGGCTGAAGTGATGCACCCATCATGCCTAGTGCCTACCATACAAACCTGTGGGGGCAGTGCTATGATCAGGGGTTGCTGCAGTTGGTCAGGTCTAGGTTCAGCAATGTTATGTGCCCAAAGAATGAGGTCAGCTGACTACCTGAATATACTGAATGACCAGGTTATTCTATCAATGGATGTTTTCTCCCCTGATGGAATGGGCATATTCCAAAATGGCAATGCTAGGATTCATCAGGCTCAAATTGTGAAAGAGTTGTTCAGGGAGCATGAGACATCATTTTCACACATGGATTGGCAACCACAGAGTTCAGACCTGAAAACCATTGAGAATCTTTGGGATGTGCTGGAGAAGACTTTGCGCAGTGGTCCAAATCCCATCATCAATACAAGATCTTGGGGGGAAAAATTAATGCAACTCTGGACAGAAATAAATGTTGTGACATTGCAGAAGCTTGTGGAAACAATGCCACGGTGAATTCGTGCCATAATCAAAGCTAAAGGCAGTCCAACGAAATATTGTGTGATCTTTTTTTTGGCCAGGCAGTGTACATGTTTGAGGTAATTAGTAAACTGATCTCATGTCTGTATGTGTGTGTGTGTGTGTGTGTATGTGTATATATATATATATATATATATATATATATATATATATATATATATATATATATATTAGTCTCGTTACATGTATGTGTATATGGTTTCATTACTGACCTGTGTCTAGTATTGTTATGTTGCATGTCTGTATGTGTATAGCATTGTTACTGTCTTCCTGTCTATCTATCAATCTATCTATCGATCTATTTATATAGCTCTTCATTTCAGACTCTTGCTAATGTTTTATCTAGGGCTTGTTAACATTATTCCATCATTTTTGTTTCTTCTTGTTTTGTTTGTTCTAACAATGTTTGCTTTTGCCAAGTGAACCCTGTGTGACTGTATTATGACCTGTTAGGCCTGTGCTAAGATGTTATTAGGAAAAGTTCTGATAAAGTAATGTCACAATTACTAGCCACCTCTAGACACACCCATTTCTAGCTCTGCCCGCATCAAACTGCACCAACTTCTGCTCGACCCAATTATATCTCCACCCACTTCTGACTCCTGAGTGTTACTGCACAGTGTGTATGTCTCTCTGTGTCTCCTACTCTAACTTTGTATCAGTCTGTTCATTATTAATGCCCACTGTCCATCACTATTTTTTTATTTCAGTGCACAAGTCTGTTAGTATTTTCATTAGTACGGTATATGGTAGTTTAATTATTGACAATTTATCTGTATATGTATGTAAATATACTAGTTTCATTACTGACATTATGACTGTATATATCTACAGAGGAACCCATCCTGTTCTACACCCACACAAAGACATGGAAGAGTCCATACAGCAGGACCCTCACACACTAGTGGATGATGTCCTACATAGAGTCTTACACACACACAAAACCAGCATGAAGAACAAGTATGGGAGTTTATTTGAGGGAATCAAATCACCAGAGAATAAAACCCTCCTGAACAGGGTTTACACACTACTGTACATCATAGAGGGAGAGAGTGAAGGAGTGAATGAAGAACATGAGGTTTTACAGATGGAGAAAACACTCAGGAAACAGCTGCTACAAGACACTCCAATCAACTGCTCAGACATCTTTAAACCCGTACAAGGTCCTGAAGGAGAAATGGAAGAAGAGAACATCAGAGCTGTAATGGATGAAGGTGTCAGACACAAAGAACCGAAAGAAGATAAAAGCTCAGAAGTGTCAAAGCTCAGAACTGTTCTGACTAAAGGCATTGCAGGCATTGGGAAAACTGTCTCTGTGCAGAAGTTCATTCTGGACTGGGCAGAGGGAAAAGACAATCAGGATGTAGATTTCATCTTTGTGCTTCCATTTCGGTAACTGAATCTGATTAACGATAACCAGTACAGTCTGCATAGACTCCTGTGTGACTTCCACCCTGATATACCTTTGGGTCCAGGTCTTTTATATGATGTGTGCAAAGTTGTGTTCATCTTTGATGGCCTGGATGAAAACAGAATTCCACTGAACTTCTCCCAGTGTAATAAAGTGTCTGACATAAGCATGACGACATCAGTGGGTGTACTGATGTCAAACCTCATCAAAGGAGAGCTGTTTCCCTCTGCTCTTATCTGGATAACCTCCCGACCAGCAGCAGCCAATCAAATCCCTCCTCAGTACATCAACCGTGTGACAGAAATACAGGGATTCACTGACCCACAGAAGGAGGAGTACTTCAGGAAGAGAATCAGTGACCAAGACCAAGCTGAAAAAATAATTTTACATATAAAGACAGCAAAGAGTCTCCACATCATGTGTCATATACCAGTCTTCTGCTGGATCTCAGCCACTGTGCTTCAGGAAATACTAAAACAAACTGATTCAGAAATCCCTAAAACCCTGACTGAGATGTACATACATTTCTTACTCACGCAGATGAATATAAAGAAGCAGAAATTTGGTAACAGTGAAAATAGACACATTACAACACTACTAAAAAAGAACAGAACTGAGATTCTGAAACTGGCTGAACTGGCTTTTAAACAGCTGATGAAGGGAAATGTGTTATTCTATGAAGAGGACTTGAGAGAGTGTGGCATTGATGTCACTGAGGCCTCTGTGTACTCTGGGATCTGCACTGAGATCTTTAGGGAGGAATCTGTGCTTTACCAGAGGAAGGTCTACTGCTTTGTACATCTGAGCTTTCAGGAGTTCTTTGCTGCTCTCTATGTGTTTCACTGCTATGTGAAAAAGAACATGGAGGTATTGAAGATCTTTCTGTGTGGAAGGAACAGATCTCTTCCTGAACTTTCCTTGGACGTTTTTCTGAGAAGTGCAGTGAATAAAGCCTTGAAGAGCCCAAAAGGAGACCTGGATCTCTTCCTCCGTTTCCTTCATGGCATTTCCCTGGAGTCCAATCAGAAACTCCTACAAAGCCTACTAACACCAAATCAGAGCAGCCCGGAGAGTGTCATGAAAATAATACAAAACCTCAGACAGAGTCAGAAACAGAATGTGAGCCCTGAGAGATACATCAATCTTACTCACTGTTTGATTGAAATGAAGGACACCTCTCTACATGAAAACATCCAGGATTTCCTCAAGGGCAAGTCTTCCAGAAAGCTCACACTGGCTCAGTGCTCAGCACTGGCCTTCCAGCTGCAGATGTCAGAGGAGGTGCTGAATGAACTGAACCTGAAGAAATATAACACATCACCTCAGGGTTATAGGAGACTCCTACCAGCTGTGAACAACTGCAGAAGGGCTCTGTGAGTATTTAACCACAATCATTGTATTTTAGTAAACTGAGGTTGAATCGGAGATGAGGAATCAGGTGCTATGACAGTAATGGTATAGAGATAGAAATAACAGTCTACAAGATTTACAGTCCAGTCATTTACAGTAATACTGGCCCTGTATTGAAACACAGTGATAAATGAGGAAGAGGGGCTGGCACATGGTGCATGGTACCAGATAGGCCACCATCAGTAACTGAACCAATAAAGCTGTATATAACTTATATATACCTATAATCTATTAAGTTGTAACCATATATATAGTATATATTACATATAACCTATGAAACTATGGTATGTTTGAACCTATAAAGTTCAAAGTTACTATAAAGTTACTATAAAATTATGAAATTTCATATAAGTGCCCCTATAAAATGTGTATTGAATAAGGTTTCCTACCCATAAATAAAGTGTAAAGGTCTACCCATCAAATGTACAACTAGATACACTCAGATGGAATTATTAATTCATTTATGAATAGAAACAATAACCTGTGTATCCACAGTACAGCACTTTCCAGATGAATTTTCCTAAATAATTGAAACATCAGATCTTCAGGGATAACTAATGCATTTTGTAAAATAGCCACTTTGAGGTGACAAATAGGTGGCATTAAGTCATTGTGTGTTCAGTTTATTTTTTCACATGGGTGTTCACATCCAGAATTTTATTAGGACTAGTCCTGGTAAACATCAGCTAACACTGTGTTGTGTTGTATGCATTGTACCTCCACATACTGGAAATTGCCAGAACATTTACAGTAAACCTGCACGTGTGTAGTGTATTAAAAATAACTGGGGAGAAGCAGTGGTAGCTGACATTGGACTGTACCATCATCACTGTATGTGTGAAAGGTGTTAAATAGTATAATAATAATAACAATACTAATAATAATAATTATGATCTTGCCTCTTGTAATGATCTACCCATCACGTGATACTGCTGTGCTGCTTCTAAGACTTGGTATCTCATATACAGTTTACAGAGCTCAGTACACTCATATTTGCACTGTACACACTACAAACCAATAGACTATATATAATATTTACTGTATGTTGCATTCTATCCAGTCATTTGTATGTATGTATGTATGTGTGTATTAACACTAAATTACATTTTCTTTGACTGGTCAAACATTTTTGTATTATTCTCCTGTAGTTTACTCTCTGCTGTATTTTATCCCCTTTTGCAGACTAGCTCACTGCAATCTCACTATAGAGGCCTGTAAAATGCTCTCATCAGTTCTACAAACGGCACACTGCCCTCTGAGAGAACTGGACCTTAGTAATAATGAATTGCAGGATTCAGGAGTGGAACATTTCTCAGTTGGGCTGAACAGTTCACATTGTAAACTAGAGATACTCAGGTAATTAATTCATTCTTCAATGCAAACATTAAACTGTGAATACACAGCAAGGCACTTTCAAGCTGTTTCTTTTTCTATGTTTTCAATATGTTCTTTTCATAAATATAGTGATATATCAGTTTATAGTAAAAATGTATTAATTTTGTGAAATAGCCATTTTGAGATAGTAAGGAGGTGGCAGTAAGTTATGGTGTGTGTTCAGTGTTTTTACACAGGAATTTATTCAGACTTTTGTGTTTTTCTGCTCCTGGTAAACATCAGCTTACACTGCATTTCAAGTCACCATCCTGGAAATTGCCAGAACATTTACGAGTAAAACTGTATATGTGAAAGGTGTTAAATAGTGTAATAATAATAGCTGGTGTGAAGCAGTGGCAGCTGATCTTGGACTATACCATCATCACTGTCCAGACCCTTCTGTAAAACCAGGATTCAAACCTCCCCCTCCTTACACACCCACTTTACTTCTACATAACCACCTCTTTCTTGGAAATTTATAATGAGGCTTGGACACCCGTATTATGATGTGGCCTCTTGTAATGATCTACCCATCACATGTGATACTGCTGTGCTGCTTCTAAGACTCAGTATCTCATATACAGTTTACAGAGCTCAATACACTCATTTTTGCACTGTACACACTACATTTCAATAGACTATATATAATGTTTACTGTATGCTGTCCAATAGTGTGCATATGTATGTATGTATGAATGATTGTGAATGTGTCATGTGTTAACAATGTGTACGTGTGTTAACAATAAATTACATTTTCTTTTTTAGACAGATCAAACATTGTTTTTGTATTATTCAGTGCATCACTCTCTCCTGAAGTTTACTCTCTGCTAAATTCTCTCCCCTTTTGCAGACTAGCTCACTGCAATCTCACTGCAGAGACCTGTAAAATACTCTCATCAGTTCTACACACAGTAAACTGCCCCCTGAGAGAACTTTACCTTAGTAATAACGAATTGCAGGATTCAGGAGTGGAGCATCTCTCAGCTGGGCTAAAGAGTTCATGTTGTAAACTAGAGATACTCAGGTGAGATTTCTCTGAATTCATTCTTCATTGCAAACATTAAGATGGGAATATACAGCAGGACACTTTCAAGATGTCTTTCTTTCTATACATTCAATATGTTCAGTGAAAATTGTTGTATTTTGTAAAATGGCCACACCAAGAGCTGGTAAGATGTCATTGGGTTTGTTCAGTTTTTTTTTCCACACTGGAGTCGCTCTAGAATTTTATTAGTCCTAGTCCTGGTAAATATCACTTTACACTGCATTGTAACTCCACAGCCTGGAAATTGCCTTGACATTTTACAAGTAAAACTGCATTCTATTTGCCTTTGGGATGTGCCATTGTCCCTGCATAAGGGTTTGATCTCCAGCTGGCATCATGAAGCACCCATCAGTGGCAGCTGCCATAATGAAGTGTAACTACAACAAAAGAGACTGGAGAGTGTATTACTAAGCTAAAGAAAATAACTGTATATGGAAAGTTGCTGCATAATGTTCAATGAATAGGCTACAATAAATGTATGGTTATATTTATAGAGAAGTGTATGTATGTAGCACCCCTACCTCTTAACTACTGCCTTGTAGGTAAGGTGAGTTCGTTTTCCTCTGCGCAACTATTTATAATGATTATGAAGGCTAGGCTCTCCTGTCTATTTGAGATAATGTGGTTCTGCTATAGTCCACTAGTGATTTAGCCTACTATCTAATTATTATCTAATTTCCCTCATACTCCAAGCTTTAGTAAAACTGTCCCCTGAAAACATTAAACAGATATCCAGCAAGCTATCCCACCACATGAAATCAAAAGGGAAAGAGATTAGTACTTTTTTCACCAATTAACGTATTTACTACTTAAACCACACATATTCTTTAATATAACAGCATTCGTGAGTACTCACATTTCAACAAAGGAAAAAGAAAAAAAAAATCTCTAGGCACACAAACTCACCGAGTGCATCACCCAAAATTAGATAAACATTCAAATCATATATGTCTATGAAGTGTGGGCACACCTCTATGTGCTCTGGTTGGGGAAAGAAACAGGAAAATGGCAACATAAAGGGATATCACGAATAAATTCTGGCCTGTATTTTATTCTTTTGTCCTACATTGTGGGCCTGAAGCATTGCTTGGGTGCTTAGAGGCCGGAAAAGAAAACTAAAATGCCCACTTCACTCCTCATGGAGCAACACAAACAATTTCCTATAACTCACTCAGTTCCGCTTGCGGAGGAGCATGGAATCCAGTTCAAGTGTGTGCAGGGTGTTTCAGTACAAAGGAAAGGTGAATGTGTTTCTTTTGTCGTTTTCCACACTACCTAGCTAGCTATTACACTACCTATTTCAGACAACGCCACCTAGCTAACTATCCTGTGCAGTAACCTCTCTGAGCTTTGATCAACCCTCAGCCTGAGACACTCACTGAATGTGGTACTCCGCACTGGAGTTTCTTCGGCTCTCGGGTGTCCTCAGCAGTGGGTGGACAGGACACTCTCTCTCTGACCATCCAATTCCACTCTAAATTTCACTCATCTGCGTTTTCCACGTTATAGCCGCTGCAAACTTTGGCTACCTGCACTACTTTCATCTCCTCTCCTTTCTTTATTTCCCACTCTTTTTTTCCTTCCTTCCCCCAATCCCCTGATTGGCTCATCCTAGTGTTCAATGACAAAATAACAGACCAATCAATAACTAACGAAGCTGGCCCGAGTGCCACAGGGCGAGGGGCAGGATGCACAGACTCCAGCGACTGGGACGTATATTTATTGACAAACATGGAACGATAACGGTACTCACAGGCATTACAAACATTAATACGAACATGAAACAGTTGACATTAAACAAACACGAACACAGTTAACAATAATGAAAACATGTAATATTGCCAGGAAACATCAACACGTTATATCCACAATGACCAACACTCTGCATACTTCGACACGGGTTTAAGTACATACAAACAAACAAGGTGCAAGTGTGTGCAGGTGTGGCCACAAACAAATCCTCCCACTACACATGGCTGGCCCAACCATGTGACAAGCATTCCATGACAGATATACTTAAGCAAACATTGCAGAAAATAACAGTGTTAAATGTTCATTTAAGTTGTCTGAATTGATACCATTTTTTAATTAAATAAAAACCCAACAACATGATATTGACACACACACACACTATATATATATATATATATATATATATATATATATATATATATATATATAGTCAATCAGCCCCTTCCATCTTTCGTGTTTTCCATGTCTTGTGTTTTGTTCCGTTCCATAGTTTCATTTTGTCCTCACATTGATTGCTTACACCTGTCCCTCTTCTAGTTTTGTGAATTTCATGTATTTAAACCCTGTTGGTTGTGGCTGTTCATTGTTTGTTTGACTGTTTGAAGGTGTTATGGTTGTTTCTTTGTACTCCATGCTTTGTGTTTCTTAGCCTTCATGTTTCCTAGCCCTGAGTTTTCCCCTTGCCTTAGTTATAGCCTGCTTTCCTGTTTGTGCCTTCGTGTGTTTGTTTTGTTTAATCATGTTTCCTTGTACTCTCTGTGTCGGCTCTATGACCCTGGACTGCCTAAATAACTCCGATTTTGGATTTGCCCCTATTAAATCTTGCTCTTCTTGGCACGTGTCCACCTCCTTACTGCTCAACATTACAATGTGTGTGTGCCTGTGCATATATATACACAATATAAATAAATACATTTTTTTTTAAATAAATATTTTATAAAACAATTTCCCTCCTTTTTGCAGACTGTCTGGTTGTTTGGTCACAGAGGAAGGCTGTTCTTCTCTGGCTTCAGCTCTGAAGTCAAACCACTCCCACCTGAAAGAACTGGATCTGACTTACAACCACCCAGGAGAGTCAGGAGTGAAGCTGCTCTCTGCTAGACTGGAGGATCCCCACTGCAGACTGGACACACTTGGGTATGAAGAATTTCCCCAAAACACGCTTAGTTTAGTGTAAATGCACACTCCAAATCAGAATCAGGCTTTATTGGCCAAGTATGTTCACATACAAGAAATGTATACTTGGTTACAGTAGCTCACCCCTGCACAGTTGCTTGTACACTGTACAACAAAAGGCATTTCCACCACACTCACAAGCAAATGCATACACACAGTCTTGTGAACCTTACATGTGCATCAGTTGTTAAGAGAGCTGAGTGCAGCGGTTGGTAGATGCTGCTGTAAAATGATGAAGTAACAAATTAAATAAATAAGTAGATTGGCAGGTAAAAGGTAGAGCAGAAAAGTGCAGATATGGCTGAAGTACTACAACATAATGGAGATGAAATGTTTGTGAGATGTTTCGTGTTATGGGGAGTCTGTATGCATTGTGAATAGCACATGTGAGAATCACACATCCAAGTAAAAAAATTATGAATTGCACATACATCAAATAATAACTTATAACAGCAGATATGGATCTGATATTGTCACTAATTATTTTCATGTATGTGAGAGGAACAACCAATCTAATCTATTCTGACCCACTTCTACAAAACCCACCACTTTATATTTTAGTATTACTCAAATACATACAGCGTTATACATGACATGTTCTTAATCCTAAAATACATACAGTGTCATATTGTGACATGTTCTTAAAATATCAAACCTCTCAGCACAACATTCTGGGGCTGCTGGAATATTCAAAAAGTGTAAGGTGGGCTTGAACCCAGCTCAGCTAGGTGATGACACCAACAGCCTACTCAGTGAGCAACCACACTCCATCAATGGTGGGCCCGTGTGCAGAACACTTAGATCTTGGATCAAGTAAAACAAAAGGAAAAAACTAAAACACCAGGCCGAGCATGGAAAAAGGGAGAACAAAGGATGTCACGGGAAGAAATGGCAACCCCAACGCACTGGGCAAAACCCAAACAAAACCAGAAAATTGGGAGGAACTTGAATGGCTAAGGGAAGCCTTGGGAGAGAGACAGACTTGAGAGGGGAGGGGACACCCTCGCAGCACAGAAGTAAGGTGTATCACAAGGGGGGGGGAAACTGGAGAGAGGAGGGCACGTGTAAAAACACAGACAAGAAATGAGGTGTAGCACAAGGGCTCACAGACCTCAATACCTGAAGTTACCAGCTAGGAGTTTGGCTCAAAACTTTGGCAAAGACCCAGCCCTAAATGTGTGGGTCGCTGGGCTTATATAAGGTCTAGCCCAGCTGTTGGGTGTTAAGCCTGATTAGTGGTGTGCCTGACTCGAGGCCTCCCTCTGGTGGCCGGAGGGGGCCTCGGCCTGGCACCAACCCTTACAAAAGGGTTTTGATTCCACACGTTTGATTACTCAAGTCAGTAAAGGGAATCTTGCATAATAAAGTTTAGACAGCTCTGTGAGTGACTGTGTGTGTGTTTGTTTCTTATTTTGAGCACATTGTGTTGTAGTACAGTGTGTTGTATTACAGTGTGTTAACACTTGTTATTGTGTGTTATATTGCATTTTAGTACAGTGTGCTGTTAATCTGAGTGTGTTATAGTGAAATAACATGTGTATTTGATACACATCCATGGACAATACATGTAAGACATCACATGGACGATACACGTAAGACATCACATGGACAATACACATAAAACATTACATAGAAAATACATGTAAAGATGAATTCAGGATGGAAAAATGGAAAAGTATCAGAATATATATAAATGGATAAAGTCATGAAAACTGATCCACACTTCAGTCCACATAAATCACTGTAGTTCAAACTGTGTGAAAGGTTTTGAAAAAGTGAATCCAAAATTGACAAAGTTTTGTGAACAACTGTAATCTGTAAGAGCAGTCATGACAAATCCTGACATTGTGTGTTCAGATTAGTGTGTTAATACTGCCCTCTAGTAGTGTCTTTTACTTGTCTGTTTTACACACACAGATAATATCTTAAAGGATTCATTTTTTTAACAATACTGTATTGAAATCAGAGAACAAATTTTTCAAGAATGTTAAACTCTGTCCAATTATTTCTCTGTGTGTGTCAGTGTGAGTGATAGAGAGAGAAAATAACAGATTTATCAGAAATGTAAATTGTCTTTTAAAAAATATATATATTATTGTATATGTGTGTATATCAGTGGGGTGTGTGTGTGTGTGTGTGTGTGAGAGAGAGATGCTGGTTTGCTATCCATGTGTGTGTGTGTGTGTGTGCGTTTGCGTGTGCTGGCACACATCTTTATATTTGCCTGTGTGGGGGTGTAAGACTGAGAAACAAAACTCATGGGTCTGAGAGAGAGAGAAAGCCAAAGATAAATAATAAATAATTGAAAAATTCCCTAATTTGTG
>NC_137497.1:15661220-15718720 GCF_041902795.1 Electrophorus electricus | reverse complement strand
ATACTATTAATAATAAAGACAGAAACAAGGGCAATTAAATTCTGGACACATTTACAACACAGCGAGCCAAACATATCATTCTAAAGGTCTGGAGTACCAAGAGCTGAGCAAAGAGAACAGTCACCTCACTCAGCTGGTCCTGAAATACAGTTCAGCATTAACACAGTAACACTACACTAACACACACTAAGACTACACACGCTGAGGACCAGAAAATAACAGTAAAACCAGTCAGAATCACCAGAATTACAAACAACATCACTTATTGGGAAACTCAATCAAAATGTTATCTGGCCCTAAATCAAAAGTACAGCGTGGCAGATTACCTAAGAACACTGTCTGATCCAAAACTGAGGTCCACCTTGACCAAGTACAGACTCACTGACCACCGCCTGGCCATAGAGACCAGCAGACATAAACAGTCCTGTTTACCTAAAGAGCAGAGACTGTGTCAGCAGTGCCAGGACTATAAGACCCAGACAAAGTTGCACTTTCTGAATGAATGTACAACATTTAGACAGATTAGAACTAAATTCTTTAAGAAAATTAGCCACGTATTCCCTGAGTTTAAAAATCTCCCTGATGAGGAGAAGCTGCCGTATGTTGTTGGTGAACATAAAGAGTTGGTGAACTGGCAACGCTGTATGTTCACTCCTGCCACAGTCTGAGGGACAGTGAGTGACCGAGTCAGATACCAGAGACACAGAGACATTATTATTATTATTATTATTGGTATTATTATTATTATTATTATTATTATTGGTATTATTATTATTAGTATTATTATTATTGTTGGTATTATTATTATTATTATTGGTATTATTGGTATTATTATTGGTATTGGTATTATTATTATTATTGCTATTATTATTATTATTGGTATTATTATTGGTATTGGTATTGGGTGTGTTGTAGTTCTATTATTATTGTTGTTGTTACTAATATTGTAAGCGGTTATAATATTGTTGTTGTCATCTGTTGTTAGTGTTAATGTCTTTATCAAAGCTTTGGCAAGAGAGGGAGATGCACACGGGGACCCAGACTCCTGATGGAGGGAGGGAGGGAGAGAGAGAGAGAGAGAGAGAGAGAGAGAGAGAGGGGGGGGGGGGGGGGAGGGAGGGCCACACTGTGACAGACTCTGAATGGAGGGAGAGAGTCTCCACTTCTCCATCTGGAGTCCTGGTCCCCTCCCTCTCTCTCCCTACATCCATAGTCCCTTACGGCTCTCTGTCTCTCTCTCTCTCTCTCTCTCTCTCTCTTTCCGTCTGGAGTCTAGGTCACCTCTCTCTCTCTCTCTCTCTATTTCCGTCTGGAGTCTGGGTCACCTCTCTCTCTCTCTCTCTCTCTCTCTCTCTCTCCAGCCTCTTCTTCTACCTGAGGAGAACCATCTAAGTAAATATTTTCCATCTCTTGGTATGATCTATAGTCACTGGTATACAGCCTAGTTTAGAACTGTGCTGCCCTTCTACGAATCTCCACAGGATATGAGAGTACAGTACCAGACTTCAAGGCATGTATCCATCTGCTCTGACCATGTTTATGCTCTAAACCAAAGAAAAACTTGGACAGAGAGTACATCTGTGTCACGTTCTGAAAAGGAGAACACACGAGAGCCCCCTGTGCCTGTACCCCAAGCAGGTCGGCTAGTTTTTTTTTTGTTTTTTTTTTACTTTAAGAGCCTCAATATTCTCCATTACAATTTGTGGAACCCAGCTGTTGGGAAGGGGCAGAGCCACGCCCCCAGACATGAAACAGCCACGTCCCCAGACATGACACAGCCACGCCCCCTGACATGACACAGCCATACCCCTAGACATGACACAGCCACACCCCCTGACATGACACAGCCACGCCCCCAGACATGACACAGCCACGCCCCCTGACATGACACAGCCACACCCCCAGACATGACACAGCCACGCCCCCTGACATGACACAGCCACGCCCCCAGACATGGTGCTATTGTGACTAAGGAAGGCTTTACCTTCTCACTCTCTCAGCCAGTCTGCTTCATTCTGTCTATCACTATGAGTTACTTGAGCAAAATCTACATCATTTCCTTTACATTTGATTAACTGAAAAAACTGTGTTCTTTTATTCACATCCTCGGCCCCATTAAGTGTTGCCACACCGCACACACTCATTTTGAAAATGAACATTAAATCTAAACAAAAAAGTGACACAAAAATTAAGCAATCTTATTACCGTCATTGTTAAGTTGCAGGTTTAGATCAGTAAAACCTTACTCCTATAAATTGCTTCTCAAACACTGTAAAGACTGTATAAAACCTGCCAGATCTGGAAAGTCTTCTTCCACCCAAACCCCTTTTGCATGTTTTGTATTTTCCAAGAATGTTCTGATCATTTTCAAAGTACACATTTCTCGAGGTCCACAGGGCTGTTAATACAAGGAAACGTTTCTTTCCTGATATCATTCTGACACACAGGTAAACAGGAATGGAAAAGACCTCCTGCAGCTCTGTCAAAATCTGGGTCTGTACATTGTCAACAGTAGGTTATGAGGCGACTCTTTGGGGAGATCCACCTTTTGCTCACCTCTTGGCAATACAGTGGATTACATGATAACAGTACATTCTCTCTCAGTACATTCACTGTAAAGCTACTAACCCCTCTGTCTGATCACAGCCAAATCACTGTGTTCATTAATAGGACAGAGACTAACAGTGCTGCACCCACACTGACCAGTCAGCTGTTTAATATCAGGAGACGATACAGATAGGCCCAAAACAGCACAGAGGCGTTCCAGAAAGCAATCAACTCTCAAGAAATTCAAACACTTTTAGACACATTTCTTGAACACTCTTAATAAATCTAAATAAGAAGAATTGGCTTTTCAAAACACATATTGGATAACACATATTAAATCTCTTTTCAATCAATTACTCAAAAATACAAGACCTGAACAAAAGCATATAACTGAAAAATTTAATATATTAGAACTACCAATAAAAGACTTCTAGAATCCCTTGTACTCACCCATTACTGAGCAGGAACTTAGAAATCAAATTTCTATTCTTAAAACCAAAAAAAGCAAGTGTGTCTGATGGCATTTGAAATGAAATGTTTAAACACAGAAGTATAAAATTCCTGAAAAAGTCCAAAAGCATCATTTTCCAAAAAGAGCCAGATCTCAAGCAAACACACCACACAAGTTTCACATTATGGACACAAACGCTAGAAACCTGTACAAATTATAATTACTCAGGATTAAAGATTATTTCAACTGGAAACTTCAATCCAGCAGTCAGTCAACTGAGAGAGAAAGCAAGCAGGGCATTCTATGCAATCAAACGTCAAATTCACATTCAAATACCAACTTAAATTTGGCTCAAAATATTCCAGTCTATTATACAACCAATTCTGCTATATGGTTGTGAAGTGTGAGGGCTACTCATAATGGAACAAACACCCAGCTGAAATTATGCACTCTGAATTCTGTAAAAATATCCTGAAAGTGCACAGGAAAGCAACAAATAATGCCTATACAGCTGAATTAGGCCAATTTACACTATTATTTCAAATTCAAAAAAGGATTATTGAATATTGGCTATACTTAAAAAATGGTCACTACTACTGGTACCACTATAAAGCCCTGCAGTGCCAAGATATGAGCAGAGAAAAGAATCCCCTCACACAGCTGGCCCTGACACTGAGTTCATTAACAAACACTAACACTGTAGCAGACCAGGACCAGTCTGAAATACAAACAACCAGACCAAACCAAATGATAACACTACAAAAAACCCGTTGGAACACAAAAACACAAGCTCAAAGCAAAATACACTGTTATCTGACCCTAAAATGTCAGTACACTGTAGCAGACTACCTGTACAAAGTGAATGACATTAAACACAGAAACACGTTGACAAAGTACAGACTCGGGGAACACAACCTGCCCATCCAGACCAGCCAATGTAAGTCATGCAGTCTGCAGAAGAACAGAGACTCTGTCAACAGTGTAAAAATGACACTGTAGAGACAGAGCTGCACTTTCTCACTGAATGTGAAACCTTCAGTCAAACACAACAAATTTACTTTACAAAATTTGAGACGACCCACCCCAACTCTAAGCTTCTATTGAACACTGACAAATTTTCCATCCTATTGGCTGAAAAGAAAGCAGTGCTTTAACTGGACAATATACAGCTCTGGAAAAAAATAAGAGACCACTTCAATTTTGTCTTAAATCAAAATCTCCACATGTACAGCAGCCCTTCCATTCAAGTGTTTGTTGAATTCCTATTTTTTAATGGTACCAATTGAGAACTTAAATGAACATTTAACACTGTTATTTTCTGCATTGTTTGCTTAAGTATATCTGTACTCTGTCAGCAGGGCACTTATTTTAAATTAAAATCTCCAAAGGTAATAAAAAATAAATAAAGAAGACCCACCCCTCACCCCCCGCCCAACCTTCTCAGTCGACGGCAGGAAGGAAAATAACAATGCCAGTGCTGATTATAAAAAAGACATTTAATTGTCCAATGAATCGGTCGACCACTACTTCACCCTGTGCTTCATGATAAACAACTGACATGGTGAGGTCTCGTACGGAGGTCTAGGATCCATTCCTCAGCTATGATTCTACACCAATAAATTCCCCTCCAAAAAAAGAAATCCAATTACCATAGCAACATGTTGTCATGGTTAGTCCCTCCCAGCTTCTGTGTTCCGTGTGTTCCATCTTGCGTATTTTAGTTCCATTCCGTAATTTCCTTTTCTCCGCCCCTCGTTTGATTTTCCACACCTGTCTCTTGTTTAGTTCATGTATTTAAACTCTGTCTTCTCGCCCTTTTCTTGGTTGTTCATGGCATTTGTGCGTTCATGGTGGTTGTTAGGCTTCATTGCGTTTGGTGAATGTTTTTGAAAGCCCGTATATGCACGTATTTAAGTTTGTACTCCGTGCCTTCGTGTTTCCTACCCTTTGTTATATCCTGCTTCCCCTGTTTGCCTTCATGTGTTTTGTTTGTTTGCTCATGTATCCACGTACTCTCTGTGTTGGCTCTATCACCCTGGACTGCTACAATGATTCTGATTTTGGATTTGCCCGTAATAAATCTCGCTTTTCTCCACACTTACGTCCGCCTCCTTACCGCTCACTTACATTTGTACAGGTCACTTACTGAACAGTTCTGTGGTTACCACTGTATTCATCACCCATTCCACGCTGCCACTCAGTTTTTAACTGTTTATATGTGATTGTCATGTAAGAGAGAGTTAAACAGATGAAATATAAATGACCACTGTGAACCACAAACATTACTTGGTGCTGAAATCGATTCAGTAATGAACCTTCATTAATTCTAATTAACAAAAACCTTATAGCCAGACCTGCCTAATCATGAACACACAACTAATTAGATCAGGAAACTAAGCTGTCCTTTAGACACACTTACACACCACCATAAAACAGACTAATAAACATTATCTACATGTAGCCCTGTGGGGAAAGGAATGTGTATACGATGTTATATGTGTATGTATGTATGTATGTACTGTATATATTTATTTCCTTTCTTCTTGTTGTTTGAAGGAGAAACGTTGAAATTGTTCACAGTTTTTCATGTGTATACTTGATTTCTGTGAGCATTATTGTCACAGACTGCTACTCCCCCATAAGTCACGTGGTGAGGCCCGCCGCGTGCAGGGGGATCCACACGTACTGTGAATAAATGTTTTGTAACCACACCACTTTGGGATTACATACACAGCGTTTATTGTTAAGTGTCAATGTGTCTATTTAAACCCTGTCTGTGTGTGTCCCTTTGTTGGTCATTGTCGCTACATGTGTGTTAACTCCTGGCCCTGTAGCAGTAACGTTGGTTTGTGTAGTTCCCGTTAATGTGTAAATCTCTTCGTACGCTGTTTACAAATTGGCTGCTGCTTCTCATCTGCCTGTGAGTGATTTGAGTGTTAAAGCTGATTTCTGCCTGCAAAGCGTCCTTGAGTTTGAGAAAGGCACTAAATAAATGTAACCAATTAATAATAATTTTTATTTCTAATGTGGCTTATGTTTTGTTTTTTTTAGTTTGGCCTTGTTTGCTCCTGAAGCTCAATCCCTCTACATGTGACCCTCAATAAATCTGCAAATACTTCACCCCCAATACCACTGTTCACTGTAGTAATTATGCCGTGTGTTAATATGTAAATGTGGTCAGTGATGGTGCAGTAATTATGCTGTGTGTTAATATGTAAATGTAGTCAGTGATGGTGCAGTAATTATGCTGTGTGTTAATATGTAAATGTAGTTAGTAATGGTGCAGTAATTATGCTGTGTGTTAATAAGTAAATGTAGTCAGTGATGGTGCAGTAATTATGCTGTGTGTTAATGTGTAAATGTAGTCAGTGATGGTGCAGTAATTTTGCTGTGTGTTAATATGTAAATGCAGTCAGTAATGGTGCAGTAATTATGCTGTGTGTTAATGTGTAAATGTTGTCAGTGATGGTGCAGTAATTATGCTGTGTTAGTATGTAAATGTAGCCAGTGATGGTGCAGTAATTTTGCTGTGTGTTAATATGTAAATCAAGTCAGTGATGGTGCAGTAATTATGCTGTGTGTTAATATGTAAATGTAGTCAGTGATGGTGCAGTAATTATGCTGTGTGTTAATGTGTAAATGTAGTCAGTGATGGTGCAGTAATTATGCTGTGTGTTAATATGTAAATGTAGTCAGTGAGGGTGTAGTGATTGTGCTGTGTGTTAATATGACAGACTGGAGCTTCAGCAGTGATCATAGTTATGGCGGAGCACAGGTGGTGATCAGGGTGGTGGTGGTTGTTGTTGTTGTTGTGGACCCCCCCCCCCCCCCCCCCCTTTGTGTAGCTCATTCTCTCCACTGGTTCATTCCCTTTGAACTCTGAATATATTTCTATTCTACATTTACAATATCTCTCTACAATATCTCTCCTCATTCTCACTCCTACTTACTCTCTCACCCCTCACACCTACTCACTCTCACCCCTCACTCCTACTCACTATCACCCTCACTCCTACTCACTCTCACCCCTTACTCCTACTCACTATCACCCTCACTCCTACTCACTCTCACCCATCACTCCTACTCACTCACACCTCACTCATACTCCTCACTCTCACCCTTCACTCCTACTCCTCACTCCAAGTGAGATACTGGTGATGGCCCCTACTGTGCCGAGGCTTCGGAGCGCATGTTGAGAGATTCAGGAAGTCTTTTATGAAACATGTATCGAGGCTTGCTTCTTTAAGGACGAATGACATCACTGATGCTGCCGGAAACCTCACTGGTTCAGGAAGCATTTCGAGTGTCGGCGCAATTTATAAACACACATAAAGTGCAATGGATCCATGCTAAATTTGCATGTTTGTATTCTGTCAATTTGCCTGTGACATTGATGAGCTTGTTTTCATGGAGCCTGCTAAAAGGAAAAGGGTTTCCCCTGTATGGAAACACTTTGAGCAGATCTCTCCAAATAAGGTATTGCACATAATATGCCTGTAATTAATGAAATGTGTTACTACTATAATATTCACAAGGCATTTTTTTTCCATTCCAAGCCATTGGGATACAACAACAACACCTCATCTATGTTATTGTACTTGTCATGTATAATGAGGGGGATAGAGTTGGATCCAGCCAAGGTGGGTATGCGTTTCCAATTTTCATATTTGTTAATCAACCATGATAATAATGACATTGATCACGATGCTAAATTCATCACACACATCAAAAAATAAAAACAAAACATGTGCACATGTTCATGTAATATTTTTTTCACTGTTAACATTAATATGCATATATATATATATATATATATATATATATATATATATATATATATATATATATATATATATATATATATGTGTGTGTCTGTGTGTGTGTGTGTGTGTGTGTGTGTGTGTGTGTGTGTGTGTGTGTGTGTATATACTGTATATACATATTTATATACTGAATTATTCTCTGCACCATGTTATTTGCAGTTTGGACTGGATTACAAAGAGTAAAAATGACAAAGTGTAATCTAATCTTTACAAAGCAGTGATCAGAAAGGAAGAGCTGGATGAGGCTTTGGTCTCCATGATTGTTAGAGACACACAGCCATTTAGCACAGTTGAGGATAAAGGCTTCAGGGACTTCGTAGCAGAATTTGATCCAACCTATATTTTCCCAACTAGGAAAGTATGTGTGGTGACATGGATAAATTATGAGAGTGATATTAAAAAAGGATATTTTCTTCCTTCCCTTTAGACCACAAAGGCCGTGGTTGAGACCCAACATCAACAAGAGAAAGAGAAGACCATAGCTGAGGTCCAGAAAGTTCCTGCAGTGAGTTTGACAGCAGACACGCCTACTCGGCTGTGACCTGCCATTTTATAGATGACAACACACGTCTGAAGTCCACATTACTTGGTGTAGTGAAAGTCCCGCAGGCACACACAGCTGAAAATTTGGCCTGTGTGAAATCCTCTCTTATGGAAGAATGGGAAATAAAATCCAAAGTAACATGTCTAGTTACTGATGGCGCATCTGATTTGATTGCTTGTGGCAAATAGCTGAAGCTGCCTCATGCCTTCTGCATTGCTCACACCCTGAATATAGTTGTTAAAAAAGCTCTCGAACTAACCCCAGTGCTGTCTGCCATTCCTACAAAGGCAAGGAAGCTGGTGGGCTATTTTAGAAGCAGCACAACTGCCAAAGTTACTAACATTATTTTCACATTTGTTTACACATTGTTTTATATTGCTACATATGTAACGTTTAGGTTTTTATTGTTAAAGGAGAAGCTGGACCTTGTTCAAGAGCATATGGGAAAACCAAAAAAGAAACTGATTCAGGAGGTTGAAACAAGGTGGTACAGCAGCTTTCAAATGCTGGAGTGATGAGTAGAACTCAGGGAGCCTGTAAGCATTGGCAGGCTTACAAACTGGTATTCCTGCTCTAATCTGTGATGAGTACAATAATGTTTGTGAGCTCCTGTCTATACTGTCTCCTTTTCACACGGCCACTGTGGTGCTGTCAGAGGAGAAAAAGGTATCTGGCTCCAAAGTGGTGCTATTATTGAAAATGGTGGAAAAGATGCTCCAGGAAGAGGCAGCAAAGGTAACGGTAGCTAGTGAACTGGGAGAGACCTCATCAGGCTCCTTAGGGAAAAGCTCCACACAGCATGAGCATTATATCGCTGGGAACGCTGCTAGACCCAAGATACAAATCACTTGGATCCTTTAGCCCAAAAAAGGCAGATGAAGGAATAAAACAACTCACCTTTGAATGTGCCAATGTAATAAGGTCTAGACAGTCACATTCAATACCAGCTGCAGCTTCAACATCACAGGATGCTGTAGCTGAAAGACCTGGTTAGTATTTTTGCATTGGATTAAAGTCAATTTCAGAGTTATAACCTCATTCAAATTATCTGGTTTTGCTTCTCAGGAAACAAACTGTGGTGTGATTTTGATGCCACATTCATGGAGGCCAGAAGAACTCACAATATCACTGCTGATGCCACAGTTGAAGTGCAGACCTGGCAGAACTGAAGAAAAGCAGAACACAGGGTCCCCTCCAGTACTGGCAGAGGCAGAGGTGCATATATCCAAATCTCTACAGGCTTGCTGTGGGATACTTGTGCACCCCTGCCTTCTCAGTACCATGTGAAAGTGTTTTCTTCAAAGCTGGGGAAGTTCTTTTCAAAAAGAGAAACCAACTGAGTCCAAGCACAGTGGAAAAAAATATTATTTCTTAATAAAAGTGGATGAAGTCACCACAGTATTCATAAGCATAACCATTTTCCCATCTTTGAAAAACACTGCAACAGTCTTAAAAACATCTCAACATAAACATCTCATGTCCTATTTGGTTTATTTAAACATTGACTGAAATCAACCAGTTTTTTGACACTAGTAGACCTCCAAAACCATTACCTACACATCAAAAACAGAGTAGATGAATGAATGAACCACACAAAATCATATTAAGGTGTTTCTTTAACCTGTGCCAGAAGCAATCAGGGTAAAACACAAGCCAAATATGATGCCTTACTGGCTCCAGAATATTCCTTTCAGTGTCTACAGATAGACTTTACGCACATTCCACCTCCTGGTCAGTTGAAGTACGTGCTAGTGATTGTAGACAGGTTTTCCAAGTGCACTGAGGCGTTTCCTTGTTCTAAGGAAGACTTTCAACAGGCCTGTCATCCCACTGGAACTTACGCTAACTTAATTTAGATTTAAAAAACTGATCAAAATGTTTCCTCTTTCATTTAAATCATCACATCCTTGTTCAGGGAAGTCTTGCATCCTTACAGGACTCCCTGGAAGTTCAGGAAACACGTGTAAGAGCCCTGCTATTCACACTGCATTGTGTAACCCTAGTCAGATGTTTCTATCAACAAAAATACAAAACAAAAAGAACAACAAAACTCCCCAAAACTGCAAACCATCATAAAACAATAAAACTGTTCTAGGTACAGCTGCAATGTAATGATTCCTGAAATGTATTTTCATCTCGATCAGTTCCACTCCTTGGTCCTCTGTGTTTCTTCACACCTATAAGGCTTGTCTTGTACATATTTGTTTGTTGGTGGAGTTGTTTGTGTTTACACTGCTTGTTTACATTGCTTGTTCACCTCCTGTCAGAGGGTGAATGTATTTTTTCTGTCATTTAGGCATCTGATAAAGTGACAAAGGAATTAATCTACAAAACCAGAGTCGATCTACTAACAGGTGGTAGTGTTGTAACACTGACAGTGGTAGAAAAGAGAATTTTTTTAAAACCAGAATTTATTTTTCACATTACATTCTATATTAAATAAAAAATAAATTTACTTCAGATCTCAAGGCAGAGCTGTCTACTGTATGGAAAATGGTAAATTGTTAATACAGAGATTTAATTATGTATTTAATGCAGATCATTCGTATTGGCTGAATGAACCTTTCACTCTTCTGTCATGTCTATCTGCCTAACTATCAGGTGTGTGTGTGTTTGTGTGTTTTTTCTCTCACTCTCTCTCCCTCCCGCACACACACACACACACACACACACACACACACACACACACATTCTCTCTCTCACATTCTCTCTCTCTCAATGTCACATTCTGTCACTCTCACTCTTGCATACTGGCCTTCGGTAACACTGCCCTCCACCACCTGCACCTCCCGTTATCCACCTGTACCTTGTGGCCTCTGCCCCCTGCCCTGTCCTGCCTTGCCCTGCCCTGCCCTGCCCTTCCACCCCACCTGGCTGACTGAGTGAGTACTTGGCCATTCCAGCCAATCCGAGCATCAGGGTCAGCTGTTACAGAGGACAGACGAGTGTCACACAGTACACTGATCTAAGCCCTCTATTCATCCCTACACTGATCTAAGCCCTCTATTCACCCCTACACTGATCTAAGCCCTCTATTCACCCCTACACTGATCTAAGCGCTCTATTCACCCCTACACTGATATAAGCCCTCTATTCACCCCTACACTGATCTAAGCCCTCTATTCACCAGTACACTGATCTAAGACCTCTATTCACCCCTACACTGATCTAAGCCCTCTATTCACCAGTACACTGATCTAATTTAACTGTACTCTTAGCAGTTAGCTAAGTTCTGCAGCATTAAATAGTAAATCTACAGGTCTTTGTGGCCTTCACAAGTACCTGATGAAGCTGTCGATACCTTGTCTGTCATCTTTGGACCGCATGTCATCAGCAGACCATTTTCTAAATCACAGAGACAACACAAGACTCTGTGGTGACCCGCTTCATGTAACTGGTGTAACGGAATTAAATGGAAAAGACGGAGGCGTTCACACTGTAAACCCACATGACTGCAGCCCTGAGAAGTGCCAGCTTTGGAGACCCCCCCCCCCCCCCAATTTAAATGCAGCACTCAAATGTCTGTGGGTGAATACAGTACAGTGTGCCGCCATTTTGGAAGTAACTCAAACTCATTTTACAAGAATTTCAGTAGTGCACAGTGATGATAAAGACTTAATATTCATACATACACCATACACATCATTATTCAAAGTAATCTAAGCATATGGTTTCAAATAAAACAATAAAGGATTCTGGTACCTAATTTTCTAATGACTGTCTGAAATTCTAGATACCACACAATATAAGCAGATGGACAAACCGATTATGGCACATGCTCTTGACCCACTCAAAGCTGGCATATGATGGATAATTTACACTACTAGTTTCTACTTGAAACATGCTACAAAGGCACCTGTTGTTCTTGTTCATTCGCTGCTATTCCGATATGCCTCTGCCTATAATTCCTGGTGTTTGCACTGCCTGGGTCTATGAAAGCAGGGAGCAGGCGTGTGTGCGTTTGGAAGCGGTCTCAATGTCCGGTCTCTGCTCATCCCAGGAACTGCTACCATTACAAACACTTCAAAAATCCTTCCACTGTCTACATGTTGTAAACACCTTAAAGAGAATTTACATACTGAAACTTGTTCTATGTAATTTATGTGTTCATGGGTTTTATGGTGCCTTATTCTCTCTCTTCATGTGTCTATATATCATGTCAGATAGTGAGTGAAGTGACTGGTCTACATTTTACATCAGTACATCTTTATTTATTTCCACATTTTTTAAACATGGAACTGATTCTTCATAAAGGAGAGCATCAACACCATCACTTGTGAAGTGTTTTTTGTTTTTGTTTTTTAAACATGGAGCTTATCCTCTGTGAGAAAGAGCTCTGACATCTTTTGCAGAGAGTTCGGCTTCCGGTGTAGATCTAAAACGAGAAAGAAATACCATCAGAAACCAAATGGTGTTTAACATTCGAGCTTTCTAAAAAGCAAACTGTTTTTCTCTGCTTCTGAAGAGCCTTACTTTTATGCACACCAAAACTCAGAGCTTGTTCTTGTTCTTCCATGGACTGTCATGCTACTAAATTCATTAAGAACATAAATATATAAAATAGACCACTACTTTACCTTCCGGACAGTTCTTGAGATCCTCCCCATTAGGCGATGTATCCAGTGTGTCTGCCTGGTCTTAGCTTCAGCCACACCAGATACAGTGGTCCTTACTGTTGTCAGCTTTGCAGATCTTGAGCCGTCTGTGGAGGGACAGTAGAGGAACTGGGCCAGATCTTTCCTCTGAATGACCTTAACAAATGATAAGGCTCCTCCAAGCACCAGACCACCACTGATGAATGCTTGGGTCACATTCACATTTTTCCTGGCCTCAATTCTTCTGAGGAGCTCATTATACACGGCTTCAATGACTGAACTGTGGAACTCCTCAGGGAGGTACATCCTATTCTCCACATGCACTCCAGTTGCACTGAACAAAAGCCCATGCACACATTCAGCTGCAGAGGTAAAATGGCCATTCCATGGTTGTGTCACCTGTGACCCAGCAACACTTGTACAGAATTCCTTTTCTACCTTCAGGAAAACTGTACGAAGACAGTGGTGTACTGCACAAAGAGACACAGTAGGAACCCCAAAGCGTGTTGTGCTCATTTGGGGTTCTGAGCCATATGAGGTTCTTTCATTGGTGGAAGCCGTTGATAATTTTACATCGATCATCTGTAACTCAGTATTACAAACAAAAGTGTAAACAGAATAGTTCCACATCAAAAGGCTAAAAAATGGACCGCCCAAAAACCGGTGGGAAAACATAATGAAAATAGTGTCAATACAGGAGGCTAAACTAACTCTAGCCACATGTTAGCTAGCTAGCTAATATTAGATATGAAATACCTAAACCCTACCGTTAGTTAACAAGCTAGCTAGCATTAGCATAGTGAACTAAATACACAAAGCGACATCCTCTGTGGTTGCTGCTAAACACAGATATTGTCTCCGTAGTTATGACAACGGCTACACTTTCCCCAAAACCGACGGCGCACAATTTCCATCATTTCTAACCTCCCGGTTTCATGAGGATGGAAGGGAAAACTTACCTGATATTCTGCCATGATGCGATCAAAGTCGTTATAACAGAAAACTGCGCAGCACACTAAAATATATATACTCGCTATGTGGCGTCATAATAGACTTGGTTGCCCCGACAACAGCCTTTATGAAGTAGGCAGCAGGGAATGCTGTGAAAATGTATTAATATTCATAAAACCTCCATTCATAATGTTAGCACATTATTGACAATAATTAACAAGACAGAAGGAACATTCTTGATTAATGTCGTCTTGAAAGCCTTGTACAGAATATGTCATAGGGTTAAAAAGCTATAATAACAAACCAGACAGCAGTACATGTCAGATATAATAACAACAATTTAAACAGGAGTACATAAGAAGTAATATGGGCTAACCTTTAATTAGTATCATAATGGGCAATTTTTGTCCATGACACGTGAATTGGAATAATACCATTAATTGATAATAAATTACTTTTAAATAATTATGACAGAAAAGTAATCCACAGAGCTGTTCTATAGTTGATCTTATATTCTATAATGGTACTCTGTATGGAGAGCTACAGCATCTAACCTGGCCTGTTTATGGGTGAGAATGTGCTGACCAGATGTACCAGGTCCCAACAGCTAGTTTGTGCAAGAGAAACAGGGGGCATAGATCACTGCAGTGTACTGATGAATAGAGTGCTTAGATCATTACAGTGTACTGGTGAATAGAGGGCTTAGATCACTGCAGTGCACTGGTGAATAGAGGGCCTAATCATTACAGTGTACTGGAGAATAGAGGTCTTAGATCAGTGTAATGGTGAATAGAGGACATAAATGTACACAGGTCACTCACAAAAGAACCATCTCTCCCTTTTCTCTCTCTCTCTCTCGCTCTCTCTTCTCCTCTCTCTCTCTCATTCTCTCTCACATACACAATCTCTTGAGACAGGTATTAACCTTTACCAACAGGACACAGAAACACACACACACACACACACAGAGGAGGTTAAGTTCATGCAGGACATCCGAGTGAAGACCCTGAAGATGAGTTTTATCATACTTCATTAATAAATAAACATGCACACTGATGGAAATGTGTCTGTGCTTGATGTGTAATAACTATGTCTCTCATAAACGGCTATGACGCAGTGTTTGAGTGGACTTACTATGCTATACAATACTGACGACACACACACACACACTTCAGAGCCTTGATTTTAACGAGTGTGGTCCTCTGGTGATTGTAAAACTGGTTATTCCCACTGAAGTTCAGGGATGTCAAACCACAGGGATTCCTGATAATCCTGATATATTCATGCACTACTAAAACCAGATCAATGGCTATTTTGTTTCACTTTGAATATAATTCCCCTCTGATTATGCTTGACTAGCAGATGGGATTTCCAGGGTTCCAGATTAACAGGCCCAAACTGCTAATGGCAGAACCTTCCAGAAGTTCCTCATTTCTGGGCCAGGACTCTGGCACTGGGGATGTGAAATCCCGTAATCTCCCATCATCCTCACCAGCAACTCCGCCCAGTCTGGGTTCTGAAGTAGTGACACGCTCAGCAGCACCCGGGCTGCCTTTAATGCTACGCCAGCGACTTGTTCGGTGTGTTTAACCGCGCTGCGTCTGCCGTGACACTCGTCTGTCCTCTGGAACAGCTGACCCTGATGCTCGGGTTGGCTGGAATGGCCAAGTACTCTCTCAGTCAGCCAGGTGGGGTGGGGGGCGGGGTGGGGCGGGGGTCAGAGGCCACAAGGTACAGGTGGAGAACGGGAGCTGCAGGTGGTGGTGGGCAGTGTTACTGAAAGCCAGCATGCAAAAGTGAGTGAGTGAGAGAGAGAGAGAGAGAGAGAGAGAGAGAGAGAGAGTGTGAGTGTGAGGGAGAGAGTGTTTCGACGTTATTAAGAGCAGACCAGTAGTTGGACAGGTAAGTAAAACATCATGATGTCAGCCATCAGGAGGTAGAGTAGTCTCTGTAAAGCTTTATTTAAAAGTAAAAACAAATGTAAATAAACATGTATAAAATAAATTTCAGCTGGCTTAGAAAAATTCTTCCTCTCTCATGTTATCACACACAAAAACACAGGCTGCATATTTAGGAAAAACATCAAATGCACTGCAGTAAAACGCGGTTCCCACCTCTGACGCATCATGGTTAAGGGGGCAGCTTTATTTCCACATAATACTTATTTATCATTTCTGTTTCTATTCATGTGTCTCATCAGAACACACGTGACCAGGACACACACACACACACACACACACACACACAGAACATGTCCACGTTAACACACACACACACACACACACACACACTGAACATGTCCACGTTAACACACACACACACACACACACACACTGAACATGTCCACGTTAACACACACACACACACACACTGAACATGTCCACGTTAACACACACACACACACACACACACTGAACATGTCCACGTTAACACACACACACACACACACACACTGAACATGTCCACGTTAACACACACACACACACACAGAGAACATGTCCACGTTAACACACACACAAACACACACACACACACACACACACTGAACATGTACACGTTAACACACACACACACTGAACATGTACACGTTAACACACACACACTGAACATGTACACGTTAACACACACACACACACTGAACATGTACACGTTAACACACACACACACACTGAACATGTACACGTTAACACACACACTGCGCCACACACTAACACACATTAAACATCTACAAACTTCATTATATTTAACACAGCACAAAGGTGTTTTTCATTACATATGAAATATGTACATATTTCATTACATATTCATTACATATAACACACTGAACATGCCGTGTGAATGCAGTCTCATGTGTAACACACAGCCTGTGCTGTTCACCTCATCAGACCAGTTTCCCCCTCGGTTCTCCACGAGGGTTTATATACTCGCCTGACAGACAGGTGCGTTCCACCGTGTGAGGGAGAGGATGGGTATATTTATTTGGTTATCTTTGTGAGCATGACTGTCAGAAAGTGTGTGTTCTCACCAGCTCTTTTCTTTCGTGTGTGTGTGTGTGTGTGTGTGTATATGTGGTCTCACCAGTTCCTGCAGTCTTTTCTTGCTCATTCCTTTCCTCCCTAGTTGTTTCTCGATGACTTTAGCATTCTGAGTATAAGAGTCTGGCTGCTTCTTCCAGAGGAGGTGGCAATCACAACGTTCACATCACTTATTGTTTATAATATTCCCTTTTAGAAAAAAAAAAGAAGCAGCCAATCACAGCGTTCACAGCACTTGTTAATACTCCCTTTTAGAAGAACAAGGAATCAATTATGTCACCAATTACTATGTATGAATTTGAATCTATCAGATATTTCAAAGCAATCACAAGTGTATCACTACAGACAACTGGTCACATCAGAACAGGGAGACAATCCCACTACATTGGACGGACATACGGAACTATGCAACTGCTTACACTGGGCGAGGGCACCCCGGGCCGAGGCCATACCAGCAGGTTCCAGGTCCAGCCCACAGGACCCCTGGTCTGCATATTACTGTACTTCATCAAGGCCAACACACCTGCCTAAACTCATCAGGTAATCACCAAGCCCTTCACACCTCACTCGGGTGTCCGGAAGCAGGCCAGACAGTGACCTGTGCAGGGTATAACATAAATTTTCAGCTAACTCAGGTAACTCCAAATACCCTGGTTAAAGAATAAACACTGTATACTAACAGCAGCCAAACATGTATTCTGGCTAGAACGCTAGAGTAATCTAAATTTTTATCATCAGCCAATCACAATCCATACAGCTTGGTTTCAGCACAAAGATCCAATCACAGCACAGCACTCACCGCCTCGATCTCTTCCATGGTAACAGAACTGAACTTGCCCATGTCTTTGGTGCGTTTCATCATCACCTGGAAGACAGTTGCACACACACACACACACACACACACACAGAGAAAAGCCTTTAAAACACCAGAAATTATGAAGAAGAAGTATGTGTGTGTGTGTATATGAGAGAGAGAGCGAGAGTATTTATAGCAAAGCACTAACATTAATGGAATGTAATTCATGTCACTGTGTATCATCATGTGTGCTTGTGTGTATGTTCTGCAACTGAACTGGTTTTCTTTCCTTTTTTTGGTGTACAGAGAAATTCTCTACATTTTAGATTTGAATTTGATGTGAGTGAAGGTCGTCGTACTTCCCACACTTCTGGTACTGTCACTCGATCCCCCCTGCCCTGAAAGACATTTAGCCTGTTTACAAACACCACAGCCACCTTTGTTTACAAACACAAACACAGCCAGCCTTGATCATTTTAATTATTTATTAGAATAGTAATGTACCAATACATTCATGCCATTTAGCTGACACTTTTATCCAAAGCGACTTACAATTATGACTGAGTACAAGTTGAGCAATTGAAGGTTAAGGGCCTTGCTCAGGAGCCCAACAGTGCTAACTTGAACCTTTAAATTAAAAGTCAAGTACCTTAACCACTGAGCTACCACTGCCCGGCACATTCATATCCATCAACCATACAATAACAAACACACGTGTACGCACGCACGCACGCACGCACACACACACACACACACACACACACACACACACACACACACACACACACACACACACACACACACCTTTTCAAGTACATGCTCTCATCCTCTTCCACATTGCAGAACTTGTGCGTGTGTTTCGCTGCGCCAATGACTCGTGCCTTGTTCCGTGGTCTCATGGGTAATTTCTCCAGCTGACAGTCTGAGAGAAGAGTTAACACACACACACATACACACACACACACACACCTGATAGTTAGGCAGATAGACATGACAGAAAAGTGAAAGGTTCATTCAGCCAATACGAGTGTGTTCAATACTTAATTAAATCCATGTATTAACAATGTACTATTTGCCATACATTAGACAGCTCTGCCTTGAGATCTGAAGTAAATTTATTTTTTATGTAACATAGAATGTAACATGAAAAATTAATTCTGTAAATTCTGGTTTAAAAAAAATTCTCTTTTCTACCACTGTCAGTGTGGCACACTACCACCTGTTGTAGATCGACTCGGTTTGGTTTTGTAGATTAATTCCTTTGTCACTTTATCAGATGCCTAAATGACAGAAACAATACATACACCCTCTGACAGGAGGTGAACAAACAATGTAAACAAGCAGTGTAAAAACAAACAACTCCACCAACAAACAAATATGTACAAGACAAACCTTATAGGTGCAAAGAAACACAGAGGACCAAGGAGTGGACCTGATCAAGATGAAAATACATTTTTCAGGAATCGCTACATTGCACCTGTACCTAGAACAGTTTTACTGTCTTATGATGGTTTGCAGTTTTGGGGAGTTTTGTTGTTCTTTTTGTTTTGTATTTTTGTTGATAGAAACATCTGACTAGGGTTACACAAGGCAGTGTGAACAGCAGGGCTCTTACACGCGTTTCCTGAACTTCCAGGGTGTCCCGTAAGGAAGCAAGAATTCTCTGAACAAGGATGTGATGACTTAAATGAAAGAGGAAACATTTTGATCAGTTTTTTAAATCTAAATGCAGTTAGCATAAGTTCCAATGGGATGACAGGCATGTTGAATTCTAACTTCTGCTCTTTGGATATCAATAGGTCCACTGGCTATGATTGTGTGAATTATTCTGTAATCTGTATTAGGATGAAGTGAATCAAGAGAGTTCCACTTTACTGAGGAAAGCACAGAGTATATATGTGTCCTATATCTACTATCTAAATCTACAGGATGACGGGGAAAAGTGAGGAATGTTCTAAGGGTCTACGTAGAAAGGAAAAAGACAAGGTTAGTAAAGATTAGATGCAGTCAGCATGACCCAGCCATGAGCTGCTCGTGTACGTAGAGAGAGATGGGGAGAGCGAAAGAGAAAGGGAGGGGTAAAGTATGCAAGAAGAGGGAGCGGATGACCTCGAGTGAGGAGCTCTCGGTCAAGCAGTTACATTATGGCTGATAAGCAGAGACGTTGCGTTGGGGTCTACCAAAAATTACGTCAAATGGAGACAATTTGGTAGTGGCACTGGGCGTCATTCTGATCTCACACAACACTGCTGGCAGTAGATCTATCCACTTCTTTCCTGTTTCCATCATGACCTTTGTCAACCTTTCTTTCAAGGTATGATTCATTCTCTCAAAAATGCCAGATGACTGAGGATGATAAGAGATGTGAAACTTCCAGTCAATAGTTAGGTAGGTGCATAGTTTCTGAGTTACCTTAGAAATGAAACAGGGTCCCTGATCTGAGTCTATTACACAAGGGACACCGTACCTCGGTATTATATCCTTGGCTAGGATTTTAACCACAGTGTGGGCGTCTTCCTTAGAACAGGGAAATGCCTCAGTCCACTTAGAAAACCTGTCTACAATCACTAGCAAGTACTTCAACTGACCACAAGGTGGAATGTGTGTAAAGTCTATCTGTAGACACTGAAAGGGATATTCTGGAGCCAGTAAGGCATCATATTTGGCTTGTGTTTTACCCTGGTTGCTTCTGGCACAGGTTAAACAGCAATCTAGGAGGAGTTTTACAGTTATACATTTTGCAGAGATACAAAACTGTTTTTGAATGTTAGCCGTCACTCCCCCTTTGTGCAATATGTGAAATCCCATGAAAATGGCGCACAAGAAATGGCAAAATAGATTTAGGAAAGGTGATACGCCCCTCCAGGTCACGGATTAGACCATTTTAATCAGGACTACAGCCCTAATCAACCCAGTGAGAGCAGTCCTGTTGTGTACTCTGAGTTTGTAAGAAACACAGATCGATATCATTTGGCACCAAGCAATGAGAAAACATGGAGACAGCTTCACATGTCAAGGACATAGCATATGTGCAAGAGGGGCCATTAACAGCTGCCCAATGTGTGATCTCGTCCGCTAAGGCATCGCCAGTGTCAGACTCAGAGGTTGTATCATGACCCTTGACCTTTACAATAGCCAGCTGAGCTGGTAGTGTACATGCAGACAAAAGTGCAGACACTAGTCCTGGATTAGAAATGGTCTTACTGTCAGAGGTGCGGAACCCCCTGGAGTGCCAAATCTTACCCAAGTCATGAGGAATCCCAAACGCAGGAATCATTGTAGATGGTGACAACCTGATCCCGGAGTAGATGGCAGGCCCTGGTCAACAGCATCAGCTCAGCTGCTTGAGCAGACCTGTAAGGAAGAGAGTAAGCCTCCCAAATGAGGTTAGGCAGAGAGCAGACAGAATAACCACAGAAAAATTCAAAGTCAGACAGTTTAAAACATGAATCATCTATAAAAATGTGATAGCCGCCTATTTTTAATATCAGTCATGCTAGGAGGCATAACTCTACAGTTTTTCACCCAGCATCATGAATGCAGTAGAAATATTTACGAGGTGGCTGGAGCCGTGCGCCGAAGTCTCACCCTGCTGTAGAGAGGCAAGCTTAGTATAGAGGGCAGGTGCGGCTTGTGTGTGTGTGTGTGTGTTTATTTCTTTATTTTTATACATTTCTGTCCTGTATTGTGCCATGTTCACTGTATTATTCTGATTGTTTTAGCAGAAAGTATTGCATGTTTCTCAGTATCTCTTTGTCACTGGTTAGATGATCTAATTACACTGCACTTTCTGTCCATATTTCTACGAGCGGAGGATAAACAGCTGGGACTCTCTGGGGTCTGACTGAGGTGTTTGTTTTTGTGTGTGTAACAGGAACCAGACATTTACATGTGATAAACGTGATGTCAGATTAAACGGCAGTGGTTTTGTCCCAGTGCCCTGTGGAGATGATCAGGACATGTCTCTCAGTGATGCCAATGCTTAGACCAGATGCTTAGACAGCTGGAGTGATGGTGTTGTGTGTGACAGTGGGCTTGTCCTTATAGGGATCTTTTAAAAGCTGTTGATGATGCTCTTATGGCATCCACTTATGCAGAATGTGTAGCTAAGCTTTCCCTCCCTGCCTCTCACTTTCACTCATTTATGTATGTTTTCCTCTTGTTTGTTACTGGGATGATAAGCGTACCCATAGATGAAATTGTGGCTGTTCTCATGCCCCCACCTTGTCTCAGAATGTGTCCTGGAAAGAATAAGTACAATGTTAACCTCAATAATCTAATTTTAAATGAACTATTCTAACCCATTTACTGTTGGTTTGGAGGACTATCTCCCAATATTTGCAGTGCCATTACATGTGTGAGCACATGCGGGTGAAAGTGTAAGTGCACTGCATGTTCCCACTAACACCAGCTAAGCCTTACAGTGGGCAGAGGAGGAGGCAGTGATTGAGAGTCCCAGTTTAAGTGGACTAAAGTGGTGTCACAAGTTCATAATGTCATTAGCCAGAATAGCAATTCAGTGGAACTTGTTATATTATGGACATGGTGCTCTGGGGAAATCTTGGTCCACAGACAATATCCATGTTGACTTCAGGCAAAACAACAAATATGGGAGAAAAGCATACCTCCCAACAGCACGTTTTTCTTAAAAGCCTCCACTTGCCATCATCTTTTGAGAGCACAGAGATATCTGGAAGATCCACAAGTGTGCCACAAGTGTACTTGTAATTGTAAAAATTACATGTTGAATATTTTCTCCAAAAATATTGCTTGTGCCTGAAATACGAGGCAGTCTGCAATCTCCTTTTCATTCTTCCCATGTGCCTGTCAGCTTTTGTGGGTTGAGCAAGTGAAAAAGATGCCTAGTGAGCAGGTAGATATTTTGTTGTTCTTGTTGAGAACCTAACAACTCAGCAAATTAACCTGGACCAAAACCAGATTTAAAGAAACCAGAACTTGAGGGTCAGGTTTTCCGGTCAAGCAAAAGTATCAGCAAAGAGAGAGTGAGTGAGTCAGAGATAGTAGCTGTTCTTTCCTGGCTGTCTCTGTGTTACCAGAAGTATACTGACACCTTTATCATTTTTACTGGTGTGTAAATGCACAATTGAAGCAATGACTTTGTATTTCATCAAGTGTCATGTGACACAAAAATCTGCTGATTATTTAAACAAATCAGAAGCCTCTGGGTCATAAACAAATGCCTAGTGCCAGAAACATTTTATAGTCCCATATGTGCAAGCTGAACAATATTCATAATTTGCTGTTGTTTTAGTCCTGTTTGGCCATCATTTTGCCTTGTTAATATGGCCATGTGTCTGAAAATCCATTGTCATGGAGAATAATGCATGGTGTTGTAGGATAATGTATGTCTTGGACTGTTTCTCGATGAGGCAATAAATGAACAAAATATGGAAATATTAGTTTTAGCTCTCAGCATTTCTTGTATAATGGGTCTTAGGCTAGTGATATGTGCATTATTTTTTCTGTGATGTTCTTCTTTTATGCTTCTATACTACTCTGTTGTCTTTCAGTAACAGTTCCAAAAATTCTGCCTTTGCTTTAGTTCTGCTTTATTAATATATTTGCTTGTGAGAGAATTAGACCAGGGACAAGCATGATATCTCAAACATTTCCTGAGATGTCAATGTTACTCTTAATAAATCTTCATAAATCAAAAACACACTGAGGAACTCTGGCCACATTTCATTTGAGCATACCCATGCACTGTGTAATCTTCAATATGCAATAGTAGACTAATTAAATAAGTTGTACATTTTTCAGGGTTATTAACATGGAACATATACTTTCAAAGCATCGGCACAGTGGAGGCACTGAGATAGTGAGTGTTGCAAATGTGCCGTGGCTGGAGTTTTCCAGCATGTCACTGTCACTGCAGAGTGGTCAGCCACCCAAAATATCTTGGCAACTGCAGTCATTTGGTCAGAAGCAAACCACTGATAAAGGGCTAGAAAATGTGTAGAAATGTGGATGGTGGCAGAATGGACAATGGACTCTAACTATGCAACCATGAGGTGCCTCTTGTAACGCTTGGAGTTAGTCCTATTTAAATTATGCTCCAACCCAGATTAGCAGAGAGCTTTGGAACTGGTAGCGAGAAGCCTGTGAAGCACGTCGAGGAGACGCGAGTCAGACTCAACTCAGTTATGCAATAATCTTGGCGGTTTATTCATTACATGACAGAGGCTTGCTCTTGGAATTCTGTTGACAGTGCATACATGAACTGTAGAAACATCCAAAGCTCATAAACACATTAACAGAGAAATGAAATTAAGGACAAAAGAATCGCTGGGTCCAGTAAGGTCCGTCATGTACAGTACAAAAAAAAGTCTTCTCCTGTGTGGCATTCATGCACATGCATTTTCCGTAAAACACAACTTAAAGGGACAGCAGACAAATTACTGCCCGTTACACTCTACACAGCAGTAGGTATTTAGAATATAGTCCTGTGAGAGTGTATACACAGCAGTAAATTCTGTTTCTATTTCTATTTCTATGTGTATCAGAGGGTTTCTTCTAAAACCACTAGGAACACCTCTGCGTCATACAGAGAACTGGCACAGCCAATAGGAAGGAAGCCTTCATACCGGGGTGGAGAGAGCGGCGGAAAGTTCATTAATATTCATAAAGCTGTTAACACAATAGGAGCGGGTACTGGCGCAGACAATCACACGCTACTGTGTAAGTGATTTGTAGCTAGCTAGTGTTTGTCCACACTCCAATTATAATCAGTCGTTAGGCTTACTGACCTTTAGAATTCACATCAAAAGACGAGAGGTGTCAGTAGATTTGGAAAAGAGGAAAGGTGGCTGCACAAAGCTGCCACCAATAAGACCAAACCACAGTGCTCAGAAAGCAAACAACGTTCAGGTACGTGTATACACATTTTATTTAAATGCTGAAATGAAGGAGCATGTGATTTTGAATCTTTAAATTATATGGGATACCTTAAAAATATTTGTACTGGTGCCTCAAGAAAGAAACAAATAGAAATACATTTTTAGTACATTTTAATAAAAGGTTGTTAGGCTATGATGGAAGGTTGTGTATGGATATGTGTGCTTGTGTGTCAGTATGTAGATTCTTGTGTGAAAAATACCTTATATACTTTGTTTAGGCTCTTGATGTGGGTGTGCGCATTCCAGACACTAGAGAGAGCACACATTTTGCTCCATTTGTACTACCTCCAATCAATGGTAGCCATCCACTACCATTTCAGAGAAAAAAAGGTAAAGAACTATAAAGTCTATACATTCTAGAGAAAATTACATGGCAATTCATTCCTGTTGGTTTTTAACACATGGTTTCATATGAAGAGTCAGAATATATTTTTAAACTGAGCCTTCTCATCTGGCTCTTGATGTGGGTGTGCACAGTCCAGAAACTAGAGACAGCACACATTTTCTGTGTCTGTTTGTGTGTGTGTGTCTGTCTGTGCGTGTATATGTTACTTTCCAGAGAATAAAATTGTCTGTACATGTTTAAAAAATGTCAGTATAAGAAGTCAGTATAACTTTGGGAAGGAAGACTATGTTCCAAACACAAGTCACTCGTTGTCTTCCAGTGAATCAAATAAACACATCAGTATAATGGATTGTAATTGACATGGTTTGCCAGAATTGTGCGTTTAATATTCATGTTTGACGAACTACATATCTTTTGCTCTCTTAGGCTTCATCTTTATTCAAGGATTTATGACTTATCTTGGGATATGCATCAAACCTTACCAATGTACTGCTAGTCAGATTCTCTCCACCTAGTTCCACAGTTAAATTGTGCCAGATTCTGACATCGTTGTGCGATTCAACACAGCTGGCATGTACACTATTATAGCTGTAATTAAGGGAGCCATTCTAAAGACCACAAATTACTGAAGAAAAGATATCTGACATTTAAGGAGGGAGACTCAGAGCAGAGTCCTACTGAGAGAGCAGCTCAGTGACTTCTTCATCCAAAAGTTCAGTAGACAGGCGAATCCCAAAGTTACAAACATCTATGTTATGCTAATTTTTGCTGATACGACTTCAAAACCATCCCCACTCTAACCAATTTCTTTGGGTTTGCCAGTAACACTAGTTGACCATAGCATAATGTTTTGTTCTGTCCTATTTGTTGATATTTCAAACTGAGTAGTAAGAAAAGGCAATACACAGTGACCAATAAGCTATAAAAAGTTAATGAAAAGCTACAGACACACTGTTAAATGCGCTGACCAAGATATTTATCACCAGAGACCTAGAGCCCTAAACACTTGCCCAAGTCATTGTTTTGACTTATCTGGTTCCTAATCAGATGATTCATACTATAGCTAAGCAATTTGACCCAGGAGTACATTTCACTGTGCATTATTTTTAAAACCATGACAAAAACAATACAGTTTTCCATCTATGTCACCAGCCCAGCACACAGCCAGTCTAATGGATGGAGCTTTCATAACTCAGAAAGGACCAGCTCAATAGCCCCTTGGTGCTAGATGCTATACACAGATGGTGCACTGTCTGAACTGGACCTAGACTAGGAAATGAAAAGTAATTAGCTAGTAATAGTAAAAGCATGGACTGAGAGATTTATTGAGACCATTCTCTCTCTCGTTCCATCTCTCTCTATCTCTCTCTCTCTCTCTGAGGAATTTTCATTTATTTATTGCCTAGCTAGCAAATCTGCAGAGACATCTGAAGGCCTCTGAGTTCAGCTTGATAAAGAAAATGTTTTTAACCCAACAAAAACCCAATCTGTTTACTGAAAGGTTGAAGCTCATTTTCTTAAAGAGCAGGGTGCAGCGTTGATCTCTAGCTTGCAGACCACATCTATACCAGCTCCATTCCTGAGTCACCTGCTACATGCTAGCTAGCTTGGCTATCTGTGCGGATTTCCAACTTTCATTACTAGGTTTTACACGTGTGATGTATACAGCGTGTACTGTTTCTGATACACGTTGGCTTGATTTCCGTGTGGTTGAATGAGCAGATAAATTGATTAAAATCTAAAGGGGAAAAAACCTTGAACCGTGTAAGGTTTAGCAGGTTTAGCAAGTTGATATTGATGTAGAGATGGTACTTGTGGCATAATTATGATGTAATAAAGGGGCTGTGAAGTCACACAAGTTATCACATTAATCACGCCTGTCACCATTCCCATAGTACTCATTTGCTTCGTTGCTGCTTATTGTAATTGGCTGAGGTCTGTTCCCCAAAAACTAAAAGGCTTATCGATCTTTAGAATTCACATCAAAAGACGAGAGGCACCAGTAGATATGGAACAGAGGAAAGGTGGCTGCACAAAGCTGCCACCAATAAGACCAAACCACAGTGCTCAGAAAGCAAACAATGTTCAGGTACGTGTATACACATTTTATTTAAATGCTGAAATGAAGGAGCATGTGTTTTTGAATCTTTAAATGATATGGGATACCTTAAAAATATTTGTACTGGTGCCTCAAGAAAGAAACAAATAGAAATACATTTTTAGTACATTTTAATAAAACGTTGTTTGGCTATGATGGAAGGTTGTGTATGGTTGTGTGTGCTTGTGTGTCAGTATGTAGATTCTTGTGTGAAAAATACCTTGTATACTTTGTTTAGGCTCTTGTTGTGGGTGTGACCAGTCCAGAAACTAGAGGCAGCACACATTTTGCTCAACTTGTTCTACCTCCAATCAATGATAGCCATCCACTACCATTTCAGAGAAAAAAAGGTAAAGAACTATAAAGTCTATACATTCTAGAGAAAATTACATGGCAATTAATTCCTGTTGGTTTTTAACACATGGTTTCATATGAAGAGTCATAATATATTTTTAAACTGAGCCTTCTCATCTGAACATAGCTCAATTTCAAGAGGGCAAAATCAGCTGTTGCCATCTGTTAATTAATAGAACTGGATGATTCTTTAGTATAACTCTGCCCTGTAATTTTAGGTTCAGATGAGCAGCTGCAGAAGACTGGTCTGGATGGATGTCATGACATTGAAGCTTCCAAAGAGCAGCTGGAGATGGAGAGATGTAACCTTGAAGCTGAGTATAAGGAACACCAAGCGCTTCTGCAGAGCCTCCTGTCAGAAAGGGATGAACTCTGCCAGTTGAACAGCGAGCAGCAGATGATAATAGCTGACTGGTTGGAAAGGGAAAACGTGCCAATGCCTGTGTGTACAAGGCGGAGTCGCCATGGCTACCAGGACCAGCTAAAAATTCTAGAGGACCTAAAGTTGCAGTGGCAGTGCAAATCACAGCTCTACCAGCAGCAAGTTGAAGAACTCCGGCCCCGGTGCCAGGAGAAGAAGAAGCAGTGGGACTGTGAATATCAAGCCTTCATCATGATGATGCAAGAAGTAGTCGTTGCGGCTCTCGCCCGGCGGCTGGGAAAGCGGGCAGCTCTTGTTGAGGTGAAACGGCTCCTTGCAGCTGAGCAGAAGACGGAGAATAAGCTCACTGCTGCAAAAATACGGAACCTTGCGCTGCAGATGAGGGTACAAAGCCGGGAAGAAGCTATTGGAGAACTGGAGGAGAGGACAAAGGCTGAAAAACTGAAATTTGAAAATGAGAATTATAAGACTATGATCTTGGAGTATGAAGAGGAGGTTATTCGAATAAAGAAAGGAATTACCAGCACTAGAGAGGTATGACATCCTTTTAAACTCAGTAGATTAAGACTAATGTGGGTGCAACTTCTGTTGGTTTTTTAGATAGCCATGGAACTGTCAAGTAGACTTGAAAACATAACAAGACCCATCCCATAAATCCCATCACAAAACTTGGAAATTTCGAGCCCCCATTTAAAACTGAAAATGCAGTAAATGTATTGCCATGGAGTAGGATGGGAAGATGTATTGTACAGTAGAGTCTTGAAGGCATAGAAAATAATCTCAGTATTGTGTACCTCCACTCTCAGTTCCAGTTACATCTCAAAGAAACAATCAACTTTGTGGAGCTGGAGATCCAGGCCAAACTAGCCAATCTGGCCAAGATAAAGGCAATGATCGGCAACAAGCGGAAAGCTCTGGCAGGGGTAATGATAACTAAAGACAAGCTGCGTGCAGACAATCTGCGCCTGTACCAGCACTGCAGCCTAATGAGAAACAAGAAGCTGCTCCAGGATTTTGAGAAGGTGAAGGATGCATGCGAGGACCTGCAGAGCCAAATAGACATTCTCAAGAGGCAGCATGAAAAGCTCTCTGTCAAGTGTAGCACAGTAAAGAGCAAGCTGAAGCAGAGCAGGCCACTGCAGCATTGTGTATAACACGGTTGAACACACACGTGTACACGTATATACACAAACATGCTGTATGCTCTTTGTGCAGAACTAAAATAAAAACACTACACCTGTTATATTTGAAAATAGTGCTGTGCCTTTTATATTTGAAAGTTGACAAAATATCTGATATATGTGTGTTTGTGTGTGTGTGTGTGTGTGTGTGTGTGTGTCTGTCTGTGTGTGTATATGTTTCTTTCCAGGGAATAAAATTATCTGTACATGTTTAAAAAATGTCAGTATAAGAAGTCAGTATAACTTTGGGAAGGAAGACTATGTTCCAAGCACAAGTCACTCGTTGTCTTCCACTGAATCAAATAAACACATCAGCATAATGGATTGTAAATGACATGGTGTGCCAGAATTGTACGTTTAGTATTCATGTTTGAAGAATTACATAACTTTTACTCTCTTAGCCTTCATCTTTATTCAAGGCTTTATGACTTATCTTGGGATATGCATCTAGTCAGATTCTCTCCATCTAGTTCCACAGTTAAATTGTGCCAGATTCTGACATCGTTGTGCGATTCAACACAGCTGGCATGTACACTATTATAGCTGTAATTAAGGGAGCCACGCTAAAGACCACAAATTACTGAAGAAAAGATATCTGACATTTAAGGAGAGAGACTCAGAGCTGAGTCCTACTGAGAGAGCAGCTCCGTGACTTCTTCATCCAAAAGTTCAGTAGACAGGCGAATCCCAAAGTTACAATCATCTATGTTATGCTAATTTTTGCTGATATGACTTCAAAACCATCCCCACTCTAACCAATTTCTTAGGGTTTGCCAGTAACACTAGTTGACCATAGCATAAAGATAATGTTTTGTTCTGTCCTATTTGTTGACATGTTGAAGCTCATTATCTTAACGAGCAGGGTCCAGCATTGATCTGTCGGTTGCAGACCACATCTCTACCAGCTCCATTCCTGAGTCACATGCTATCAAAAAGCTAGCTCCTGCTATCACTGCAATGAGCAGGGTGCTCCAAGTTGAATGTATATAGAGGCAGCATTGTGCTTTTTGAGGAGTACTGGTCATGCAGCAGTGACATGAGAGCATCTCTCTCTTTCTCTTTCTGTCTTTTTTCAGTTTGTTGGAGGTCCACTATGACAGTGTAACTGTCCATGGTGCTCAGTGATGTCAGTGGAAACACTGATTGAAATAGGCTACAAGTTGGTACTATTCTTTATCTGAACATGGTGATCACAATTTATAAAATGTCACCTGCACTTTCAATTTGTTTTTGCAACTACCCTCTCAGCCCTCTGGTGATTCCATCTGTTTCTCTATATCACCTGCAAAGAATTAAATGTTGCTGTACTAAGAGAACATGTCATTAGAAACCAGCACTATGGACAATCACTTCCTAGAAAAATGAATACCTAACAATTTACGTGTTCAAAAAAGTATGGGGAATTAGAGTATAGCATGCGTCATCCACAAGTTACACAAGTTATGTTTTAAATCCTGACCACATTAACAGTAACAAGCAGAGCAAATCATGTGCAAGCTCTTATCATGTTCATATAAATGGCCCACCATGCCTTCTACATGCACACTGCTTCCCCCACATATGCCAAAGGTCTGTAAAAATCTAATAAGAATGATGTATACGATATGCAATATTATAAATATGTATCCTTAAAAATACTTATAGGTAATGCTTGAAATAATATGTAGCATAGAAGTAGCACATAACCTTTTGTACTAAATTATAATACTTTTTAATAGCCATTGTAAGAAATGTTCATTTAAGAACACTGAATAAATTATCTCTAAATCCTCATAGTGATCACAAATATAGATGCTCTGAGGAAAAAAGTCTCTGTACCTGTCCTGGGCTCTAGGATAAGCAGTTAAAAACTTTGGCTTCATCAGGGTTTTTAGTAACCAATCCAGAAACCTCTCTTCCTGCTTCTAAATTATTTTGCATGTCAAAAAATACAAAACAAAACCAGCAGTAAAAAGTTATCCTGACCATGGCATGTCAATCCCACAAAGAAGCATTTGCAGTGCTAGTTCACATCATATACAACTCATTCTTAAAGAGGGTTTAGTATTAATAAACTATGGCTTCTGATATTGATGCTGTGGGCCTCTGAAGAGGGAAGCATACTTCACATCTTACAGCCCTTCCTTCAGAGGCAGCCATTTTGGTCTTCAGCTTGGTAGCATACTGCTGTGCTGTTGAGCTGCCCTCCTAAGTTGGCTTGATTGTAACACCCTCTTTATTTTTTAGAGCAGAGTGAAGGAAAATAGAAAGTCATCCTGTTTTCTCCCTCAGGAATGCTTTGCTAGCCAGCAGATGACAAAAAGCCCTCCCTTGAGCAATGCTAATGGTTGTCACACTGCTCAGCCGACATCTATTCTAGGTTGTCTTGCCGGTAGGGCCACTAAGTTCCTCTGGACGACGCAGCTTCCCTGGTAGAATAAAACATCAGGCACTTTTTCTGATGTTATCCTCCAGTTGTTTGCGACTCTGCTTTGAGATTGAATGGCCCACTAAAGCCTTGCAGTGTGTAAATTGGTTTCTGCATCTACCTGGTGCAAAACCAGTGCAGGCCTAACTTTAAATTGAATACTGCTTGCTGCAAGCCAGATCTTCTTTAATTTATAAGATGGAAGGGGGTTGGGCTCATAGATTAATTTATGGGCCAACACAAGCCGAATGTCACAGAATGCTCGCCTGTCACGAGTCAAGTGGTTTGGCCCGCCACATGCAGTGGGGGGATCTTGTATGTTTGTTTTGTAGCCACGCTTCCATGGTTGGCACACACCTGCACAGGGTTTACTGTCTGTCTACTTAAACCCCTGTCAGTGTGTGCACCGTTGTTGGTCATTGTCTCTAGCTTAGTCTCTTGAGTCTCTTGTGTAAAAAATACCCATTGCAAGTAACATTTGTGTTTGTTTTCACTGTTCCCGTATTATGTGTAGATCGTTAGTGTTAAATGTTTAATAATGTTCACTGTTATAGTTGTATGTGATTGCCACTTGTGTTTTCTGTGTTTAATGTTAATAAATGTTTCACAAAGTCAAGGGAGTCTGTGTGTCCTGGCCCATGCCTTACGGCACTCAGGCCAGCAGCAACATTACAGAATGACAAACCACCACAGGACGCTTACTCCCTCGGCAAATGAAGGACTTCCTAGCAGGATGTGTGTTTAATGTCTAAATGTAACATTCATAACCATTTTTGTATACCTTGTGTTAATGTTAAAAATTGTTAGTGCTAAGTGTCTCTATGTTCACTGTTTGTGTTACACGGGAGTGCCACTATAATCTTTACGTTTTATGTAAATAAATGTTTGTCCACGTTGAGAGAGTCTCTGCATCCTGCTCTACGCCCTTCAGCACTCGGGCCAACGCGTTACAGAATGACCAACCACCACAGCTAAAGATGGACTTCCTAGCGGAAGATGCGTAGGCACACTGCCCTGCTGCCTGGATCCCAAGAGATTGGGCAGAGGACCGTGACTGGTGTCTATGTCCACCCTGGAAGTGAAGGGGAACACCCCCAAGAATTTCTTGGGGGGGGGGCCTTGAGCCTGGGCCGAGGAAGACCGAAATGCACAACAACCAGAAAGAGGGCGGTTGGGTGGACCCGTCGGGATCTCCAGTGGGCAGAGCTGAAGCCTGTGTCCCTTCCCTTCAGCGGACTCAGCAGCGAGACTGGAGGGGTCTGCCCAACGCCCCGGAGGCAAACCGCCGCTGGGATGCTCCTAGAGTGGCAGGCGAGTGGAGGACCGTTGGGGGAGGTAGCACGTCTGGAACCGGGGCGGACGTGCACGCCCGCATGTCCATTGAGGCCACAGACATGTACAAGGTGCCTGCGCAGACAGCGGGCACCATGTCACAGCGCCTTATATGTTTGTGTGTGGGTGCTATTGTTTGTTTGTGTTTACAACTTTTGTACATCTACAAGCGTAACGTTGTTGGGGGCGTACCGGACTGCCCTGAGAGAGACAGAGAAGCTGCCTTTCTCCCAGGCGGCTGCTTGTGTGTACATGTACACAGTGTCCTGAGACTCGTGTTCACTGGAAGAATGCGTCGGGAGCCGTGACCCTTGGGAGGGGGTTCTGTAACAGAACGCTCGCCTCTCGCGAGTCATGTGGTTTGGCCCGCCCCGTGCAGTGACAGGATCTTTGTTTGTATCCACGCCTGTACACACCTGCACCTTGTTTGGCTTTGTGTATTTAAACCTGCATCAGTGTGTGCAGTGTTGTTGGTCATCGTTGATGTAGCATGTTGTTTGTGAGTTAATGTCTAAATGTAACATTCGTAACCATGTTTGTCTAGCTTGTGTTAATGTTAAAAATTGTCAGTGTTAAGTGTCTCTATGTTCACTGTTTGTGTTATATGGAATGCCACTATAGTCTTTATGTTTTATGTAAATAAATGTTTGTCCACGTCGAGAGAGTCTGTGCATCCTGCTCCACACCCTTCGGCACTCGCGTTACACTGAGAGGACACAGAATCTCTATACTCCCTTATGTTTTATGTTATTAATATGTCTAATTCAAAGTTAAAAACCTCTTTTCCCTGTAAACACTCTTTTTATTACCTCAGTATATACATAGGTTGTGTATATACACAATACGAACACAGTATATATACGTATATACACAAACACAAGGTATATATACACAATTACAAATGAGAAAAACATGGGAGAACAATGAAGTAAGGCAGAGAATACCAGACAAGGGGCGACAGAACTGGCATCAAATAATGTTCTAATCATTCTTTAGGGAATCTGTCAGTCACATATATGTTATGTACAGTATCTTCCAATGAAAATTCACAAAAATCAGCCTTTGTGTACCGTTATTCACGTCACACATATCTCACTCATATGTATTTCGGTTGTGGGCCTCACTGAGCTTGACAACATAGGTTTTTCTGCAGTTGTCAAACGTTTTAAGCTGATTGCAGACATTGCACCTGATCTGTGAACTTTTCAACAGTATGAAACAAACTGGTCTTTTTTCTGTTTTGTTTAGCTTCACTTTTTGTGGCTCAATTGGCTAAAACTCAACAAAAGGAAGTATGATTGTGACCCAGTCTGAAAGATGGTCAGAGATAAATAAGGGCTGATATATCAGTACAAAATTGGGCTTATGTAATGCTTAGACATCCATGGTCAAATTGTTTTCTCAGTCATTAATTGCTGTTCTCAATGTCTTGTCAACTTGATGTTGTATTATGTGTTTTCTGCTACAGAAGAAGCTGACAGATTTGGCCAGTGCAGTGCAGAGAGAAACTCAAAAGGATCCACCTGTCACTACAGAGGACTTTCATATTGTGGTTGGTAGTGTTTCTAGCTATGAGATATGGTTTTGTTTACACTGAAGCATAGTAATATTAAAGCTTGTTAAAGTATATAATATTTCCCATTTCCCATTCTGGCCTTATACTAGTAGCTACTTAAAAATATTAACACACAAGTAGATTATATTTCTCCTATAATTAGATGATGAGTCTTACACATAAAAAGCATGTAAAATGTGTCTTTTATGTATATGGTGTAACATGCATATTTTATATGTAAGATCATCTTCAAAAACACTAAGATAGTACAAGAACACGTGGCTACTGAGTCAGTGAGTTAATTGAACTCCTCAAAAATCTAAACTTCAATGAATGTTTCATACCATGGCACTGCAGATTAGGAGGACCTCTGTTGGCCAGAAGAGGGATTGCTGACACATTGACTATATGATTAAAGACATTATGAGTAAAGAAATTAATTTTAGTTTGCACCTGTGGTATCTGAGTTACCGGCATTTTTGAAAAAAGGTCAGAAGTGTCTATCACTGAAAAACCAGGTAAAATATATTTGTGCCAAAATAAGACAAATAATAACACACATCACTCTCCGACATTTACATATCCATTAGTGCTAGGGTCTCACCGGGAGGAAGAGGAGGCTGGCCTTGAACACGCTGAGAAGCCTACCCAGACACATCCTGCTGGATGTTAAAGTCAAAAGCAGGGTGCCCGTGAGTCAGACGCTCCGGGAGCTTACTCGGTGCGGGAGGGCGAGGTTTCAGGGCCAACATGGGAGTATTGGACTGGCCAACGCTCAGGCGCAGAACATCCTGTTCCTGCTTTTTGTTCATGGCATTGTACCCGTAACGAAAAATGCAGTCCAGCCTATTAGTGCTCAGCCTTTATAGTCCACAGTGCCAATAAGGTCAATATAAAACCCGGTAAACTCGGCACTGGGTCAGTGTCTGCCGATTCAACTCTGGGCCATGAGGCCGGGGATGCTGAGGACTACGTCCCAGATGACACTGTAGTCCCTCATGACAACAACCCACCTGTTCACCCTGACGATGGTCTGACCGGCCAGGTGAAGTGGACAAAGCGCCAGGCACACGGCCTGGACAAGGTGGCTGCCGCTGGGCCACTGAGCAGTCCAATTCTGTCCAAAAGGTAACGAGAGGAAGAGACATCGTGCGCACGCACGTCTGTGGAGACAAAATACGACATGCGCACGCATAAATCTTTGACAGGCTACTTAGTTGAATCCCTAGTCGATACCCAAACTGTAGAAAGAAGAACACACACATCAGTGCCACATATAGAATAGTACCGACACGGTTTGCTTAGTGAACACTTACAATGAACGCGGTACACCGCTGCACGTCTGCAATACAGACAATACAGACAATACCGCAATACGGTCGATCTCAAGTTGTGAAGCACCACTTCGGACACGCAGGCAAGCTAACTGGGTGTGTTTAATCAGCCATTTTAATGTCATCTAGCCAGACAGTCAGACACACTGTATTTTACACATAAATGACCGAGACGAGCGACCGATTTAGCGAGCTAGCTCGGTCGGTCGGTTGTGGCTGCTAATTTTGCCCATTAAATCTCACTTTTACATTCTTGACGTGCATAGACGGGGAATAAAAGCCAGTAAAGAACCAGAGCGTAAAACCTACCGAAAACGGATCGAAGGGCTAAACTTCAGACAACAGGAGAAACCGGCTGTGCTGATCTCCACTGTAATCCGGAGACAGTCAGCTGGTGTTCGGCACCTTTTCCAGTCGCGCTAGTTTACTAGCTAGTTGGCTAACGTACGACAGCTTTCTTTCAGAGTAATCTAACAAAGCGGATGTGTTCAGATTCCACTCATACTGAATAAAATGTACTAAAGGTCATAAAGACGGTGAACTACCATGGCGTTGTTCAAGCATAACCCACTAATGTTAGTATTCAAGAAAAGTACTGAAAACACATCTGCTAATGTTGATTTCTAGCTAACGCTAGTTTAGCTGCACTGTAGCTACAGTACAGTACAGCATTGACCTGTTCCAGCCTCTCCATCTTTATTTCTCTCCAGTATCTTGGCTGTTTTGTTTTGTTTTTTGATGATTTTTGCCCTGGTTTTCTCTCTGAACTGTGAACTCTCTTCTTCTTTGTGTACTGTGAGGACGAGTGTCAGGTGCTGTGCTAATCTCCACTGTCATCCGACTCCAAACACACCTGTACCGGCGTCTCCTCATTAGAGGCGCAGACCTGAATGAACTCCAACGTCCACGAACGCTCCACCTTTACTGTTGATGGTTTATATGAAATTCACAAAGAGCTGTTTGTCCAGAAAATATGAATGTGTCTGCTGAATATAAGCATACACAATATATAAAAATATTTGGATGTATTACTCATTGCATTGTTAAGTTTAAAATCTTGTACACTCGATGAGAATCTGGAATGCCATAAATTCCACTATAACAAATGTAAAGGGGACACATCCGGTTTTAATTGGACCAAAATGCCGAAGAAATTGAGGAAGTTGATGGAGGGCAAAAAATAAAAAAGGAAACATTTAAAATGTATAAAGTGGCTGCAAAATAAGAAAGTACTACAAAGAGATTAAATGCGATCTTTGTCGTCACAAAATGAAACTACACAACAGCGACTGCTGGGACTGACGTGAATGGTAGACTAACGAGCTTACTTAGATGTTTTAGTGTAACTTTAATTTACAACGTATAGGTGGGAGCAGCTAACACACGCAGGCTTATATGTCTTACTTTATACAACAAGTGTGGACTGAGTGGCCATTTGAACTGTAATCAAACAGATTTTTGTTCAGTACATCTAGATACTTTCTGCAGTGTGGAAATACTTTAATGGTGCAACCGCAAACATCCATGTGTAACAAGCAGGTTAATTGGTTTTATTCAAATCAAGTAAATTGTTTGATTAAAAGAAGCAAAATAACCAGAGCAGTTCATATGACCAAATTAACTTAATTAACAAATAAACTTTACAATTTTACTGAGTACATTCAATATCTTACTAAGTGTTAAATCCATTTATTCAGTTATTTAATCAATTTAGCACCATTATGTCCCTTCAGGTTTTCTCAAGTTTCTTCTCAAAGTTGTCTAAGAAAGTGAGAGAGGCTTGTGTGGTGGCGATGGAAGAACTCAGAAGAAGGAAAGGAGGATGCAGACAGTTCACTGTCATAGATGAGAGTAAGTTCAGGCATAGAAGAAATGCAGGTGCATCTTTTATGTGGGTATAGAATTTTGTATAGTCTTAATGATGTATAATGGACATACAAGTCTTCATGCTTCATATCTGTAATTTTTTCATCTTGTTAATAGTTCTTAATTAATGTAATAATGCTTTACTTTTTATGTTACACGGTATGGAAGAGGGCGGATGGCCGGGCGTTGTGGAGGAGGCAGTGGGTCTCTGGGATGCTGGGTGAAAATGCTGTCCACACTAAACAAAGAGAGCCAGTTCTTCACCTAGTTCAGAGAAGGTCCAGAAGGGAACTAGTGCCACTTATCATTCAGCATGTAAGGAGGCGATCCACAATCCTCAGTGGTGAGTGGCGTGTCTACCGGCAGGCTCTGTCTCAGCTTGGCTACAGACATTACACAGTTAACCACAGTATATCATACATGGATGCTCCTACAGGGGCTCACACGCAGAATATAAGGAGGGCCTGGAGAATATACAAGGAAACTGTTTGGAGGCTTAGAGGTAACCGGAGAGAGGAGCTGGTAAAGGATCACTGGACAGTAATAGAAATGTATGAACGGCTAGCAAAAAAACACAATAATGGTCCTCTAGGACGATTCATTCATGATCTTGGAAAACTCCATGAATGAGAACTCCTACTATGCATATTTATTAACAAGCACATTAGTCTGAAGACATCAAGTCTTTTTTTTAATGTGTGTTTTATAAAATATTACCAAGTAATTTATACATTTCTTAACAGACAACTTCAAATGATAAGTTTATTTGAAAGTGTGTCGTTTATAAATGGCCTACAGACATTTATAGATATTCGTGTATATTGAATAGTTTTCACCTTAGCGGCTGTAAAATGCTACAGATAATTTCTATATGACAAGTAATTTAAAAACTACAGCTGCTGTTTGTTACTGTTTAACAAATAATTTGTATGGCTACACTTTTTAATTATTTTAACAGGTTCACAAAGACTCTTAGGAGCCAGGATTAATAAAGCTGTCATTTTAATAATATATTAACTAATGGTGCATATCCTCTGAATTCCTGAATTGGTCACCATTAATTCTGAAATTGTAACATACATATTTACATTAACATTTAAGGTGTTTAGCAGACTCTCTTATCCAGAGTGACTTTGTTGTGCATAACACAATAGCATATTTCATAAATGCAATTAAAACTTTTTTATTTTTTAATAAGATTTAATAAGTGCAAAACTAATGTTCAGGTAAGTGCATCTTCAGTCGGCGTATGAAGACAATGAGGGACTCTGGTGTTCAGACAACCAGAGAAACTTCACCACCTGCAGGGCTACAACAAGGAGTCTTGATGCTTGTCTTCCAGGCCTCTTAAAGGATGGAGCTTAAGCAGGTTGCACCTGAAGCTCCACTCCACTGGTCCACTTGTTATTCTAGCAAAAACGACCTGCCACCTAAAGCCCCTGGAGCCCCAACTCCAAACCCTACACACAGTAACCTAACAACATTCTGAACATTTACTTTAACTAAATGCAGTTCCATTGTTCCTGCACGTATGCAATGGCACAATTCATTATCTAATAAAGAATAGCACTTAAAAACCCAATTAAGCATAACATCTGACTTCCTGATCTGTTCATGATCAGATAATTATGAAGTGAGAGCTTAGATACATCTTATAAATGATCACTAATATATTAATTCATGATGAATAACACTAACTCATTAGTTCATGATTAGTTCATTGTGAATTACAAGCATATAAATGCTCTATAAACTATCGTTATTATAAAGTGTGAGCCTTAAATGCTTCATGCCCTCTCCATTCCCTCTTCTCTGACCTGTCTCCCAGATGGAGGGACGAACTAACACTCTTGCTTTCTTCAAACATAGACTAGACTCATTTATTTGTGGAGTATTTTAAGATTATTTGTTTGTACAGTATTTAAAGAGTACTTATTTGTGGAGTATTTAAGAATATTTATTTATGGACTATTTTAAGAGCATTTATTTGTAGAGTATTTTAATCCTGCACATATGGAAATATCATTGCAATGGTCCACTATTAAAGACACACGGATACACTCCTAGTGGATACAAAAGAAAAGGTATTTATTGGCTCTCAGTAGTCCAGTGCAAACAAAAAGCCATATCCAATAAAAAACAAACAAAAATATTCAAAAAAAGGAAAATGCAGTATTTACAAGTATTTACAAGTTCAAGGGGAAAAAATCCAGCAATCATAAATTCTCCAACATCAATCAACTTCAAAACACAACTCTAGTGAATTTTCCCTTAGAAACATATATAAGGAAACATCACCACAGGAAATTATGTGACATCACTTCCTTTCTTTGGGAAGGAAAATTCCCCATAAAAGTCCCCTTCAACACAGGCTACAGTTTCTTTTCACTCCAAAACAACGTGGAAGCTTCTCCACAAAAATAATCACAGGTAAGTTAATTTTTCTCTTTATCTACTTTGTTTTACCTACTTAGTTAAAAATAAACAAACTTTCTTGGCAAGATAAACATTAAACTTAAACTCCAGAAACAAAATTATAAGAACAATATTTAATCTCAAATACTTACAGTACCTTTCTCTAATGAGTGTGGGGAATCATACGTGACATCCCTCCGCCCAACACAAAACAACCCATGTTGAGTTTCATGATAAAGTCCTCAGGAACGGCTGTGGAAAAAACTGTACTGATACATTGGTCTGGACTCAACTCATGTATCACTCATTCAAGAATCTGAAATTGGCCTTGTGCTCTGCTCTAGCACTTGGCCTACCAAATTATAATCTGACCTTCCACCTTTACGTTTCTGAAAACGGCTCCACAGCCATGGGTGTCCTGGCCCAGGAGCATGGTGGCAGTTATCGCCCTGTGGCCTACCTTTCCAAACCTTTTGATTCGGTCGTTCAAGGCATGCCGGCCTGCTTACGCGCCGTGGCTGCCTCTGCCCTGCTGGTCACTGACGTAGAGAAATTGGCACTATCTCATCCAATGGTTCTTCACACTTCACATCAAGTTATTACTATTCTGAATAACATTCAAACACAGCACATGACAGCACAGCAACGTTCAGGCCTTGAGGCCATCCTCTGTGCCACTCGGAACTTAACCATTAAATCACACATGACCCTGCGCTCACCTGCTAGTCTGTTACAATCATTTTTGACATCGCTAAATCATTCTGCTGACTCTGTGCCCCATGACTGCATGGAGGTTATCCATGAGTCCTTTAGCATGCGTTCTGAACTTTCTAGCACGCTGCTGGAAGGCGGCTATCACATTTTTGTAGATGGCTCATGTTTTAAACCGTCTGACTCTGAATTTCTCTGTGGTTATTCTGTCTGATTTCTGCGTAACCTCATTTGGGAGGCTCACTCTGTCCTTTACAGGTCTTCTCAAGCAGCTGAACTAATGGCATTGACCAGGGCCTGCCATCTATTCCAGGATCAGTTTGTCACCATATACACTGACTCCTGTTATGCGTTTGGGGTTGTTCATGACTTGGGTAAAATTTGGCACTCCAGGAGGTTCCGCAGCTCAGACGGTAAACCCATATCTAATCCAGGACTAGTCTCTGCACTTTTGTCTGCATGTACACTACCAGCTCGGCTGGCTATCGTAAAGGTCAAGGGTCATGACACAACCTCTGAATCTGAGCACAAGGTGGTCAGCAGTGTTGTGAGATCAGAATGATGCCCAGTGCCACCACCAAATTGTCACCATTTGAGGTAATTTATGGTAGACTATTTACCACCCCATGTGCCAGAGGTAACCCAGGTGTTTCTCTTTGAGGTGACATGGACGTGATCCTGGTTGACTACACCAAAATGTTGATTGAGAAATTGAACAGTCCTCAGGCACCCAACGCAACGTTTCTGCTACACATTTGACTCCTGCAAATTAGCTGACAAACAGTTGCAGATATTCTTTTTAGCGTTATTACCTCAAAGTTTGAGAGTGGCGGGAGTGTAGCTCAGTGCTAGAGTGCATACTTTGCATGTCAGAGGTCCTTGGTTCCATACTCAGCCCCTCCAGCCTAGTTGACTGATCTTTAGAACAACTGCATGTGCTTTAGAATTTAGTTATATCCTCTCTAGAAGGGGTTCATTTTGGAAGCATATACAGCTGTGCTTTACGCTGATGCTATCGATAGTGCACGATCAGCTTCCAATGACAGTTACTCATGAGTCAGAAGGCTGTCAATATTTTAGTAACTTCCAACCCTTTCAAGGCTTTTCTACTGTCAGACTTAAGGTGCAAGCTCGTGCATTGTTAAAGACCAGTTCATGACTTGCTTCTGAGGCATGATGGCCAAGTGGCAAGGTGTTAGTTTTATAAACCAAAGCCCACAGTTTCAATCCCTGTTTGTGTCTTTCAGAAGATTGTATTCATCTGAGAGCTTCAACTTTGTTCATGGAAGCCAGACAAAGATGTGCTGAGGGTAAACATGTTTCTCCAAATCTCAGGCTCTTTTCTTTCTTGTTTTCCCCTCATGCTCTCTCTCCTTAGGGAAATAGTTCAGGGACACATACTCTTGTATAAAGGCTTTTCGCCAGATACTTATGACACAACATCCACCACTCTTCTAGCTCACCGCAAGCAGTAAAACACACACCACTTTGAGCCGCTCCAGTCGTATATCCTTCTTTGTTTATTTGTTGTGAATGCCACCATAGCTTCAACGACTGGTGCAGTTGATCCAGTTTGGGTTAAAGATGATGGGTGTATCACATGAGCTTCATAAACAAGATGTTTCGACTCAAACAAACTGCACCTTGTTTAGTCCATTAATAAAACAAGATGTGGTCTTAGACTGGCAAACTCTTGACTGCATGGGCCTTAAAGTCTTGCCATGGTCCTCGTCTGAGAATGGAGGTCCATACAGAGATCCATAATAGCTGATGCTTTGTGGATCATTCCTGCCAGACTGCTGACTAGTGGAGTTGATGACAGATCTCACACTGGAGCTCTGCATTTCTGACAGGGTAGTCAGGGCAGTTTGCAATGTATCATTACAGTGTACTGGTGAATAGAGGACTTAGATCAGTGTAGGGGTGAATAGAGGGCTTAGATCAGTGTACTGGTGAATAGAGGGCTTAGATCATTGTAGGGGTGAATAGAGGGCTTAGATCAGTGTAGGGGTGAATAGAGGGCTTAGATCAGTGTAGGGGTGAATAGAGGGCTTAGATCAGTGTAGGGGTGAATAGAGGGCTTAGATCAGTGTACTGTGTGACACTCGTCTGTCCTCTGTAACAGCTGACCCTGATGCTTGGATTGGCTGGAATGGCCAAGTACTCTCTCAGTCAGCCAGGTGGGGTGGAAGGGCAGGGCAGGGCAGGATAGGGCAGGGGGCAGAGGCCACAAGGTACAGGTGGAGAAAGGGAGGTGCAGGTGGTGGAGGGCAGTGTTACCGAAGGCCAGCATGCAAGAATGAGAGTGAGAGAATGTGACATTGAGAGAGACAGATAGAGAGAGAGAGTGTGTGTGTGTGTGTGTGTGTGTGTGTGTGTGTGTGTGTGTGTGTGTGTGTGTGTGTGTGTGTGTGTGTGTGTGTGTGTGTGGGAGAGAGAGTGAGAGAAAAAACACACAAACACACACACATCTGATAGTTAGGCAGATAGACATGACAGAAGAGTGAAAGGTTCATTCAGCCAATGCGAATGTTCTGCGTTCAATACTTAATTAAATCTATTTATTAACAATTTACTATTTGCCATACAGTAGACAGCTCTGCCTTGAGATCTGAAGTAAATTTATTTTTTATTTAATATAGAATGTAACGTGAAAAATAAATTCTGGTTTTAAAAAATTTCTCTTTTCTACCACTGTCAGTGGTACAACACTACCACCTGTTAGTAGATCGACTCTGGTTTTGTAGATTAATTCCTTTGTCACTTTATCAGATGCCTAAATGACAGAAAAAATACATATACCATCTGACAGCAGGTGAGTGTAAACAAGCAATGTTAACACAAACAACTCCACCAACAAACAAATATGTACAAGACAAGCCTTATAGGAGCAAAGAAACACAGAGGACCAAGGAGTGGAACTGATCGAGATGAAAATACATTTTTCAGGATTTGCTAAATTGCAGCTGTACCTAGAACAGCTTTATTGTTTTAGGATGGTTTGCACAGTTTTGGGGAGTTTTGTTGTTCTTTTTGTTTTGAATTTTTGTTGATAGAAATATCTGAATAGGGTTACAAAAAGCAGTGTGAACAGCAGGGCTCTAACACATGTTTCTTGAACTTCCTGGGAGTCCCGTAAGGATGCAAGAATTCCCTGAACACGGATGTGATGATTTAAATGAAGGAGGAAACATTTTGATCAGTTTTTTAAATCTAAATGAAGTTAGCATAAGTTCCAGTGCGATGACAGGCCTGTTGAAAGTCTTCCTTAGAACAAGGAAATGCCTCAGTGCACTTGGAAAACCTGCCTACAATCACTAGCAAGTACTTCAACTGACCACAAGGTGGAATGTGCATAAAGTCTATCTGTAGACACTGAAAGGGATATTCTGGAGCCGGTAAGGCATCATATTTGGCTTGTGTTTTACCCTGGTTGCTTCTGGCACAGGTTAAATAGCAATCTAGGAGGAGTTTTACAGTGAGACATTTTGCAGGAATACAAAACTGTTTTTTGAATGCTAGCCATCACTCCCCCTTTGTGCAACGTGAAATCCCATGAAAATGACGCACAAGAAATGGAAAAATAGATTTAGGAAGGGTGACACGCCATTAGACCATTTTAATCAGGACTACAGCCCTAATCAACCCAGTGAGAGCAGTCCTGTTGTGTACTCTGAGTTTGTAAGAAATGCAGATTGATATTATTCGGCACAAAGCAATGAGAAAACATGGCGATAGCTTCACACATCGAGGATATAGTGTATGGGCATGAGGGGGCATTAACAGCTGCCCAACGTGGAATCTCATCTGCTGAAGCATTGCCAGTGGTCGTGTCAGACTCAGAGGTTGTGTCATGACCCTTGACCATTACGATAGCCAGCCAAGCTGGTAGTGTACATGCAGACAAAGTTGCAGACACTAGTCCTGGATTAGAAATGGGCTTACCTTCCAAGATACGAAACCCCCGGAGCGACAAATCTTATTGAAGTCATGAGCAACCCCAAATGCATAACGAGAATCAGTGTAGATGGTGACAACCTGATCCCGGAGTAGATGGCAGACCCTGGTCAACAGCATCAGCTCAGATTCTTGAGCAGACCTGTAAGGGAGAGAGTAAGCCGCCCAAATGAGGTTAGGCAGAGAGCAGACAGAATAACCGGTTGAAACGGTCAGACAGTTTAAAACATGGGCCATCAAGAAAAATGTGATAGCTGCCTATTTTTGATATCAGTCATGTTAGGAGGCATAAACCTACAGTTTCTCAACCAGCATCATGAATGGAGCAGAAATATTCATGGGGGGATGGAGCCCTGCTCCAAAGTTTCACCCTGCTATAGAGAGTTGAGGTTAGTATAGAGGGTGGGTGTGGCATGCCGTCCGCTCCTCCTCCAGAATATGTCGGTACAGACACACTCACCTGATTAAGCCCTTCTCGAAGTGATAAAGCAATGCCTTACACAATGCCTTTGGTGTTTTTGCTTATCTTTTTTTCATTGCTTTAACATGCTCTTCCTCCCTGCAATATGCAGGATGATCCGTTGCTTAAAATGATATGAAGTTTAGTTTATGGGATCATTATACAGCGTATCGCTGTATTGGACACTTCTAGCTAGGGCAAGCTAAGCTGTGGTTAGTTCCTACAACTAACGTGAGCTAGCTACCTGTCCATCCATACGTTCAGTGAACAAATACGCGACAACTCAAGAGATCCAGCTGTGCACAACCGCACTGTTTCACAATACCAAGCCAGCTTGTGTACCCCGACAATTCTGTCTACTCGCTGTGATGCTGCGTTTTGTTCTGGCACTGTTAACATCACGAGGCAAGCGGCAGTACTGGGTCTGTGAACCTTTACTGTAAAAACATGGAAAAATGAAATTGCGTGCGTGTGTGTGCATGTGAGAGAGAGAGACTGGCAGACTCTCCTCCCCTCAAGGTCCGTTAGTAAAAAAAAAAATTTCATCTGGAAATCTAAGTTGCTATATTGTGCTGTGTAATGTTAAACTTAGCACAACAATGTCCTGTAGGTCACATAAATAACGTAAGTAGCCTAATGTCATAATAACAAATATGAACAGGAATGATCAACCACTACAAACAGAATGTTAAAATATTAAAATAACGAGTTGATTACAAATCGAGTAAACATTTAGAAAGTGAAACTTAACCAGAAAACCCATATTCTATCATTTAACCAATGAAAGATAGAAAATCACAACAACAAAAAACAACATAATAACATGTCGAAAAGATCTGCACTAACATTAACAGGCATGCTGTTGTGTCACCATAGCAACCACAGCAGCTAGGGTTTTTACACAGGATACAAGATTTCAATACATTGCGATTAGCAAACTAACATTTTCAAAAGAAACATAAAATAAAAAATAATATCTGTACCTGTGATGATATATAAACATGTAAAAAAATCAATTGCTTGTTAATGTGTGAGTGTGTGTGAGAGTGTGTGTGAGAGTGTGTGTGAGAGTGTGTGTGAGAGTGTGTGTGTGTGAGAGACAGACTTGGCTCCCCTGGTAGAAGGAACAGAATGAATATAGTTATCAAACGAAAGAAAGGCTGCAGGAACTAAAATTAGTCTATCCCTTCCCAAAACAACACCCATTAAAATGTACATAGCACATATAATGTCGAAAGGGATTCAAGAGTAAAACCATGTTCTAATCCCAAAATTATTGGACAGAGTTTAACTTGACGCAACCAACCTCCAGTTCCGTTAATAAAAGCTTTGAGTGGCGTGCGGTCCAACGCACCTAGATAATTGCTCCGAAAGTGTTCGCACACACAAACGGCATAATACATGCAGGCAAGAGAAAGATGTAAAAGTAAAGAAACATGGAGTTGTTTTGGTGAAATTGATAAGACAAACATACATACGTTTATGAGAACCTGGTGCACTTACTAAGTTCCAAAATGCTACAGTTCTAAACCTAAAAGCAAGAAAGAAAGCATAAAATAAAACCCTAAAGAAATGAAGCCACGTTGTACGTGAAAAGGGGCAAAAATGAAAAGAAACATAGCTAAGAAGAAAAGCTTACAGCACCTGGTATTCCCAGGCGGTCTCCCATCCAAGTACTAACCAGGCCCGACCCTTTTTTTTGTCACTTTTCTGTTTAGATTTAATGTTCATTTTCAAAATGAGTATGTGCGGTGTGGCAACACTTAATGGGGCCGGGGATGTGAATAAAAGAACACAGTTTTTTCAGTTAATCAAATTTAAAGGAAATAATGTAGATTTTGCTCTATAGTGATAGACAGAATGAAGCAGACTGGCCGTGAGAGTGAGAAGGTAAAGCCTTCCTTAGTCACAACAGTACCATGTCTGGGGGCGTGGCTGTGTCATGTCTGGGGGCGTGGCTGTTTCATGTCTGGGGGCGTGGGTCTGCCCCTTCCCAACAGCTGGGTTCCACTATTTGTAGTGGAGGATATTGATGCTCTTAAAGTAAAAAAAAAAAAACCCCAAACTAGCCGACCTGCTTGGGGTAAAGGTACAGGGGGCTCTGGTGTGTTCTCCTTTTCAGAACGTGACACAGATGTACTCTCTGTCCAAGTTTTTCTTTGGTTTAGAGCATAAACATGGTCAGAGCAGATGGATACATGCCTTGAAGTCTGGTACTGTACTCTCAGATCTTGTGGAGATTTGTAGAAGAGCAGCACAGTTTAAACTACGCTGTATACCAGCGAATATAGATCATACCAGGAGTTGGAAAATATTTACTTAGATGGTTCCCCTCAGGTAGAAGAAGAGGCTGTATTGGGTCTCGAGGGGCCACTGTCCCTGGTGGAGTTGCAGGTTCCCCTTCAGGGCATGGAGGGTGGGAAAGCCCCAGATATTGATGGACTGCCTCAGAGTTTTACGAATCCTTCTGGTCTGTGGGTGGAGAGGATGTGCTGAACAATGACAGTCTCACAAAAGGAAGCACTCTTTATTTGTGGGTATAATTACACACAGAAGAAGAAAGCACAATGTCAACTTCTGAATTTAATAAGATGGCAGTGTGGCTCAGTAGGAAGTGTTTGAGGGTCAGAGTGACAGTAGTATTGTAAAGGTGGTGAAGAATCGTATAGTGTTAGATTTTAAGTTTTATTCTCCTATGAATGATATGACTACTTTTGAAAATATTTGGGGTTACAGTGATGTTTTGTGAAAGATGAGGGAGTGGATTTTGGTGTTTCTTTAAATTTTCTTTTTCCTTTTTGAAATTGTATGGTGTGTTTGAATGTGCTTGTATATAATTGTTTAATAAAGTTTATTGAGAAATCTGAAAATTTCTCTCTGTCCTTCTCCATCTGGGTCCCCATGGAGCTCTCTCTCTCCTCTTCTTCATCTTGAGTTCAGGTTTCTAAGCTGCTCTCTCTCTCTCTCTCTCTCTCTCTCTCTCTCTCTTTCGCTCTGTTTGTCTCCCCCTTCTCCATCTGGAGTCCAGGTCTCGGAGAGAGAGAGAGAGAGAGAGAGAGAGAGAGAGAGAGAGAGAGAGAGACTCCAGATTGAGGGAGAGACAGAGGGAGAGAGAGAGGGATGGGTGCACAGGCACCCAGACTCCGCATGTAAAGAGGAACATGTAGAGAGAGATGGAGGGTCGCACGGCGACCCAGACTCCAGATGGAGTGAGAGAGAGAGAAATGAGAGGGAGGGCCGCACGGGACTACGGATGTAGGGAGAGAGAGGGAGGAGACCAGGACTCCAGATGGAGAAGGAGAGACTCTCTCCCTCCATTCAGAGTCTGTCACAGTGTGGCCCTCCTTCCTCCCCCCCCCCCTCTCTCTCTCTCTCTCTCTCTCTCACACACACACAGATAATAGTTCTGTCTCTCTCTCTCTCTCTCTCTCTCTCTCTCTCTCTCTCTCTCTCTCTCTCTCTCTCCCTGTCTCTCCCTCCATCAGGAGTTTGGGTCCCAGTGTGCATCTCCCTCTCTCTTGCTAAAGCTTTGATAAAGACATTAACACTAACAACAGATGACAACAACATTATAACCGTTTACAATATTAGTAACAACAGCAATAATAATAGAACTACAACAATACATCCAATACCAATAAAAATAACAACAACAACAATAATAATAATAATAATACCAATAATAATAATAATAATAATAATAATAATAATAATAATAATAAAGTCTTTGTGTCTCCGGTATCTGACTCGGTCACTCACTGTCCCTCAGACTGTGGCAGGAGTGAACGTACAGCGCTGCCAGTGTGATGACCTCTTTATGTTCACCAACAACATACGGCAGCTTCTCCTCATCAGGGAGATTTTTAAATACGTGGCTAATTTTCTTAAAGAATTTAGTTCTAATCTGTCTAAATGTTGTACATTCATTCAGAAAGTGCAGCTTTGTCTGGGTTTTATAGTCCTGGTACTGCTGACACAGTCTCTGCTCTTCAGGTAAACAGGACTGTTTATGTCTGCTGGTCTCTATGGCCAGGCGGTGGTCACTGAGTCTGTACTTGGTCAGGGTGGACCTCAGTTTTGGATCAGACAGTGTTCTTAGGTAATCTGCCACGCTGTACCTTTGATTTAGGGCCAGATAACATTTTGATTGAGTTTCCCAATAAGTGATGTTGTTTTGTAATTCTGGTGATTCTGATTGGGTTTGCTGTTATTTTCTGGTCCTCAGCATGTGTAGTGTTAGTGTGTGTTAGTGTGTGTTAGTGTGTGTTAGTGTAGTGTTAGTGTGTGTTAATGCTGAACTGTATTTCCGGACCAGCTGAGTGAGGGCACTGTTCTCTTTGCTCAGCTCTTGGTACTCCAGACCTTTAGAATGATATAAGTTTGGAATTTAACTGCCCTTGTTTCTGTCTTTATTATTAATAGATCTCTGCCCAGCTCTGCCCCGTGTGCTTTGTTTGTGGTGTTCCTGTGCACCTTTAATGATGTTAGTCCACTTAAGAATAAAATCATTAGGGACAAAAAATTAGTACCTTGGTATAATGAGCACATTCACAATTTAAATCAAAACACTCTCCTCACATGATGCAGAAAAGTTGGTCCATGCATTTATTACATCAAGATTAGACTACTGTAATGCAATAATATCTGGCGGTAACATTAAGCACTCCAAATGGATACAAAAGAAAAGGTTTTTATTGGCTCCCAGTGCTCCAGTGCAAAAGAAAAACCACATCCCATCAAAAACATACAAAAATGTTAAAAAAAGGAAAGTTTAGCATTTACAAAAATAAAAGTCCAGCAATTATAAATTCTCCAATATCAATCAAAATCAAAACACCACTCTCTTGAATTTTCCCTTAGAAACTTAAATATGGAAAAACAGCAAATGAGGTGATGTCACTTCCTGTCTTTGGGCAGGCATATTCCCCATAAAAGTCCCCTTTAACACACTATGGTTTCTTTTCCCTCCAAAACAACATGGAAGCCTCTCCACAAAAATAATCACAGGTAAGTTATTTTTCTCTTAATCTACTTTTGTTTTACCTACTTCAATCAAATATACAGACTTTCCTGGCTAGATAAACATTATACTTAAACTCTAGTAACATATTATAAGAACAATATTTCATCTTAAATACTTACAATAAATTTCTCTTTCTCTGCAGGTCCTCACTAAATAACACTATTTCCATGTTAAACATTACTCATTAAATCACATCATCAGTAAAGTTTAACCAAACAATTCCTGTATGTTAATTTACACACACACACACACACACACACACACACACAGACACACATGCATCTTAAACACAAGAGTCCATATGAACACACTGTGGTGGAGGGTAACTATCATAATACATTACACTCATACTACTGTGTACAACATCTGTATCACTCCAACACAGAAAACAGAATGAGAAACCTTTCAGTTTCCAAAGATTTCCACCTTTAATGTGTAGATTTGTACAGAGTTTAACACAGTGAGGTTATGATTCCACAGCATGTGTAACTTGTAGAACAGTATTTATGTCATATGTACAGAAATCAACTGCAGCTCAGTCCTTTATTTGAGCATCATTTATTGTATGTGTGTGTATGTGTGTGTGTATGTGTGTATGTGTGTGTGTGTGTGTGTGTGTGTGTGTGTGTGTAAAAGAGAGTGAGAGGTATAGAGTGAATGACAGAGAGAGATGTGTAGCGTGTATGTGTGAGAAAGAAGTGTAGTGTGTGTAAGAGTGTGTGTGAGAGAGAGGTGTGTGTGTGTGTGTGAGAGGGAGAGAGAGAGAGAGGTAGTGTGTGTGTGTGTGTGTGTGTGTGTGTGTGTGTGTGTGTGTGTGTGTGTGTGTGTGTGTGTGTGTGTGTGTGTGTGTGTGTGTGTGTGTGTGTGTGTGCGCGTACGTTTGCGTGAGAGACTTGTGTGTGTAATGGTGTGTGTGAGAGAGAAAGAGAGAGAGGTGTTTTGTGTGTGTGTGCATACGTTTGCGTAAGAGACTTGTAGTGTGTGTGTGTGTGTCACAGAGAGATGTACTGTGTGTTTGTGTGTGTGAGAGGTGTGTGTTTGTGCGTGTGTGTGTGACAGAGAGAGACAGGTGTATTTTGTGGTATTGTGTGTGTGTGTGTGTGTGTGTGTGTGTGTGTGTGTGTGTGTGTGTGTGTGTGTGTGTGTGTGTGTGTGTGTGTGTGACACAAGGGTGTAGTGTGTGTGTGTGCAGGCGTGCAAGAGAGAGGTGTAGCGTGTGTTTGTGTGTTTGTGTGTGTGTGTTTGTGTGTGTGTGTTTGTGTGTGTGTGTTTGTGTGTGTGTGTTTGTGTGTGTGAGAGAGAGGGAGACACACACACACAAAGGTGTAGTGTGTGTGTGTGTGTGTGTGTGTGTGTGTGTGTGTGTGTGTGTGTGTGTGTGTGTGTGTATTTTATACTCAGCAGGCATGTGTGTATTATGATGTTCACCAGTTGTGTGTTTCCCTGCAGACTCAGGTGTTCCTCCAGGACACAGGAGGCTATTCTAGCTCACACACACACACTGAGGAGTTATAATAAACCCAAAACCCTGCATAGAGGGGCTCAGTGAATGTGGAGTGGAGTGTGTGTAAGTGTGTGAGTGTGTGTGTGTGAGAGGAGACGCTGTAGAAGGACAGAGTGCCGGCGGGCCAGTCCAGATACACTCCTACTCTGTTTGAGCTGGAGGGGGCAGAGATGGTAGTTCTCTTCTTATTATTGTGCCAGACAGTGTAACTGTTATCAGAGCAGTTCAGACTCCAGGACTTTAGATTACGTCCAAACCAACAGTCATCACTGGCTCCTTTCCTGCTGATTCCTTTATATGTCACTGATATACCAGCCTTCCTCCCACTGCACTCAACCTCCCAGTAAGAGCGTCCAGTCAGACTCTCTCTACACGCAACCTGCTTCCAGACATCAAATCTCTCTGGATGATCAGGATACGGTTGTTGCTCCTTCACACACGTCACCTTTCTGTTCCCCTCAGACAGAGAGAGACGTGTGTGTGCTGTGTTTGGGTCCAGTGTGAGATCACATGCATCTGCACACAAGAAGACACATTAGAGGAGAGATCACAAATAGTGTGTGTGTGTGTGTGTGTGTGTGTGTGTGTGTGTGTGTGTGTGTGTGTGTGTGTGTGTGTGTGTGTGTGTGTGTGTGTGTGTGTGTGTGTGTGTGTGTGTGTGTGTGTGAGTACATTATATTTACTGCTTACATTTTCTTATTCCTCGTTTGATTCTGATCTCCCCTGCGTGCTCCACCCTAAAGAAACACACACAAACAGATAGTAGTTCTCTCTCTCTCACATACACACAGATAATAGTTCTGTCTCTCGCTCTCTCTCTGTCTCACACACAGATAATAGTTCTGTCTCTCTCTCTCTCACCCACACACACAGATAATAGTTCTCTCTCTCTCTCTCTTTCTCTCGGTCTCACAGTGATAATAGTTCTGTCTCTGCTTCACATATACACACAGATAATAGTTCTGACTCTCTCTCTGTCTCACACACAGATAATAGTTCTGTCTCTCTCTCTCACACACACAAATAATAGTTCTGTCTCTCTCTCACACATAGATAATAGATCTGTCTCTCTCTCACACACACAGATAATAGTTGTCTCTCTCTCTGTCTCACACACAGATAATAGTTCTGTCTCTCTCTCTCTCTCGGTCTCACACACAGATAATATTTCTATCTCTCTCTCTCTCACATATACACAGATAATAGTTCTGTCTCTCTCTCTGTCTCACACACAGATAATAGTTCTGTCTGTCTCTTTCTCTCTCTCTGTCTAACACACAGATAATAGTTCTGTCTCTCTCTCTGTCTCACACACAGATAATAGTTCTGTCTCTCTCTCTAACATACAAACAGATAATAGTTCTCTCTCTCTCTCTCTCTTGGTCTCACACAGATAATAGTTCTGTCTCTCTCTCGGTCTCACACACAGATAATATTTCTGTCTCTCTCTCTCACATACACACAGATAATAGATCTGTCTCTCTCTTGGTCTCACACAGATAATAGTTCTGCCTCTCTCTGTATCACACACAGATAATACTTCTGTCTCTCTCTCTCACACACAGATAATACTTCTGTCTCTCTCTCACACACACAGATAATAGTTCTCTCTCTCTCTCACACGGATAACAGTTCTGTCTCTTTCTCTCTCTCACACAGATAATAGTTCTGTATGTCTGTCTCACACACAGATAATAGTTCTGTCTGTCTCTCTCTGTCTCACACACAGATAATAGTTATCTCTCTCTCTCTCTCACACACACAGATAATAGTTCTCTCTCTCTCTCCCTCTCTCTCTCTGTCTCACACTTAATAGTTCTGTCTCTCTCTCTCGGTCTCACACAGATAATAGTTATGTCTCTCTCTCGGTCTCACACAGATAATAGTTATGTCTCTCTCTCGTTCTCACACACACATAATAGTTCTATCTATCTCTCTGTCTGACACACAGATAATAGTTCTGTCTCTCTCTCTCACACACACAGATAATAGTTCTGTCTCTCTCTCACACATAGATAATAGATCTGTCTCTCTCTCACACACACAGAAAATGGTTGTCTCTCTCTCTGTCTCACACACAGGTAATAGTTCTGTCTCTCTCTCTCTCTCTCTCTCTCGGTCTCACACACAGATAATAGTTCTGTCTGTCTCTCTCTCTCTCTCTCTCTCTCTGTCTAACACACAGATAATAGTTCTGTCTCTCTCTCTCTCACACAGATAATAGTTCTGTCTCTCTCTCTCACACACACACAGATAATAGCTCTCTCTCTCTCTCTCTCTCTCTCTCTCTCTCGGTCTCACACAGATAATAGTTCTGTCTCTCTCTCGGTCTCACACACAGATAATATTTCTGTCTCTCTCACACACAGATAATAGTTCTCTCTCTCTCTCACACGGATAACAGTTCTGTCTCTTTCTCTCTCTCACACAGATAATAGTTCTGTATGTCTCTGTCTCACACAGATAATAGTTTTCTCTCTCTCTCTCTCTCTCTCTCACACAGATAATAGTTCTGTATGTCTCTGTCTCACACACAGATAATAGTTCTCTCTCTCTCTCTCTCACACACACAGATAATAGTTCTCTCTCTCTCTCTCTCTCTCGCTCACACACACAGATAATAGTTCTCCCTCTCTCTCTCGGTCTCACACTTAATAGTTCTGTCTCTCTCTCTCGGTCTCACACAGATAATAGTTCTGTCTCTCTCTCTCGGTCTCACACAGATAATAGTTCTGTCTCTCTCTCGGTCTCACACAAAGATAATAGTTCTGTCTCTTTCTCTCTCACACAAAGATAATAGTTATGTCTCTCTCTCTCTGTCTCACACATGGATAATAGTTCTCTCTCTCTCTCTCGGTCTCAAACAGATAATAGTTCTGTCTCTCTCTCGGTCTCACACACATAATATTTCTGTCTCTCTCTCACATACACACAGATAATAGTTCTGTCTGTCTCTCTCTCTCTCTCTCTCTCTCTCTCTCTCTCACATGCACACAGATAATAGTTCTGTCTCTCTGTCTCACACACAGATAATAATGTCTCTCTCTCTGTCTCACACACAAATAATAGTTCTATCTCTCTCTGTCTCACAGATAATGGCTCTCTCTCTCTCGCTCTCTCTCTCTCTCTCTCTCGGTCTCACAAACAGATAATAGTTCTGTCTCTCTCTCTCTCTCTGTCTCACACAGATCATTTTTCAGTCTCTCTCTCTCACATACACACAGATAATAGTTCTGACTCTCTCTCTCTCTCTCTCTCTGTCTCACACACAGATAATAGTTCTGTCTCTCACACACAGATAATAGTTGTCTCTCTCTCTGTCTCACAAACAGATAATAGTTCTGTCTCTCTCTCCCTGTCTCACACACAGATAATAGATTTGTCTGTCTCTCTCTCTCTCTCTCTCTCTCTCTCTCTGTCTCACACACAGATAATAGTTCTGTCTGTCTCTCTCTGTCTCACACACAGATAATAGTTATCTCTCTCTCTCTCTCTCACACACACAGATAATAGTTCTCTCTCTCTCTCCCTCTCTCTCTCTGTCTCACACTTAATAGTTCTGTCTCTCTCTCTCGGTCTCACACAGATAATAGTTATGTCTCTCTCTCGGTCTCACACAGATAATAGTTATGTCTCTCTCTCGTTCTCACACACACATAATAGTTCTATCTCTCTCTCTGTCTGACACACAGATAATAGTTCTGTCTCTCTCTCACACATAGATAATAGATCTGTCTCTCTCTCACACACACAGAAAATGGTTGTCTCTCTCTCTGTCTCACACACAGGTAATAGTTCTGTCTCTCTCTCTCTCTCTCTCTCTCGGTCTCACACACAGATAATAGTTCTGTCTGTCTCTCTCTCTCTCTCTCTCTCTGTCTAACACACAGATAATAGTTCTGTCTCTCTCTCTCTCACACAGATAATAGTTCTGTCTCTCTCTCTCACACACACACAGATAATAGCTCTCTCTCTCTCTCTCTCTCTCTCTCGGTCTCACACAGATAATAGTTCTGTCTCTCTCTCGGTCTCACACACAGATAATATTTCTGTCTCTCTCTCACACACAGATAATAGTTCTCTCTCTCTCTCACACGGATAACAGTTCTGTCTCTTTCTCTCTCTCACACAGATAATAGTTCTGTATGTCTCTGTCTCACACACAGATAATAGTTCTCTCTCTCTCTCTCTCTCACACACACAGATAATAGTTCTCTCTCTCTCTCTCTCTCTCGCTCACACACACAGATAATAGTTCTCCCTCTCTCTCTCCCTCTCTCTCTCGGTCTCACACTTAATAGTTCTGTCTCTCTCTCTCGGTCTCACACAGATAATAGTTCTGTCTCTCTCTTTCGCTCTCACACAGATAATAGTTCTGTCTCTCTCTCGGTCTCACACAAAGATAATAGTTCTGTCTCTTTCTCTCTCACACAAAGATAATAGTTATGTCTCTCTCTCTCTGTCTCACACATGGATAATAGTTCTCTCTCTCTCTCTCGGTCTCAAACAGATAATAGTTCTGTCTCTCTCTCGGTCTCACACACATAATATTTCTGTCTCTCTCTCACATACACACAGATAATAGTTCTGTCTGTCTCTCTCTCTCTCTCTCTCTCTCACATGCACACAGATAATAGTTCTGTCTCTCTGTCTCACACACAGATAATAATGTCTCTCTCTCTGTCTCACACACAAATAATAGTTCTATCTCTCTCTGTCTCACAGATAATGGCTCTCTCTCTCTCGCTCTCTCTCTCTCTCTCTCTCTCGGTCTCACAAACAGATAATAGTTCTGTCTCTCTCTCTCTCTCTCTCTGTCTCACACAGATCATTTTTCAGTCTCTCTCTCACATACACACAGATAATAGTTCTGACTCTCTCTCTCTCTCTCTGTCTCACACACAGATAATAGTTCTGTCTCTCACACACAGATAATAGTTGTCTCTCTCTCTGTCTCACAAACAGATAATAGTTCTGTCTCTCTCTCCCTGTCTCACACACAGATAATAGATTTGTCTGTCTCTCTCTCTCTCTCTCTCTCTCTCTCTCTCTCTCTCTCTCTGTCTCACACACAGATAATAGTTCTGTCTGTCTCTCTCTGTCTCACACACAGATAATAGTTATCTCTCTCTCTCTCTCTCACACACACAGATAATAGTTATCTCTCTCTCTCTCTCCCTCTCTCTCTCGGTCTCACACTTAATAGTTCTGTCTCTCTCTCTCGGTCTCACACAGATAATAGTTATGTCTCTCTCTCGGTCTCACACAGATAATAGTTATGTATCTCTCTCGGTCTCACACACACATAATAGTTCTATCTCTCTCTCTGTCTGACACACAGATAATAGTTCTGTCTCTCTCTCACACATAGATAATAGATCTGTCTCTCTCTCACACACACAGAAAATGGTTGTCTCTCTCTCTGTCTCACACACAGGTAATAGTTCTGTCTCTCTCTCTCTCTCTCTCTCTCGGTCTCACACACAGATAATAGTTCTGTCTGTCTCTCTCTCTCTCTCTCTCTCTCTCTGTCTAACACACAGATAATAGTTCTGTCTCTCTCTCTCTCACACAGATAATAGTTCTGTCTCTCTCTCTCACACACACACAGATAATAGTTCTCTCTCTCTCTCTCTCTCTCTCTCTCTCTCGGTCTCACACAGATAATAGTTCTGTCTCTCTCTCGGTCTCACACAGATAATAGTTCTGTCTCTCTCTCGGTCTCACACACAGATAATAGTTCTCTCTCTCTCTCACACGCATAACAGTTCTGTCTCTTTCTCTCTCTCACACAGATAATAGTTCTGTATGTCTCTGTCTCACACAGATAATAGTTTTCTCTCTCTCTCTCTCTCACACAGATAATAGTTCTGTATGTCTCTGTCTCACACACAGATAATAGTTCTCTCTCTCTCT
>NC_137497.1:15613720-15651220 GCF_041902795.1 Electrophorus electricus | reverse complement strand
TCACAAAGATAATAGTTATGTCTCTCTCTCTGTCTCAAACAGATAATAGTTCTGTCTCTCTCTCGGTCTCACACACAATATTTCTGTCTCTCTCTCACATACACACAGATAATAGTTCTGTCTCTCTCTCTCTCTCTCTCTCTCACATGCACACAGATAATAGTTCTGTCTCTCTGTCTCACACAGATAATAATGTCTCTCTCTCTCTGTCTCACACACAAATAATAGTTCTGTCTCTCTCTCTCCCTCTCTCTCTCTCTCTCTCTCTCTCTCTCTCTCTCTCTCTCTCTCTCTCTGTCTCACACACACACAGATAATAGTTCTGTCTCTCTCTCTGTTTTACAGATTTCTACAGTTGTTAACAAACATTTGTCATTTCTGGATTCACTTTTTCAGAACCCATCACACAGTATGAACTACAGTGATTTATATGGACTGAACTGTGCATCAGTTTTCATTACGTTATATATTTATATGTATTCGGATATTTTTGAAATTTTCAATTCTGAATACACCTTTACATGTATTGCGGTGGCTTACATCACTACTACAATTCACTATAAACACGCTCACAATAACAGCACACACTGTACTAGAATTCGCTATAACACGCTCACAATAACAGCACAGTGTACCACAATTCATTATAACACACTCACAATAACGGCACACTCTACGACAGTATGACACTGTATTTGAGAAATAAGACCATATATGTGTCATATATGACACTGTATGTATTTGAGGAATAAGATTGTGTGTGTCATGTATGCCACTATGTATTTGAGGAATAAGATCGTGTGTCATGTATGACACTGTATGTATTCGAGTAATACTGAACTATAAATTGGTCTGTTTTGTAGAAGTGGGTCAGAGGAGATTGGACTGGCTGTTCCTCTCACATACATGAAAATTCTTAAAGTGACTGAACCTTATATCTGTGTCTGCTGTTATGGGTAATTATTTGACATATGTGCACACCCATATTCATGATTTTTCACTTGGATTTGTGCTTCTTAAATTTGGAGTGTGTGTTCACACCAAACACAGTGTGTTTAAGGGGATTTCTACATACCTGAGTGTTTCCAGTCTGCAGTGGGGATCCTCCAGTCTAGCAGAGAGCAGCTTCACTCCTGACTCTCCTGGGTGGTTGTAAGTCAGGTCCAGTTCTTTCAGGTGGGAGGGGTTTGACCTCAGAGCTGAAGCCAGAGAAGAACAGCCTTCCTCTGTGACCAAACAACCAGACAGTCTGCAGAAAGGAGGGAAACAGGTAGAGAGAGGCAGAGAGTGAGATGCACTTCCAGAGCAGCCTGCATGGGGCAGCTAGAGAGGCTGGTAACTGTAGTTGGAGGTTCCTCCACTCTCATCTCCAAGATGGCGTCCTCCATGGCAGACGGCTTTGTTCACTCTTCTCCAGATTGCTGCTGTCTGTGTTTATTTTAGCTCTTATTTTTATTCAGCCCTTCAGAACTCTAGTCCACTATTAACCTACATCAGAAGAACCCTAAAGTGGGACTTGCACTGTGTGATTTCAGTGGTCTTATAAGACTGTTACATGTCAGAATGTATGAGATGATGCCAGTAAAATCTTGGTAGAATTCTACATCTGGCTGTGGTAACAGGAGTAATAACACATTTATGGACCTGTGAATCAGAGAAAGCTGTTTAATGACATTTTTAATATAGAGACAGGACCAGTGACAATGCAGAGATAAAGTCTAAGAATCCTAAGCGATGCATACTTATATATGTGTGTGTGGGGGGTTGTTTATGCCATTAAAACAAGTATAAACAACAGTGTTTTAACGTAGGAGTCTTTTCTTTAGGAAAAAGTTGATTCCTGATCTATTATTGTAGAAATTGAACTTTAGCACAAAGATGTGGCCAAATTATTATTCCCAGTGAATTTCACTAGAAAGCTCATCTTGTTTTTTAGATAAAAGAAGAATATTAATTGAATATAACAAATCTCACCTGAGTATCTCCAGTTTACAGTGTGAACTCTTCAGTCCAGCAGAAAGCTGCTCCACTCCTGAATTGTTCATGTCGTTGTTACTAAGGTCCAGTTCCCTGAGGAGGGAGTTTGGAAGTTGCAACGCTGATGCCAGATTTTCATAAGCGTTTTCCCCAAGATTACAGATAGCTAGACTGCAAGTAGATACAACAGACATTACAATATACCCTACAGTAGATACAACAGATATCGCAATATACCCTACAGTAGATACAATAAATATTACAATATACTCTACAGCAGATACAATAGACAATACAATAGTCTACAGTAGATACAACAGATATCACAATATACCCTGTAGTAGATACAACAGACATTACAATATACTCTACAGTAGATACCACAGACAATACAATATAGTCTACAGTAGATACAACAGATATTACAATATAGTCAACAGTAGATACAACAGATATCACAACATATTCCATAGTATATAGTACAGTGGAATTGTCATTATGGGAAATTTCTGAGAAATAGATATCCAAAATCATCATATTGTAAATGAGTACATGAATTCCCCTAATGGTAGTATGACTTTAATATGGGATTATTAAACTTCCCAGAGTCCCTCGCAGTCTTTGAATGCAGACTGAAGACCCATCTGTTTGTGGAATATTTAAATGACCACTGATCCTGCTCCTATGTTGACTAACTCAAACTCTAGTACTTATTGTAGAGTGTTGTTTATTACTCAGATGTTGACTGCTCCTATGTTGAATAACTCTAGTACTTATTGTTTATTACACAGATTGTTGGCTATTATAGAGCTTATATGTATTTTGTACTTCTAGGCATTAGCACTGATCCCTGTATCTCAACAGTATTCTAGTTCATTGGCATCTTGCACTCTAACCTACTTTACTGGCTAGGATCTCTTCTATGAGGAAATGACAAAGCACTTTTCTAAGTCGCTCTGGATAAAAGCATCTGCCAAATGCTGTAAAAGTAAATATAAATGTAATCTTATGTGGTCATGGAACTGTCTTGGCTTTATGGGACATTTCTAAGAAATAGATATCCAAAATCAGAGAACTTTATAATATAATATAAAAGTGTAAATTTCCTTGCATTGCTTTGCCTGGCAATGTTAGCTTAATACTGTACTATAAGGGAGTTGACACTGACCTTTTTAAAATGGCTCTTTATTTACATTCAAAAATAGTCACAGAAACTCACCTGAGAATCTCCAGTTTACAGTGTGAACTCTTCAATCCAGCACAGAGCTGCTCCACTCCTGAATTCTGCAGGTCATTATTATTCATCTCCAGCTCTCTCAGTGAGTTTTCTGTTTGTAGAACTGATGTGAGGGATTTGCAAGACTCTTCAATGAGACCACAGCCAGATAGTCTGTAAAAGAGTAAATACAGTAAATAATGTAGTTCAGTCAGAGGATGATGAATTAACAGATCTGAACTGCTAATAAAAACGTAAAGAAGAGCATGAAAGGTCTGGAACACACTGATACATTTTCAGCCTTTTAATTTTACAAACACAGTAAATTTCCAACACTACTGTGTCTTCATCAAAGACAAAATGGTCAAAGACATGACAAATAACATGCATTAGCAACCTAAGACACGTGTCCAAATAATGGATGGTTGGTTCATAAGTCAGTGAATGGCAGTTACCATAATCAGAGTCCAAATATCAAAATATCCCACCCCTAACACCATAACAGGAAACAGAACAACATCGATCTCATTCAATGTTTTACAAATATAAATACACTAATATACAAACAGAAAATATTGTTGGAAGACATGCAGAGTAGTGATTATGGAGGAATAAACACTGCAGTATTGATTATGGAGGAATGAACACTGCAGTAGTGATTATGGGGGAATGAACACTGCAGTAGTGATTATGGGGGAATGAACACTGCAGTATTGTTTGGACAGAATGCAGAGAGCAGAATCTTTTACTAGTGTTCACATTCCTGTGCTCACACTATGAGTCACTGATCATGAAACATTCTCCTCTGCCTTTGCTTTTCCCAGTGAGGTCCTGAGTTCTGTCTGTGTGGTGCACCGAGAATCCTGGAGGATTAATAGCTGAGTCAGGGACCCCATCAGTCAGTCAGGTGTGTGACTCAGACCCCATCAGTCAATCAGGTGTGTGTGAGGCAGATCCCATCACTCAGTCAGGTGTGTGTGACTCAGAGCCCATCAGTCAGTCAGGTGTGTGTGAGGCAGACTCCATCAGTCAGTCAGGTGTGTGTGAGGCAGACCTCATCAATCAGTCAGGCTGCTCTCTCCCTCGCTATCTTAAACAGACACACACACGCACACACACACACACACACGCACACAAAACGTCTGTCTGTCTCACACACACACAGATAATGGTTCTGTCTCTCTAACACACACAAATAGACCTGTCTCTCTCTCTCTCTCTCTCTCTCTATTTCAGAGACACACACACACAGATAATAGTTCTGCTGCTCTCTCTTCCTTTCTCTCTCTCTCTCACACACACACACACACACACAATTCACTCCTTCTCTCCTCCTAATCTCCTGATTACTGATTACTGTGTCTTGTGTGTCTTTCTTTCTGTCTTGTAATTAAGTCCACAGGTTCACTCGTCCAGTGCTGAACATTGTTCCTCAATACTGTGTTCAGATGTTCTGAGTTTACTGTCAGTTGTCTGCTCAGTTTCTCTCTCTGCTGACTCCACGTCGTCTATCATCACTGTTCTATTTTAGTTTGATGTCTCTGGCTTGATGAAAAAATTAGCAGCCAACATTCACTCCTAAGTCAAGCTAATATGACGTTAGTGTGAGGTATCTAGGTGTAGTAACCAACAATATACTGTAACTTGGCAAGCTTAAGGTTACTAATATTAGCCAGCTACATGTTTCATAAAAACACCCGTGGAGAGAGATCACAGGTTTATCTTAAGGAATAACCAATAAACTTTTCAGTTCTATTGAATGAATATTAACTTGTTGCGTTCTTTCCTCCAGCACGGCTGTCAGTTCAGCTCATCTCAACATGTGTTGAACACACGATGTAAATCATAATGAGAACAGGGTCTCCCACCCAAAAACGCAAGGGAATCGTGTGATTGTAAAAGTGTCCTGTAATGTGTCTAGAACCTTAATGGTTCAGCTTTAAATGTTTTAATTAAGATTTTAAGGGCTTTTATTTGCAGAGAGATTAGAATGACTGATGTTTACAGTGTTTCCATACATAAACTAGTTTAAATCGCTTAGTGAAAATCTTACATTGGAACGCTTCATTTTGCAAAATTTCTGCGCTCAAGTGACCAAAAATGCAGCTTGTGGACAAAATGCCAAAGTGCCTAGTTGAAGCAGCATTGTAATAAATACACCTGTACATGTGGACAAGGACTCATCTGTGTCTCCTCTTTACAATGTTATATTTCTCTTCTAGACTTGAATATCTGCGCATGCATCACAAATGTAACTCTTTGTCTCCACAGTGTGGTCATTTAATGAAATGCAGTGAAGTTTCAACAGAAAACTATATTTAGAAATATTTAAAGAAGAGAACTTTATAATATAATATAAAAGTGTACATTTCCTTGCATTGCCTTGCCTGACAATGTTTGTTTAATACTGTACTATAAGGGAGTTGACACTGACTTTTTTAAAATGGCTCTTTATTTACATTCAAAAATAGTCACAGAAACTCACCTGAGAATCTCCAGTTTACAGTGTGAGCTCTTCAGTCCAGCACAGAGCTGCTCCACTCCTGAATTCTGCAGGTCATTATTATTTATCTCCAGCTCTCTCAGTGAGTTTTCTGTTTGTAGAACTGATGTGAAGGATTTGCAAGACTCTTCAGTGAGACCACAGCCAGATAGTCTGTAAAAGAGTAAATACAGTAAATAATGTAGCTCAGTCAGAGGATGATGAATTAAAAGATCTGAAATGCTAATAAACATTTTAAGAAGAGCTTGAAAGGTCTGGAACACACTGATACATTTTCAGCCGTTTAATTTTACAAACATAGCAACATTTCAACATTACCGTGTCTTCATCAAAGACACAATGGACAAAGACATGACAAATAACATTCATTAGCAACCTAAGACAGGTGACCAAATAATGGATGGTTGGTTTATAAGTCAGTGAATGGCAGTTACCATAACCAGAGTCCAAATATCAAAATATCCCACCCCTAACACCATAACAGGAAACAGAACAACACAGATCTCATTCAATGTTTCACAAATACAAATACACTAATATACAAACAGAAAATATTGTTGGAAGACATGCAGAGTAGTGATTATGGAGGAATAAACACTGCAGTAGTGATTATTGGGGAATGAACACTGCAGTAGTGATTATGGGGAATGAACACTGCAGTATTGTTTGGACAGAATGCAGAGAGCAGAATCTTTTACGAGTGTTTACATTCCTGTGCTCACACTATGAGTCACTGATCATGAAACATTCTCCTCTGCCTTTGCTTTTCCCAGTGAGGTCCTGAGTTCTGTCTGTGTGGTGCACCGAGAATCCTGGAGGCTTAATAGCTGAGTCGGGGACCCCATCAGTCAGTCAGGTGAGTGTGAGGCAGACCCCATCAGTCAGTCAGGTGTGTGTGAGGCAGACCCCATCAGTTAGTCAGGTGTGTGTGAGGCAGACCCCATGAGTCAGTCAGGTGTGTGAGAGGCAGACCCCATCAGTCAGTCAGGTGTGTGACTCAGACCCCATCAGTCAATCAGGTGTGTGTGAGGCAGACCCCATCAGTCAATCAGGTGTGTGTGAGGCAGATCCCATCACTCAGTCAGGTGAGTGTGAGGCAAACCCCATCAGTCAGGTGTGTGTGAGGCAGACCTCATCAATCAGTCAGGCTGCTCTCTCCCTCGCTATCTTAAACAGACACACACACGCACACACACACACACACACGCACACACGCACACAAAACGTCTGTCTGTCTCACACACACACAGATAATGGTTCTGTCTCTCTAACACACACAAATAGACCTGTCTCTCTCTCTCTCTCTCTCTCTCTATTTCAGAGACACACACACACAGATAATAGTTCTGCTGCTCTCGCTTCCTTTCTCTCTCTCTCTCACACACACACACACACACACACACACACACACACACACACACACACACAATTCACTCCTTCTCTCCTCCTAATCTCCTGATTACTGATTACTGTGTCTTGTGTGTCTTTCTTTCTGTCTTGTAATTAAGTCCACAGGTTCACTCGTCCAGTGCTGAACATTGTTCCTCAATACTGTGTTCAGATGTTCTGAGTTTACTGTCAGTTGTCTGCTCAGTTTCTCTCTCTGCTGACTCCACGTCGTCTATCATCACTGTTCTATTTTAGTTTGATGTCTCTGGCTTGATGAAAAAATTAGCAGCCAACATTCACTCCTAAGTCAAGCTAATATGACATTAGTGTGAGGTATCTAGGTGTAGTAACCAACAATATACTGTAACTTGGCAAGCTTAAGGTTACTAATATTAGCCAGCTACATGTTTCATAAAAACACCCGTGGAGAGAGATCACAGGTTTATCTTAAGGAATAACCAATAAACTTTTCAGTTCTATTGAATGAATATTAACTTGTTGCGTTCTTTCCTCCAGCACGGCTGTCAGTTCAGCTCATCTCAACATGTGTTGAACACACGATGTAAATCATAATGAGAACAGGGTCTCCCACCCAAAAACGCAAGGGAATCGTGTGATTGTAAAAGTGTCCTGTAATGTGTCTAGAACCTTAATGGTTCAGCTTTAAATGTTTTAATTAAGATTTTAAGGGCTTTTATTTGCAGAGAGATTAGAATGACTGATGTTTACAGTGTTTCCATAAACTAGTTTAAATCGCTTAGTGAAAATCTTACATTGGAACGCTTCATTTTACAACACTTTTGTTAGAGTTTCTGAATATATTCATCTTGTAAGACATTTTGCAAAATTTCTGCGCTCAAGTGACCAAAAATGCAGCTTGTGGACAAAATGCCAAAGTGCCTAGTTGAAGCAGCATTGTAATAAATACACCTGTACATGTGGACAAGGACTCATCTGTGTCTCCTCTTTACAATGTTATATTTCTCTTCTAGACTTGAATATCTGCGCATGCATCACAAATGTAACTCTTTGTCTCCACAGTGTGGTCATTTAATGAAATGCAGTGAAGTTTCAACAGAAAACTATATTTAGAAATATTTAAAGAAGAGAACTTTATAATATAATATAAAAGTGTACATTTCCTTGCATTGCCTTGCCTGACAATGTTTGTTTAATACTGTACTATAAGGGAGTTGACACTGACTTTTTTAAAATGGCTCTTTATTTACATTCAAAAATAGTCACAGAAACTCACCTGAGAATCTCCAGTTTACAGTGTGAGCTCTTCAGTCCAGCACAGAGCTGCTCCACTCCTGAATTCTGCAGGTCATTATTATTTATCTCCAGCTCTCTCAGTGAGTTTTCTGTTTGTAGAACTGATGTGAAGGATTTGCAAGACTCTTCAGTGAGACCACAGCCAGATAGTCTGTAAAAGAGTAAATACAGTAAATAATGTAGCTCAGTCAGAGGATGATGAATTAAAAGATCTGAAATGCTAATAAACATTTTAAGAAGAGCTTGAAAGGTCTGGAACACACTGATACATTTTCAGCCGTTTAATTTTACAAACATAGCAACATTTCAACATTACCGTGTCTTCATCAAAGACACAATGGACAAAGACATGACAAATAACATTCATTAGCAACCTAAGACAGGTGACCAAATAATGGATGGTTGGTTTATAAGTCAGTGAATGGCAGTTACCATAACCAGAGTCCAAATATCAAAATATCCCACCCCTAACACCATAACAGGAAACAGAACAACACAGATCTCATTCAATGTTTCACAAATACAAATACACTAATATACAAATAGAAAATATTGTTGGAAGACATGCAGAGTAGTGATTATGGAGGAATAAACACTGCAGTAGTGATTATGGGGGAATGAACACTGCAGTATTGTTTGGACAGAATGCAGAGAGCAGAATCTTTTACTAGTGTTTACATTCCTGTGCTCACACTATGAGTTACTGATCATGAAACATTCTCCTCTGCCTTTGCTTTTCCCAGTGAGGTCCTGAGTTCTGTCTGTGTGGTGCACCGAGAATCCTGGAGGCTTAATAGCTGAGTCAGGGACCTCATCAGTCAGTCAGGTGTGTGTGATGCAGACCCCATCAGTCAGTCAGGTGTGTGTGAGAGGCAGACCCCATCAGTCAGTCAAGTGTGTGTGAGAGGCAGACCCCATCAGTCAGTTAAGTGTGTGTGAGGCAACTATCTCATGTCTGCTGTTGACATGAAATGTGTCCCTGGAGTTTGTCCTTCATGGACTGTATGTGTGCAGTAAAATACTGGGGAGAGGAGGATGGTTCACATGTTTCAGTTGGATCAGAACTGACTCACTTCTCCTGCACTGCTTGTGTGAGGACTCAAGCACATCTGACTTTTTGTACAAAAGAACTGATATGGTCAGTTTCACAACTGTGCTTACATGCATTTGAGTAGAGCCAAATACTAACACTTTCTGAAATTCAAGAAAAAACTTTAAACTGTTCACTGAAATTATGCTGATTATATGATTTGTAAAGAAAAGCATTGTATTAAACTTGAGAGAAATGCAAAACAATCATTTTCACTAGTGGTCTGAGATATTGGTCCCACTGTATGTGAGCAACAGCAGTAACCTGCTACAGTTTTAGGTGAGTGACAGTAGTAACAGCATTAGCTTCTGAGAGACTCACTGCATGTTACACTGATCACACAGAGCTGTGAACTTTACTGCTTGTTACACTGATCACACAGAGCTGTGAACGTCACTGCATGTTACACTGATCACACAGAGCTGTGAACATCACTGCATGTTACACTGATCACACAGAGCTGTGAACGTCACTGCATGTTACACTGATCACACAGAGCTGTGAACGTCACTGCATGTTACACTGATCACACAGAGCTGTGAACATCACTGCATGCTACACTGATCACACAGAGCTGTGAACGTCACTGCATGTTACACTCATCATTTTACATTTATGGCATTTAGCTGACACTTTTATCCAAAGCATCTTACAATTATGACTGAGTACAACTTGAGCAATTAAGGGTTAAGGGTCTTGCTCAGGGGCCCAACAGTGGCAACTCGGCAGTGGTGCGGCTTGAACCAGCAACCTTCTAATTAAATGTCAAGTACCTTAATCACACAGAGCTGAAGGTGTAGTACTGGAATCAGTTGCTGTTAATGATGTTAGTTTATTTTGACTTAAACCTATTTACAACTAGATTATGGCAAATTGCCTTGGTAAAATATTTAAACAATGAAAATGTTTCAGATGAAGTCATATTAACACCTACACCTTTATATAGTGTTTCAGATGTAGTCATATTAACACCTACACCTTTATAATGTGCCCAATCACCATCATCGGCTCTAAACAAAACCTGTGATAAAGTTTGAAAACTGCCATCAGTGTGAAATATATATATGTGCGTGTGTGTGTGCGCATGTGCGCGCATGTGTATACATTGGTCATGCTCATCCTTGTGCACTTTTCTCTGTATTAGTCAGTAGTGGTTGAACTGTAATGTTGGTCAGAAAGCTGAACTGATAGTTCATATTTAAACCCTTTTATATGTTACACTGGGTGGTGTGGTGTGGTGTGTGTTTGTGTGCGCGTGCACATGTACACACTGATAGTTCGTACTTGAACAGTTCTGTATGTTACACTGCAGCACATTTTCTCTGGCTGTTTTACTAAGAGTGTGAACTATAAACATTGTTGGCCACTGTTTTAAATGTAGGACCATTCTCAACACACAGACCCATGACATCAAATATAATTTAACCATCATTAATACATTTAAAGTAATTAATCACTGGACAGTGTTACTACATTCCAATGTTCCACAACTTTATGGTTTAACTTAAGCACCTGGTGTTGGAGCCTTCAATCACCTACATGTGCTTTAATGTAGGATCTCTCTATCCTTCTCTCTCTAATGTTCTCTCTCACTCTCTGTTTCATTTTCATAGAAGACCTTCTGAGTCTAGCACATCCACTGCCTGCTACATCCACTGTTCATCTCTAAATGAAAATACTCACATGGCTTTTCTGGATGCTTTGACCACTGGCAGCAGTCTCAGTAGACATTCCTCTGATGGGTCATATTTCCTCAGGTCAAACTCATCCAGCTCCTCTTCAGAATTCAGCAACACAAATGCCAGAGCTGACCACTGAGCAGGAGACAGTCTGGCTCCATGGAGACCACTGTTACTTCCTCTGCTCAGGTATGTTTGGACTTCCTGCACTAGAGAATGCTCATTCAGTTCATTCAGACAGTGGAACAGATTGATGGATTTCTCTGTAGAGGGACTGTCACTGATCTTCTCCTTGATGTACTTCACTGTTTCCTCTTTGCTGTGAGAGCTGCTTCCTGTCTGTGTCAGTAGGCGTCGTAAGAGAGTCTGATTGGACTCCAGTGAGAGACCCAGAAGGAAGCGAAGGAAAAGGTCCAGGTGTCCATTTTGACTCGTTAAGGCCTTGTCCACTGCAACGTTGAGGAAGACAGACATTGGGGTTTTGGAAATATTGAAAAATCCAGGGTGTTCCTGTTGTAGCACATTGGTGTTGGTGGAGATGAAGGAAATAAACACATATAAAGCAGCCAGAAACTCCTGAACACTCAGATGTACAAAGCTGAACACCTTCCCCAGCTGTAGCTCAAACTCCTCTCTGAAGATCTGAGTGCACATTCCTGAACACACTGTCATTTCTCTGACATCTATGCCACTGTTTCTCAGGTCTTCCTCATAGAAGATCAGATTGCCTTTTTCTAGCTGTTGGAACGCCAGTTTTCCCAGTGCCAAAACATGTTTTCTCATGTGACATGGGTGAGTGGGACCTTTTTGTCCTTTCATACTTGGTCCATACTTTTGATCTTTGTGTCTGAGCTGAAAGATCAGGAAGTGTGTGAACATCTGAGTCAGAGTCTTGGGGATCTCTCTAATCTCTGCTTCACCTAACATTCTCTCTAGAACAGTGGCTGCAATCCAACAGAAGACTGGAATGTGGCACATGATGCAGAGGCTTTTTGACGACTTCATGTGTGTGATGATTCTATTGGCCAGGCCCTGATCACTGATTCTCTTCCTGAAATACTCCTCTTTCTGTGGTTCACTGAACCCTCTTACCTCTGTTACCTGGTCAACACACTCAGGAGGGATCTGATTGGCTGCTGCTGGTCGAGAGGTTATCCAGAGGAGAGCAGAGGGAAGCAGATTCCCCTCGATGAGGTTTGTCAGCAGCACATCCACTGAGGTTGACTCTGTTACATCCCACAATCTCTCATTTTTCTGGAAATCTAGAGGAAGTCTACATTCATCCAGACCATCAAAGATGAACATAATTTTGTAGCTGGTATAATGTTTAGGTTTTAATTCACATGTTTCTGGGAAAAAGCGATGAAGAAGCTCCACCAGACTGAACTTTTTCTCCTTCAGCAAATTCAGCTCCCTAAAAGGAAGTGGGAATATGAAGAGAACATCCTGATTTACATTTCCTTCAGACCAGTCCAGTATGAACTTCTGCACAGAGACTGTTTTACCAATTCCAGCCACTCCTTTAGTCAGCACAGTTCTGATGGCTTTGTCTTGTCCTGGTAAGGGTCTAAATATGTCACTGCATTTGATGGGTGTCTCCTGTGTTGCTGGTCTTCTGGAGGCTGCCTCAATCTGTCTCACCTCATGCTCATTATTAACCTTTCCACTCCCTCCCTCTGTGATGTAGAGCTCTGTGTAGATCTCATTCAGAAGTGCTGTGGTTCCATGCTGTGAGATTCCTTCATGAATCTTCTGACATTTGTCCCTCAGTTTGGATTTGAGCTTTCTGTGGCAAGCAGGGGCCAGTTCTGATAAAAGAGGAAGACAACAGAACACATGCTAATCTCTTTTAGATTCAGATTCATTCATAAAAGACTCATTACAGGAGTTACAGGAAAAGAGATAAACAGATTGTTATAAATAGATTGTTTATTCCTGCTAGATTGGCCATGAAACGTCCAGTGGGGGGGGTTGGGGGGGGTAAGGTGACATAGAAAAAAAAGATCAACATCTGCCAGTGATTTGTGGTCAAATCTCACTGGTCAAATTAAATCTCAGCCCTAAAGAATAACAATGTATCCTCAAAAGGTCAGCATTCTGCAAACACATGACACATAGTCCAGCAGTTAATGTACTGTACTAACAATCAGAAGGTTGTCAGTTCAAGCCCCACCACTACAAAGTTGCCACTGTAGGGTTCCTGAGCAAGACCATTAACCTTCAATTACTTGAATTGTACTCACAATTGTAAGTATTTATTTTTCTTCAATAAAAGCACCTGCTAAATGTAATAATGTCATGACCCATGAGCTCTTACTGGTCAGTAGTGTGTTAGCGAGGTCTGTCTGGTTCATCTTCCTCAGGACGTGCAGTGTGATCTCCAGCGCCCCCTCTCTGACACTGCTCTGATCCTCCTCATCCTCCACCTGTCTCTCAGTGCATGCTGGGTAATCTGAGCTCAGTAGATTCTTAAATCTCTTCAGCTGATTCTTCACCAGAGAGATGATTTTGTCCTCCAGCTCCTGAATAAACAGTATCAGTAAAACTAGTGTTATACACAGATCTTTTTAACACATAATAATTCATTAAACATGAGAGAGGACTGAACTGAGTGGGATTGGGTGGTCATGTGCACATTATGGTTTATAAAAGAACATAAGCATCACATTAACTGAGCTGTATCTTAAAGTTTAAATGTTAGTTAATTTTATAAAGTTATAATAGTTTGTGAAGTTTGAGTTTCGTTCATTATCAGTTAAATTACAAAAAGTCATTAAAGTAAAGCATGAACCAGTAAACCACAGAGTCTCATCATGATCTGTGATCTAAACACACTCTAATGATAAAGACCCTTCCCTCCTCACACACACACACACACACACACACACACACACACACACACACACACACTCACACACTTACACACACACACACACACACACACACACACCTTGAACACTGACTCCAGCTTTTCTTTAGAAATGTTTACAGGCTTCTTCTGGGCACTGGGGACAAACAAAACAAAGACTTTAATGGATAATCTACAGTTTATAACATGAATCCAAGTGAAATTCATGGTTGTGTACATGATGCTGATGATGATGTGATACATGGCTTCAACCCAAACACTGTACTGACAGTAGAGCAGAATAACCAGAGAAGCTGCCCCTGGCCCTCACTCTGGTGATGTAGAATAATGTTTATGTGAATGGTGCTTCACCAGATACTGGGAAATGAACACAAGAAAATGAACACTGGAACATAAACAATTATATGCACCCACACAGAACAGAGGGCACCAGAACAGAGAGAGTGAGGAGAGAGAGAGAGAGAGAGAGAGAGAGAGAGAGAGAGAGAGAGAGAGAGAGAGAGAGAGAGAGAGAGAGAGAGAGAGAGAGAGAGAGAGAGAGTGGTGTAACAGAGCAGCTGTGGGGCAGCAGGCAGGATAATCAGGGGTGAAGCGTCCTGGCAGGCTGCACCCATGGTGGACGCGCTAGCAGAACTATAAGATACTGACCAAGATAATTGTTAACCAGGGTGAGGGTTAATAAAGAAAGCTGTTAATCTAACATGTTCTGGATGAACTGTCTGTCTGTGTGTGTGTGTTTGTGTGTGTGTGACATTATTCTACTTTCCAAAGATTGGGTGTATTGTATTTATATTCTGTGTCCCACACCTGTTATGTAATACTCAGTGTTTATGCTGGAATCCTTCTCTCTGTAACAGATGAGTAAAGTGTTTTCTCTCGTCTAGATGGTGGTGTGATTCTGAAGAGTTTTGTTCATCCTGTGACTGAGGGAGATCCTCTGACTCTATACTGTTTACTTCACCCCACTATCACATCACACATCACTTTATATAAAGATGGATCACTGATCCAGACCCAGACTACAGGAGAAATGACCATCTATACTGTCTCAAAGACAGATGAGGGTGACTACTACTGTAAACACCCAGAGAGAGGAGAGTCACCACACAGCTGGGTCTCAGGGGTCAGAAAACAGTTAATTTAAATGTTTCTTAACAATCAGTTTAAAAGAGGGAACAGATCAAACATGTAACAAATAATTTTGTAATTAATGTGCTTTGTTCAGTTCCCATGAGTTCAGCTGGTGATTCCTCCTCTCTTGGCCTGGTTGGTTTGGCTGTGGGACTGAGTTTGGTCCTGTTCCTCATCTTACTGACCCTGCTGTGGTGCTACAAAACCAACACAGGTCTGAGATCAGCAGCGGATCATTTATGAATACTTTAAATATGATATGTTCAAATGATACACATCATAAAACATGTTTACATTATTAAACACGTTTCCTTTACACACACACACACACACACACACACACACACACACACCACACCTGTCCTTCGGCAACTACACAAACATACCTCACATACACACACACACACACACACACCTGTCTTTCAGCAACTACAGAAACATAACATGCACACACGCACACACATCACACCTGCCCTTCAGCAACTACACAGACAGACAGACACACACACACACACAACACCTGTCCTTCAACAACACGAACATCACACATGTCCTTCAGCAACACACACACACACACACACACACACACACACACACACACACACCACACCTGTCTGTCGGGAACACAACCATACCACACACATCAAACCTGTCCTTCAGCAAGACAAACACACACACACACACACTCACAGCTGCCCTTCAGCAACCACACAAACACACACCTGCCCTTCAGCAACCACACACACCTGCCTATCAGCAACCATACACACAAACACACACACACACGCCCTTCAGCAATACAAAAATACCCTACAACCCCACCCGCCCTTTAGCAAACACACACACCCCCACCTGCCCTTCAGCAACCAGACACACCCACCCACCTGCCCTTCAGCAACCATACACACCTACCCACCCGCCCTTCAGCAACCACACACACCCACCCACCCACCCGCCCTTCAGAAACCACACACACACACCTGCCCTTCAGCAACCACACACCCTTCAGCAACCAACCACACACACGCACCTGCCCTTCAGCAACCACACACCTGCCCTTCAGCAACCACACACACACACACCTGCCCTTCAGCAACCAACCACACACACACACACACACACACACACACACACACCTGCTCTTCAGCAACCACACACCTGCTCTTCAGAAACCAACCAACCACACACACAGACAACCCTTTAGCAACCAACCACACACACCCACCCCACCTGTCCTTCAGCAACCCCACACCCGCCCACCTGCTCTTCAGCAACCACACGCACACACACACACACACTCGCACTTCAGCAACTACACACACACACACACACCTGCCCTTCAGTAACCACACATACACACCTGCCCTTCAGCAACCACACACACACCTGCCCTTCAGCAACCACACACACACACACACACACACACACACACACCTGTCTGTCAGCAAAACAAACATACCACACTCATTTTCTCCTAAAACTAAAACAGACCTGTGGTGAACCCCTCTTATTAGTTTGACCTGTAGAATGGTGACATTGTTTACTGGGGTATTAGTGTTGTAATATTGGGGTAACTTCACTCCCTCACACACTGGGAGGAACACATCCACCCCACTTATGAAAGAATCTGAGTGTGTAATGTGTTACTCACTGTAGGACTGAGGTCACAGGTTCACTACTGAAGTTAAAAGGATTATCCATGGATGCATCACTCTTCATAGATACACAGGTGGGTGCTGGAGGTGATTCACTCTTCACAGACACACAGCTGGGAGCTGGAGGCTCTGCTCTCTCTACCCTGATGAAGATGAGGAAAGTGTTGAGTAATTACATCCTTCACTACATCTCATTTATCCTGAATATTCCCTCTTCCTGTTTCCTCAGATTAAGTGCTGATGGAAAGCTCCTCACTGTGGGTCAGAGGTTCCTCCTCCACTGCTGGAGTTATGAGGCTCCATCATGGAGTTGTTCCTCTTCACACACACACACAGCTGGACACTGGAGATGCTGCTCTCTGCTCCCTGTCAACAGTTCATACACACAGAGTGAATGCCTGACAAAACTCACATTAACATATTAAAAAATAAAAAGCATGATGTCAAACATGAAACATGAAGTAAAAAATAATATAAAAATACAGACATATAAAATAAAATAAATAAAGTAAGTAACACAATGTGTAATACATGTGGATGAGGACATCTTATGTTATTATATATATGTGCATGTTTACATATATGGTACTCAGATACTGTAACAGCCCGTATATGTGCACTCTGTTTTAAAGCACAGGCAACTTGACCATCAACTGCTAAAGCATCAAATAACCCCACATATCCAGCACAACCAGTACTTAACACACCCAATGACAAAGAAATTCAAATCTAAATTCATCATCATATTTACATTGAATTCATTTATTCTGTTTCTTGTTGCATTAACATTCTTTCACTGTTACTTTTGTGTTCAGCTGAAATAGTGATACTGAACCTGTCAACATGTCTGTCTGTTATATGCCCTTAATCAGTGTATATTAGTTGTTCACTACATTTACAGTACACTATAAGTGGTGGTACCTTTGTCCTTAATCAGTGTACATCAGTAGTTCACTACATTTACCGTACACTATAGGTGGTGGTGGGAAAAGTGACGTTTTGTAAAACAATGAGATGTTCAAAGCAGTTGTATTGAAAATTGCTTCAAGGTTTCAGAATACTGTAGTAGACTACTGTAGGGAAATGGAATGACTGGTTGGCTTTATACTGTGTTCAACCTGGTGTGTTGGCTAGAACTAGACTTAAAGACATACTGAGTTCAAAGGTGTAATAACAGGCATGGACTTTGATGTTACAGAACTGTAAAGAATAGGTTACCCAGTATTATATAATGCTATTAGATCAAGTCTGTGTCACCAATCTGTGGTCTATGACACAAATACAGATATGACTTTAAATGTCAATACTGTTTGCAAATGACAACATTCACAATAACAGAAAAAGGTTTACACAGTCTATTATAACGGCGATACTACGATCAATATAACAGGTACCTGGGTGCCATCTAGCGGCGACTCTCTGGAACTGCTTCAATGACTAGATAAACAAAGAAATGCAGTGGCCATGACTAAAATTTAAATGACTGATTTAACCTCCCAAACCCAAGGACTAATAGACAAAGAAAGTACAGCTGATATGAAACACAGCATTACCAGAGGAGAAATACACTAAAACGTGAAAGTGAAACTAAACCTATACAGAGAGCACATGGAGTGACGTGTCTGCTCATTAGTAACTGTAAACATCAACTAGGGCGTGGCCATACAGACGAACACACACACACACACACACACACACACACACAAACAAAGAGAGATGTTTAGGGGGAGGGGCTGTTTTTGGGCTGCGGCCCCGAAACCAATGCCGAACAGCGAGGCAGGAGGACCGAGCGATCCGACACGGGCCAGCGCAAGCAGCACAGCAGGGGGAAGGACAGGGACCAGGACGACAACAGACACACTGACAGGGACAGGCACTGACATAAAGGGGACAAAGTGACTGGCACAGACAGCGTGACGGGGACAGACAGTGAGAGGGACGGGCTCTTGTAATCTGCAGACGTGGTGTCGCTGACCAAGGGAGGGTCCCTATGGAGGACCTCCTCCACTGTTATGGGATCCTGCCCACGGTCGAACTCCGAATCCATCCGCAGACTAACATCGTTGCACTCCCCATTCCTCTCATAATCCGCACAGCCCTCATGCTAGTCCATGGAGGGGTAGTAGAACCCTGTGGAGTCTGACTCCGAGTACTGGACCTCATTGTATCATTCCTGGTAGTCTGGAGTGGGTTCGTAGAACTCTGCAGAGTCCAGTCCAGGACCATACTCAGGGCCCTCCAAGATCCTCCAGTGGCAATTTCGCCTGGTAAAAGGGTACAGAGCCCAAGCGTATGGAGGGTTTCCATCCAAGGGCGTTTACACCCTTTCTTCCCCTTCTTCTTCTTCTTACTTTTCATCCCAGGCATCCTTCGACAGTCGATGTTTCTGTCACGATGAGGAGTTAGAGCAGGAGGTGGGGACGAGTTACGCAAAACTGAAACATACGTGTAACAGTGAGCAGTAAGGAGGCGGACGCGGAGAAGAGCGAGATCTACTATGGGCAAATCCAAAATCAGAGTCGCTAAGGCAGTCCAGGGTCAAAGAACCGACACGAAGAGTGCAGAGGCACATGATTACAAGACAAGGGCTAGGATACACGAAGGTAAACAGGAGAAGCAGGCTATAACAGACTAGGAAACACGAAGGCTAAACAAAACAGGTTAACAAAAACAAAGGCTTTGAAACACAGATTCAAGTAAACACACAAGCACCAATTCAAAATGAAAGTAAACAACAACAATGAACAGCCAAAAACTAAGGGAACAAGGCAGCTTATATATGAATATACATGAATATATAAATACATGAACTTAAGCTAGAAATGAGGGACAGGTGTAAGCAATCATAGGAGGGGCAGAGAAAATGAAACTAAGGCATGGAACTAAAATACACATGACAGGGAAAACACAGAACACGGAAGCTGGGAGGGACTGATCATGACAATACATTTATTTACATAAAACAACAAAGACAGCATGCAGGCTATGAGTGTTAAACATCAACAGCAATCACACTTAGACAAATGACGTATATACAGGCACACTAATGATACACACCGAGGAGTTGGTGTGAAACACATACAGACGAACACACACACACACATACACAGAGATATTTGGGCGGGGGGGTATCATGACAGTGTGGATATACAGCACATCACTCCTGTCAGTAAACCAGAGGATCTCTCACTACATACACTTTCTATAAATTAATGTCACTATATCTATCCTAAGTACTGCTCACTGGATTTCTCTCACTAGCCTATCAGTCAATATGTCCCATCAATAACCTTCTATCTAGACAACACTGTATCTCTCCATCTCTCAAATTCTCTATTCTCACAAAAACCCTGAAAGTTTGGGTGTGTTTTCTTGACTTATAAGCATTCATAGAGTTTGTGACTGAGACAGATGTGTGATCAGGTTTGTTTCAGACACTGTCAGTCAAAGACAGGAGCGGCAGGTTCTGTATTGTGTAGAAACACAAGCTTCGTTTAGCCGTGGTCACGTGACATGGCCGTTTTGAGCCACACTTCGTATCAGTGTTTCAAAACGCTGCGCTTCAGAAACTCGAAACAAGCGTAGAAACATCAGTGTTGACCGTCCCCTCTCAAACTATAATTAATAATGCAGCTAATGAACTATACAGGGAATCTGAACTTGAGTTTAGGGAGTTTCAACTGGGACCATTTGAAAATATCACTGACTAACTAAGACTTGAAATCGAGTTTTACAATAACTAACAATATATATCTGGCCCCTTTAAATTATTTTAAATATAGCTATGCAATCGTACTGGGCGTTAGGACTTTAATCTTAAGATTTAATCCGCCTTTGGGTTGACCTACGAATTAACCTAAACAGAACTATGTACTTACAAAACATGTTGCCTTAAACTGCACCGACATCGCATTTTTACAAATGGAATGAACTTACCGTGAAATAATTTAACCGCGCGTATCTTCAACCCGCTCAACCTTCAACAACGCCAAATGTTCAGAAAATACTTTCGTTTTCTTGAGAAAGGCGAGACTACAGGAACACCTGTGGGTAAGTGGAGGGCGGAGCACATGTCAATCATTTTCGACTGAAGACAATTACACAACCGATTTCTTATAATAGTCATTTTTATTAAGCCAATCAGCAGACAAAGTTAGCTGTCCTTCATTTTGCTGCAGCGAATCATACACTAGTCTATACAACCAATGGCTTCACAGTCCCGCCTACACGGACTTGTTTTGCGGCTGCGCTGAGAGTAAATCTCCACTATGTCCGCACGTTGAAACACGTCGGAACTTAACAAACCACTTTGTAGCTCTAACTTACAGATGACTGTAATTTAGATAATCAGCCTCACAATAAGCATGTAAGTGTGTGGACGTCCATAGCATGTTGTGCAAATGACAAAAAAATAATCTTCTTAATGGCTGAATGTGTGTGTGTGTGTGTGTGTGTGTGTGTGTGTGTGTGTGTGTGTGTGTGTTTGTTTGTTTGTTTCAAGTATTGTGGAAAATAATTTATTTGTTTACCTGTATTTGGTAAACCTGTATCAGAAAACTACATGATGTATAGAACACAGCCTAACAGTAAAAGAATAGCAGTAAATGTGTGTTAGCATTGCAAGTTGACAGTTGATCATTTACATTTTATATTAAATAAATGCCATGCAGAGGAGATAAAGATAAAAGACAACAGTAAGAATAAAGAACAGCTGGATCACTGGCAGTGTTCTTCCATTAGAAGAAGGAACCAAACATGTTCCTCATCATATGAAAACTAGATTAAAATATTAAGTGAGCGATTTACGCGTGTTACGAATATGGAAAGCCAAAGTGGTCAAAATGCACTTCAAACGAAAGGCGGTTTGTTTGTAAAACGGAGAAAAAAGCGGCATTTTGGACGTTTTATGTCGCAAAGTCGGCATTCTTTTTCTCTCTGTTTATGGTTTACAGTTTTTGCGGCATATTTTACAGCATAGAGAAAAATAACACAGTTTGTATGTCAGTTTAAAACGCTGTAAAAAGCACCACTTTAAGTGTTCCTTGCTTCAGGTCTTGTGGAGGATAAGCATCGAGACTATTTTCTGTCCTGGCTCCAAGATGGTGGAATGAACTCCCATTCACTGTCTGGGCAGCAGAATCCCTTGCAGTCTTCAAACACAGCTTCACAGCTTCAGTCGCCCATCTATTTGCAGAATATTTAAAGGAAAACTGACACTGCTCCCTTATTGACTTATTGTACTTATTGTACAATAATGTACGTATTACATTACATTATTACAGTATATTAATGTACAATGTACTTATTGTAAGGTGTTGTTTATTATGTTGTTCAACAAACTCTAGCACTTATTATTTATAGCACTTATCATGGTTTAAGGTAGACCTTATGTATTTTGTACTTCTACATATCAGCACTCATCCCTGTATTCTAGTTCACTGGTATGTTTGATTCTAACTTACTGTACTGTAGTAGGATATATTCTATGAGTAAACGACAAAGCACTTTTGTAAGTCGCTCTGGATAAGAGCGTCTGCTAAATGCCGTAAATGTAAATAAACAAAGGTGATCAAAAATAAATGAAAAACTACTCATAAACAAACAAAAAAAGAACAAATTAAACAAAATAAACACTTGATAAAGCTCCTCCCTCGTTTCTCCTACTCCTCTTTATTAAAACCCATCCACTGCATTCATGAGACTGCTGAACACGTAGGCCACACCTCCAAAACTGAGGCACAAAGGACCCCTCAGATGAATCATTTGTTCTGGCCATACATCAAGGGATATGTGGACTTGGCTGCCACAAGGAGCTCAAGCCAGTACTGCCACAGTGCCTGCGTTAGGTCGTCCCAGTGCACACCCAGGATCCTACTCGTCCTCGGTCACATGCCTTCCTCAACTGACCATCGTCACTCACTCATCACTCACATCCAGTAATAACGTTATCAACACCAATGTTCTCGGCTAATTAATTGCATAATGACTCTAATTTGGACAATACTCTTGTAATAGAACCATCAGGAGCAGTATTGTTTGGAATAAATGTACAACATAACTCACCAAACTTACACAAACACCCCTCGTTCAGCCAACAGCATATCCAAAACCACATCATTTTTCCAAGTCAATATTGAGGAGGCTTGTAATTGTTCAGCCTTAGCTGACAAAGCATCATAGGTGTACTTAATAAATTGTTGTTGATTGTAATAAATATAGTTAATCCAGTCAACATTCTTATTAACCAACCAAAACAAGGAAGACTCAAAACCTGCTTCAGTCTGATTTCTAGACTTAAATTCATCTGGTACTCCCATAGAAACCCATTTACATCTATGCATATTTTATCACCTCAGCTACCTAATACCACAGCATGCTTTTGAATTGGATGAGTTTGAATTCCCTGTGTTTCAATCAATAAATTACTATAGCACTTTAGCAATTTACCTGAAATTTGCCAAGAAGTGCTCACGGTCATCATCTGGAGTTAAGGGATGCAGTTTGGGCTCTGAAGCCTAGTGCTACTCTCTGCCCTTCATCACCTCCTATCTGAACACTGACTCCTTCTTCAGCATCATCCTCACTCTGTCTTTGCTGGTCCTCCTGCTGCTGCAGCTGTCAGACCTGCTGCTGAAGGTTCCTCCATCACTGTTCTTGTCCTGAGCTGTCTGCCAATCCCTTGCTTCTTAGGATCAAATCCCACCTTTTCAAATGCCAGTATCCCACCAAATAATTCCAGCTACTCTTCGTGATTTGCCCAAAAATATTTATGGCAACACTTTTTGAGTAACAGTAACACTTCTGACACCACTTGTAATGGTCTGGTGGAAAAGAACCATGGTTACATTCCAAGTGGATACAAAAGAAAATGTGTTTATTGGCTCCTAATGCAAAAAAAAAAAAAAAAAAAAAATCAAACAGAAATATTCAAAAAGGAAAATTTAGTATTTACAAGTATTTACACTAAATAACACTTTAGATACATGTTAATTACATCACTCAATAAATCACATCAATAAAGTTTGACCAAACAATTCCTGTATGTGTTAATTTACATGCACACATATATAAATATATACATGCACAGCATATGTGCATCTCTAATACAGAGTCCATATGAACAAACTGTGGTGGAGGGTAGCTCCATCACATGGTGAAAAGTTTCACTTCACTCTGGCCCCAGAGCTAAAATGCTAACAGCTCCCCTGAAGTGTTCAGCACATGGTTCAGAGTCAAAAGATAAAAAAACAGACCAGCTGAACTGGTTTCTGGTAATGAAAACTGCTGTGTGCAAATTCTAAACTGTTATTCAGAACTTGAACTGAAGCCAAATCATCTGAGTGCTCATTCTTTGTACCCCTTCAATTTCTCTCTCTCTCTGTCTCTCTTGCTCTCTGTCCCGCTTGCTCTCTGTCTCCATCTCTCTCTCTGTACCCCTCTAATGTCTCTCTCTCCATCTCTCTCTCTGTACCCCTGCTATCTCTCTCTCTCCATCTCTCTCTCTCACACAGATATGTGACACCAGCACTACAACATGATAGATTTCTCTCTGTCTCACACAACAAATGTTGATAGAAAATGTTTCATTCTTTTCAAGCAGCTAAACTGGTTTCTGGTGATGACAAGTGGTTGTGTCTGAGAACCTAAACAGAACAACCCGCTACTCTGTTAGTGTAGTGACCTGAAGTGCTGAATGAACACCTACACTATTAGTATAGTGACCCGAAGTGCTAACATTACCCATCCAATTTTATCTAAACACTTGTACAGTGATGTTAACACCCGCAGTGTTAATACACCTCTTACAGTATTCATGGTGTTTACATATTCGTATTTGTGTCTGTCTTGTGCTTATGGTTGTTTCTCTTGTTTTCTGGATCTGCTTCCATGTTTGTTGCTGAGTCTTCTGTTCCCACCATGTCTGTTCCTGTGGAGATGTTGTATAAACAAACAATCACAGGGAGATATGCTATAGACACACACACACACACACACACACACACACACACACACACACACACACACACACACACACACACACACACACACACACACACACACAGAGGGAGATATGGTATAAACACAGACACAGAGGGAGATATAGTATAAACACGCAGACATGGAGATATGGTATAAACACACACATACGGAAGGTGATATGGAATAAACACACAAACAGAGGGAGGTATGGTACAAACACATCCACAGAGGGAGATTTAATAATCATTACAAGACAAGGCTTGTTCTTCTAGTCTTGTGATGTAATGGGACTGAAATGTGCTCGTACTGGTTTGATTCCTTCTAAAGAGAAAAAGGTGTAACCAGATTATTGTTCAGATAGAAACAGAGAGAGTGTGTACAGGTGTACAGATAAAAACTCAGATTGACTGTCTTTTGTTCAGTTAATTAATACAAACGTCACTGATGTTGCAATTATGTTCAAACGTATTATTGAACTACTGAATACATTTGTTCTAAAGTACAGTCTGAAGTTCTGTAGATCACATAAGAGTTAAATACAGCACAGTGCCTCTTGAAACTGTCCCATTCATGCTGATGAGGAGTGGCTTGATCATTTGTGGAGAGAGTCACAGTGTCAGATGATTCGTAGGGCTGGTGAAGAGCATCACAGTGTCTTTTCTTCATCACAATCCTGCCCATTGTAACCATCATTCAATAGTTACCAAACAGGAATCTGGTTTGTTTCACAGAGTCAAACAGTAGTTGTAGAAACAGCTGACAGGTGTTTTTGGTGCTTAAAAAATGTTATCCAACTTGTTCTGTTTTTTCCTCTTAAATGCTCACTGAGTCGAGGGGTGAAGTTTCAATGACCAAATAAGATTTGATTCCACTTATTAGCACAATCAACCATTTACATTTCAGATACATTTCAGTTCAGTTTTGTGCTAATGTTCAAATTATTTTAGGATGTTAAAGAAAACTTATACACCTTACAGCAGTTTGATTTGATCAGTTTCTCTTGTGTTATTTTTTAGAATACAAGAAACAGACTTGTATCTATTTATTAAGGTCCTTTTCGTGATCATTAAACATTCGGGATGTTTTGTCTTCTTGGGGAAGTATTTTCTTTTCAGAGTACAATAGTTGGTGGAACAATTGGTCCTTAATGGGTATCACGGCTGTGATGATCCACTCAGCCTCATCAGGTGCAGTGTTTAATGTTTTTTTCTAGGGACATGTAGAGTTGCTTTGACACCTTTATCTCACTCCTCACTGTGACGCTGCTAAAACTGAGACTTTAATTTTGAGTTATTCAGATACTTTTCCTCCAATGTGTTTGGTCTTGATTTGCTGTATATTTTATGCTCAGCTATATGTCCAGTGTGGCTGCAATTATTATTAGCAACTCCACATTTAAGGTTATTAAAAGAACAACAACATCTTTGACAACTGTTTTCAAAATGTATAAAAGTATAATAAAAGGTGTAATAAAATATGAAGTTTTAGAATTGATTCTCATGAATACATTATACAGACTAACAGTATAGTAGCTGTTAAAGGGGTTAAGCAATGTGTGGTCTGCTGGACAATGATACCAGTAGAATCTTACATGCACTGATATTCAGATACTTTAAGAATCTGACTTTGCCCTGAACACCTGAACTAAGTGTAGATTCAGTTATTAATATTTAACATTTTCAGGTGAAGTTACTGTATGCAGATTTATTAATGAAAATCTCTGACTTTAAATCCCACTTATCTTTCCTCCGTTTGATCTGAACGTACAACCTGAGCAGAACGTTGGTAGAAAGCTGGTCAATACGCAGTTAGAGAACTCTATCTGGCACTAATGTAACATGTGATTAGTGTCAAATAAATGTGGGAGTATATGTAGAACACTATATCTAAGCGCTCCAGAAGAAGGGAAATAGTGCCATGAACCAGAAACACTCACACTGCAGTGACATCAGGTTCATTATAATCAGTGTTTCAGTGTCCTGGTCCTACTATTTAGGGATGAACTGTTGACAGGGAGCAGAGAGCAGCGTCTCCAGTGTCCAGCTGTGTGTGTGAAGAGGAACAACTCCATGATGGAGCCTCATAACACCAGCAGTGGAGGAGGAACCTCTGACCCACAGTGAGGAGCTTTCCATCAGCACTTAATCTGAGGAAACAGGAAGAGGGAATATTCAGGATAAATGAGATGATGTGAAGGATGTAATTACTCAACACTTTCCTCATCTTCATCAGGGTAGAGAGAGCAGAGCCTCCAGCTCCCAGCTGTGTGTCTGTGAAGAGTGAATCACCTCCAGCACCCACCTGTGTATCTATGAAGAGTGATGCATCCATGGATAATCCTTTTAACTTCAGTAGTGAACCTGTGACCTCAGTCCTACAGTGGGTAACACATTACACACTCAGATTCTTTCATAAGTGGGGTGGATGTGTTCCTCCCAGTGTGTGAGGGAGTGAAGTTCCCCCAATATTACAACACTAATACCCCAGTAAACAATGTCACCATTCTACAAGACAAACTAATAAAAGGGGTTCACCACAGGTGTGTTTTAGTTTTAGGTTTAGGAGAAAGAGATTCAGCATCATCTACCCACACACATTCTCCAACTCTCTCTTGTAACCGATGGCTCGTAATGCCAGCAAGCTGCCACCAGAGGGAGGCCATGAGCTGGGAGATAATCAGTGTTCATTAGTCTGATCTCCCACAGGTGCCCCACCCCTATATAATTACTTCACTCAGGACACTCTTTATGAAGCCTTGGTGAGTGGGTATTTTATAATTGGTATTTTTTCAAGTGGAAAGTTCTCAACAAGAGTCTCCTGTCGTCTTTCTTACCTGTTCTGTGAGGGACGGTCTTCCCTCATGTCTGTCTCTTCTTGTTTCTTCTGATGAGAGTCCCTCTCTAGCAGTCGTTTATTAGGAGGAGAAATGTCCTGTTGCAGGATGTGTCCCTGTGTGTTTGTTCTCTGTCTTCCAGTTATTTGTCCTTTGTTCTGTGTTCATTTCCTGTTGTGTTTAGGGAGAGGTACAGAGTGTCCTGAGTCTACCACACACACGTAGTGGTTAAAGCTGCATCCCCAGACTAGTGCAGACGCTGGCTTGATCCTCGGACCAGACAAGTCACTTTGTTTTTCATTAGAAGTGGCTGAGGGTTTTCTCACCCATAGACTTGCCCCTTCTGGTTAGGTGAATACTCGGCTTCCTTCCTCCACTTATGTCTCCACCAAGCACTCTCATCACTCCCTTCACTCCTTTCACTTTCCCAGTAATGTAGTGGGTAGAACAGTGTGATATGTTTCACTCACTCCTTCAGTTTGAATCATGTCCCAGTTGTGTGGTTTCCTGTCTCAGTTGTGTTTTGCCTGCTGTCTCCCCTTCCCTGTTCACCTCCTAGAGTATCCACTAGGGGGCAGAGTCTGTCAGGTGCTTCTTCCATGATTATCCCCAGAGCCTGCTGCTCTGTTACATTTCTCTCTCTCTCTCTCTCTCTCTCTCTCTCTCTCTCTCTCTCTCTCTCTCTCTCTCTCTCTCTCTCTCTCTCTCTCTCTCTCTCTCTCTCTCTCTCTCTCTCTCTCTCCTTTTGCCCCCTGTACTGTGTGGATGAGGATGTATCACATCATCTTTTACAAAAGTGTCAATTTAACTTGAATTCATGTTTATAAACCATTAACATCTTTGTCTTGTTTTTGAACAGTTCCCAAAAGAAACCTGAAAATATTTATAAAGAAAAACAGTGTTCAAGGTGTGTAAGTGTGTGTGTGAGGGGGGAAGGGTCTTTATCATTAGAGTGTGTTTAGATCATAGATCATGATGAAATTCTGTGGTTTACTGGTTCATTCTTTACTTTAATGTTTTGTTTTTTTTTGTAATGAAGATGATAATGAAAGATACACAAACTTCACAAACTACTGTGTTGTAGCTTTATAAAACTAAAAATGAAACTTTAAGATACAGCTCAGTTAATATGATGTTTATGTTCTTTTATAAACCATAATGTCCACATGACCACCCAATGCCCCTCAGTTCAGCCCTCTCTTATGTATAATATATTATCCTGTGTTAAAAAGATCTGTATATGACACTAGTTTTACTGATACTGTTTATTCAGGAGCTGGAGGACAAAATCATCTCTCTGGTGAAGAATGAGCTGAAGAGATTTAAGAATCTACTGAGAGCAGATTATCCAGCATGCACTGAGAGACAGATGGAGGATAAGAAGGATCAGAGCAAAATCAGAGAGGGGGCGCTGGAGATCACACTGCACTTCTTGAGAAGCATGAACCAGACAAACCTCGCTATTACACTACAGACCAGTAAGAGCTGAGGTATAACATTATCACACTCAAGACAACTGTGTCCTACATTTATCACTATTGTCAAGTATTTGCAGAATGCTGAAGTTTTGAGGATACGTCATTATTCTTTAGAACTGGGAGTAGATCAGTGAGATTGGACCACAGATCACTGGATGGTGTTGTGATACACAGAGTTTGATATACAGGGTTTTTCTTTCCTTGTCTCTCAGTCTCAGATGTCCAGTCTCAGATGTTCAGCTCTGCTAGTTGTAGGTCTCCTCAGTCAGGTGACAGTTACCTGTGTGTGTGTTGGAACTTCCGCTGGTTTAAATGGTATATAGTGTTAGTAAAGTTCTTTAATTGCGTGCTCACTTCTTTGCGTAAAAACATGCGTTCGGTTCCTTCGTAAACAAACCCAAAATACACAAGCCTTTGGTTAACTGAAAATGCACGATACTGATGTAAAAGTGTTCCTGAATAGAGCATTAGACCCCCCTTTTCTATTTTATATTGATTTCTATTGGCCATTGTCTTGGAGTGACAGCAATTCTCACCTATGTGTGAAGGAGGTAGGGGGAGGGAGGGTGACTATCATTTACTTTCAAGTGTTTCCAGGGCAAGCAGCATGATTGGCAGCAGTTTCATCAAATAGAGGAGGCCTAGACGAAAACGTAGTCCCCTCACTTGCCTTATTTAGTCATCCCTTTAATGTTTAATATTTCTACCTTGTTAGAAATGTGGATATACTGTCCTTGCTAACATTTTCTCCCAGCTGACATGATGCTTATAGATTAGAGTTTAGTCCTTCAGCACTCTAGCTAAATAGTTTTATGAATTGCTTAACCCTGATTATGTCCATCTAGATGAGGAAAAATCTGAGTAGAGTTTTAATTTTAATCAAATAACATTTTTTGGTCTTGTTCAATCTGGTTGGCATATACACTGTCAAATGGAATTATGAAGCTATCTAGCTAGATAACTAACGTTACCAAACTCAAGTGACTAGCAAGCAGTCGTGGATCTCTACAGGAAATTCTAGACAGACTGATTCAATTTAACACTGTCCATCTCAAAATGTTCCACTCTATTTATAATTGTTTAACTTTCTACATATTTTGTGAATATGGTTTGAAATCCCCTCAGAAATCAGCTTGTTAGCTCCAGCTTTATCTAGCTAGCTACATGTGAGGATTACAGGGAAGTAACAGCTCTGCTCTCACTAGCAAAATACCGGAAGAAAGAAAGATTTGATCATTTGTTTTTGCTTCTGTCTGTATTCATTGCTTACAATATCCTGCTATCATTTATGTAGAAAGTGCCTAATTTAACTAGTTTTTTTTCTGTCAGTTTCTTCATCACTTGGTTTATTTGGTGTTCTTATGTCTCTTCAAAATGAAGCTTCTCAACATTAGTCTGAAAGTATCAGTTTCTCAATTGCCATGTTTAAGTTATTCAAAATAACTTTATTTTTGTATATCCTCATTGCAAATTTGGTTTTAAATTACAATGGAAGTTGCATTAAAAGTATTGAAATGTCTTAAATCTGACTTGGGGGTGCCTGCAGACTGCATGTGTGTGTGTAAGGGTTGGTGGCAGGCCGATGCCCCCCTCCGGCCACCAGAGGGAGGCCTTGAGTCAGGCACACCACTAATCAGGTTTAACACCCAACAGCTGGGCTAGACTTTATATAAGCCCAGTGACCCAGCCATTCAGCGCTGGCTCTTTGCCAAAGTTCTGAGCCAAGCTTCTAGGTGGTAACTTCAGGTATTGAGGTCTGAGCCCTTGTGCTACACCTCACTTCTTGTCTGCAAGGGTGTTCGTGTTTTTACACATCCCCTCCCCTCAAGTTTTCCCCCTTGTGCTACACCTTACTTCTGTGCTGTGAGTGTGTCTGTGTTTTTACACATCCCCTGCCCTCTCCAGTTTTCTCTCTTGAGTCTGTCTCTCTCCCGAGCGTGGTTTCTCACCCAGTAGGCTGTTGGTGTCATCACCTACCTGACCTGGGTTCGAGCCCGCCTTACAGAAAGACCCAGCCAAGGACCCAGCTCAACAGTTTGTTCTGGAACAGGTAAAGGTGGCTCTGACTAATCAGGGGGTGACTGTTGGTCAACATGAGCAGGCCCTGCAACAGATCCTCTCTCCGTTACAGGCCCTGACAGACCTCCTGACACAAACACCAGTGCCTCTGGCTCCTCCTAGTCAGGAGGCAGCTGGGGCTGAGGCAGCAGCAGAGCCAGCCCAAATCCTGCCCACCTCACATTCAGAGCCATTGCTCCCTGCCCCTGAGCGCTATGCTGGTGAGGCAGAAGGTTGTAGGGGGTTTCTCCTTCAATGCTCACTGGCTTTCGAGCAGCAGCCATCTTGGTTCCCCACAGAGCGAGCAAAGGTGGCGTACATCATCTCCCTTCTGACTGGGTGTGCTCTGGCATGGGCCACCCTGGTCTGGAAGCGCCAAACTGCCGTCTGTTCCACTGCAGCAGAATTCGCTGCTGCCCTTAAGCGGACCTTCGGCCATCCAGTCACTGGAGGGAGACGATTTCCCGTCTTCTTAACATGCGACAGGGGAGAAGAGCGGCGGCTGATTATGTGAGTGAGTTCCACACTGTGGCGGCTGAGAGTGGATGGAACCCCACAGCGCTGATGGCTGCTGTTCACCAGGGCCTCAGAGAGGACCTTAAACATGAACTGGTCCACCGTGATGCTCCTGCCGCTCTCCATGACCTCATCCATCTGCTCTTGCGTATTGACAATTGTGTGTGGCAGAGGCGCAGAACACGGGGACCAGAGATCAGTCGAGGCTCTCGTGGACCTCTCTGTGCACCTTTAGCCCTGTTCATGTGCATGACCAGCAGGGGGAGTCCGAATCCCAGCTAATGCAGCTCGGACACACCCGCATTTCCCGAAGTGAACGCAACGCTCGGATGCAGGAAGGGAGGTGTCTGTACTGCAGAAGCTTGGGTTATCTCCACCCAACTTGTCCTGAGCTCCAGGGAAAAGACAACATCCGGCAGGGGAGGGAGGACCTCTGACGGACTCGACCAGTCCTCCCCGAGCTCAGGGGTTGCTCCTCAGTACCACAATGGCTTGGGGAACATCTGAAACACATTTTCTGCAAACATGAAACTCTGTAATGGAATCTAGAATGGAACACACACACACACACACAACAAACGAACACAGGATGTAACACTTGAAAAAAGATCATTTTTTTCTCTTTTAGTGTTTTTCAGTAATAGTTACATGAATGCTTTATAGTCCACGACAGAAGAGATTATGCTCTCCTGTCAGTCAAGAAATGCAAAGTAAACATTCACTGAGTCTCATAAAGTTGGATAGCCTTCATATTACTGGGCTTTCCAGAAAAAAGATTGATTAAGACTTTGGTTCCACAGCCAATAAAATTTACTCCAGTTATTCTTTTTATGAGCCTATACACACAATTTTTCTATATATATTCGTCTTGTCTTAAACTGATTGATTTTCCACAACCAGTAGTTTGCTGAGTGACTTTAAATAAACTGCAGTGAACATAAAATGAAATGCATATTTACCATATATTAGTACTAAAAAGACGTTTCCAAAACATCATATAGTCCAGAAAGCACAGTTTGTATTTTATTTGGTTGTTGCATTCATTTAGTCCTCTGAATATATACACTAGGTGTAAGGTTGTAGTGTGTCTCTGTTTAATCTTGGGCATGTTTGCTCTGTAGAAAGAATTGTGGGAGAGAGGAAAACTCATGAGATATGTCTGTGTACTAAATGTATCTGACCAAAATGCTCAAGCCTGTAATGGTAGTACTAGCCCATGGACTAATGGGAGTGATGTATAGATCCATTATTTTGTTCCTTTAATTAGTATAAATATAGATTGTATATTTTTACTGTTCATTTGCAAGTGCAGGAGATCAAATCCAGCTTGCGCAAGAGACACATGGTGAGGTCCAAATGCGCTAGCTAACTGACTGATTTATTATATTGTGGTGTAAGTTATGTAGAAGACTATTTAATTTAAAGGATAGTAATTGAAAAAAAAAAGTTATCTATGGTGGCTGTAACTTTCAACTGGTGCTGAATTTCACTCTTCAGTCATTTATTTGTGCAGTTTAAAAGACTCATTTTTTTCTTTGTGTTTTTCCCTTTATCTGAACACAGATTCATATAGACATGTTTTACACTGTGGTGATCCTACCCTTTAATGGCAATGCATTTTATACTGTAGCTAATTCTCTGCAATGAAATTTAGGAGTATAGGTCTTACTTTGAGGACACTAGGCTAATTTGAAATTTGTCTGTATGTCATTTTCAGCAGGAATAACCTGCTTCTCAGGGAACATCAGCAGAGATGAGATGGCCAGTGGCAGAGAGGAGATTGATGAGACCTTCCCTGCACTACCTCGGGATGGACCAGAGAGTCCTGGCAAGAAAAAAAAGATTATTTAGGAAATCCAAGGAAATTCAAAGAAAAACAACTCATCTACACCCTTGGAACTTTGGAACCCCATTGAAGATGGCCCATGAACGGACTGAAAGGACTGTGGCAGCATGTCTGAGTGAAGTGACTGATGGATATGACTTGTACAGATCAGCCAGGACCAAGCAGAGGCACTCTGTGGCACCTGCTTCACCAGCCCTGAAAAGGGTCAACAAAGACACCAAACCAGGTGTGGATACAAAGCAGTCAGCCATCTTCCGTCTAGGGCCAAGAGAACATGAGTGGCTTGTGAAGTGTGCTGCAGGACAGCAGGATCAAATCTGCCAGCTTCTGCTCCAGGACATCAAGCTGGCAGAGAAGAGAAACTTCATTTCTGGCTTCACAGTACTTCACTGGGCTGCTAAACAAGGAAACAGTGAAATGGTGCGCAAGATCTTTCTTCTTTCACAGCAAATTGGGCCAGGGGTTGACGTTAACATCAAGAGCTATGACGGCTACACCCCACTACACATGGCTGCTATTCACAGCCACGAATCAGTCCTGAGTGTTCTGGTGCGTGATTATGGTGCCAACTGCAACATACGTGACAACAGTGGCAAAAAGCCCTATCACTACTTACACAAGGACGCCTCACCCAAGGTGAGAGAGCTGCTCGGAGACCCTCACGCTGCGGATTACAAGCCCTCAGGCCATGAGCAGCACTTTTCCAATCCATCCAAAGGGCTCAGCACTTTGAGTAAACTATTTCAGTCCAAGCACAGAAAAATACTCAGATGCGGATCAAGATTCCACTCAGGCTTGAAGCAGCTTGACCAGCCTTGACCAAGATGAGGACAGGATAGACTATACATTAATTTCCAGAATGTTTCCATACAATGAACTTCCCAAACTAAATAGCATATCCTCAAATAAACATTTTCTCTAATTTGTCTTTCACTCCTGATTTGAAATAAATCATTTACACATACATGTTTGAAATATTGCATAGTCATATCTGCCTTGAACCATTATCTGTTTTCTTTGAATATTCTCTCATGTTTTGTCTTTGAGTAATGAAATGTTTTTGAGGTCCTTCATCAGCTGTGCAAGCAAAGTGCTTCTGAATTAGTAGTAGGAGAAGCCAGATAATATATGAAAAATTAGTAGTGTGCTTTATATTGTTTGTAAGAACTCCTTTGTATTTATACTCCTTTGTATTTATAAATGTGCAGACTAAGTGCTCAGGTGAAATTAGTGTGATAAAATTAAACTAAATAAATTAGATAAAATTTGCTCTTGTGTTCCAGTTGTTTTGTTTCCCTCTTTCTGTTCTTTTAATACTATATCGAATTAATTTATGTTTTGTAAGGTAACTCGAGGTAAATGCCTGACACAATCAAAGCCTAAGACTGAGACAAAGAAGCTATACATTTGCATGAACACATCTGTTGAGCCTTTCCTTCTTATGCCACCCCTGAGATCAGTAGTTAAAAACTGATTTCAGCAGAGAGTCATTTTAAACAGAAGTAACTACAAGTCTAGAACCTCTCACGAGAAGATTATTGTACTTAGAATAAAATCTTATTTTATATGTTTGTCAGATACCCAGTTTGTTAGTCTGTCTAAACTCGATTCATTTGCTCTTCACTACTCAGTCAACTTAAGGTCATCTTCTTTTGGCATTGGTAGAATTTGGATTAGTACTGTTTGGCCGACAGTAATCACCTGATTATATCACCTGATATAATGACCTAAATAACTGTTGCAGCTAAGATTAGTAAGCACAACATCCAAACAGTGTCACCTGAAGTCCAGGTTTACCAGGCTCTGTGTTGTGGCATTGACAGTATGCATAAGTGAACAGTACCATTAGGTGCACTAAGCCTAGTGGGTTAATTTGGCCTCCTGTTTCTCATATCACGTTGGAGTGTGAGGTTGGATGACTGACTCTCTCCGACAGGTCACATCAATCCAAACTTTCACTTCCATTGCACATCTGCCATCATTAGGTGCAGCACCGGCCCACATGAAACCCATCCTGGGGAGTGGGTGCCATGCACAAAGTCATACACACATACACACACATACAGTCTAAAGTTTATTCGATGTAGCAATTTTGTGTAAGTGCCATTGTTGACCTTAGTTCACATTTCTCTCTGTAATAAATGACTGCAGCATGCAATGTGATAGATGAGGGGCAGGGGTACAGGCAGTCCCGCAGGCCTGACGGACTCATCACTGGGATCAAACTCAGCTCACTCTCCTGCCCTGTACACACCTCCAGTGGCCAGCTAAGTTTTGATCAACACAAAGCATACACAGCACCCAAGCTTAGTATGAGGAAATGTTTGACTGTGAAGGACAACACCTCCTTAATCAGCCCGTAATGTAGCATCAGCAAAACTCTACATCTAAGGGAAGAGAATAAAAGAATTGAAAAAAAAGGGCAAAGGTCATATACAGCAAACTTGTAGTGTTACCATCTGAACATGATGCACATATAACAAGTTTAAAAGCAGTTTGTGAGAATTTCAAATCACTTCTTCTCATGTCAAGCACCTTTGTGTTTGTTCTTTCCAGCAGGATGGATGTCTTGTTTTCTGTTGGACGCTGTTCACCTGTGACTCCTCTGTAAATACGGAAAGAATAAGACTTAAGAATAATGTGAGGTCTTTCACTTCTCTTCTGCCAATCTCCTAGGTGTAGGTTCCACTATGTTTTGCTGTTATTCTTTATATCTATGAAATACTTGTTAGATAGAATGGCATATACGCATTAGTTGGGGAAAACAGTACAGACTTTTATAAATGTAGCTTTAAATGCAGCACTGATGATGTCAGCGAGTTTACGGAGGCAGTAGTGGGGTTTATTGGGAAACTGGTGGACGACACGATCCCAAGAATCACCATCAAGAAGTTTTCCAACCAGAAGCACTGGGTGGACAGAACCATCCACGAGGCTCTGAACTCTCGCACTGCTGCCTACAATGCGGGGATCATCAGCGGGAACATGGACGAGTACAAGTCTGCAGCATACGGAGTGCGCAGGGCGGTGAGGGAGGCGAAGCGGCACTACGGGAAGAAACTAGAGACACAGTTCCAGCAGAGTGGCTCTAGATCCCTGTGGCAGGGATTACGGATGATCCCGGACTACAGGAGCCCACCCTCTGGACTGATGAGTGCGGATGAGTCTCTGGCGAACGAGCTAAATACATTCTTTGCTCGCTTCGAGGCTACATCTAGCAGCACTAATGCTAACAGCGTTAATGCTAACAGCGCCAATGCTAACTGCGCTAGTGCTAACAGCGCTAGTGCTAACAGCGCTAGTGCTAATGGTACTATCGGCGCAGCCAATGGCACATGCGCGGGGCCCACCATAGAACAGCGCCCTCTTATTATCACGGAGAGTGACGTGAGGAGAGTGTTTAAAAGGGTGAAGACCAGGAAGGCGATGGGACCAGATGGTATCTGCGGGAGGGTCCTCAAAGCCTGCGCAGATCAGCTAGCCCCGGTATTCACCGACATCTTCAATCTCTCCCTGACGCTCGGTATCGTCCCATACCAACTTCAAGTGGTCCACCATCGTCCCCGTCCCGAAGAAACCTCGACCCTCCGACCTCAATGACTACCGCCCTGCTGCTCCACACTACACTGACTCACCTGGACGAAGGGAGGGGAAATTATGTTAAAATGCTATTTGTCGACTACAGTTCAGCATTTAACACTATCATCCCCTCCCTACTCACTACTAAGTTGGGGGATCTAGGACTGCATACATCCCTGTGCGACTGGATCTCCAACTTCCTAACAGACAGACCACAATCAGTACGGGTGGGCAATTGCGCCTCATCCACCCTCACCCTCAGCACTGGAGCTCCTCAGGGTTGTTGCCTAAGCCCCCTGCTCTACTCACTGTACACCTACGACTGCACAGCCACTTCCAGCTCTAACATCATTGTCAAGTTTGCTGACGACACCGTTGTCGTGGGTCTGATCTCGGACAACGACGAGAGGGCCTACCTGGAGGAGA
>NC_137497.1:15598720-15601220 GCF_041902795.1 Electrophorus electricus | reverse complement strand
GTTCTGTCTCTCTCTCTCTCTCTCTCTGTCTCACAGATAATAGTTCTGTCTCTCTCTCTCCCTCTCTCTCTCTCTCTCTCCCTCTCTCTCTCTCTCTCTCTCGGGCTCACAGATAATAGTTCTGTCTCTCTCTCTCTCTCTCTCTCTCTCTCGGGCTCACACAGATAATAGTTCTGTCTTTCTCTCTCTCTCTCTCTCTCTCACACACACAGATAATAGTTCTCTCTCTCTCTCTCTCTCTCTCTCACACGGATAATAGTTCTGTCGCTCTCTCTCACACAGAGATAATAGTTCTGTCTCTCTCTCACACACACACAGATAATAGTTCTGTCTCTCTCTCTCTCACACGGATAATAGTTCTGTCGTTCTCTCTCTCTCTCTCACACACAGAGATAAAAGTTCTGTCTCTCTCTCACACGGAAAATAGTTCTCTCTGTCTCTCTCTCTCTCTCTCTCTCTCTCTCTCTCTCACACAAACAGATAATAGTTCTGTCTCTCTCTCTCTCTCTCTCTCACAGATAATAGTTCTGTCTCTCTCTCTCTCTCACACACAGATAATAGTTCTGTCTCTCTCTCTCTCACACACACAGATAATAGTTCTGTCTCTCTCTCTCTCTCTCACACGGATAATAGTTCTGTCTCTCTCTATCTCTCTCTCTCTCTCACACACAAAGATAATAATTCTGTCTCTCTCTCTCTCTCTCTCTCACACACACACACACACACAGATAATAGTACTGTCTCTCTCTCTCTCTCTCTCACACACACATAATAGTTCTGTCTCTCTCTCTCTCTCTCTCTCTCACACACACACAGATAATAGTTCTGTCTCTCTCTCTCTCTCTCACACACAGATAATAGTTCTGTCTCTCTCTCTCTCTCTCACACACAGATAATAGTTCTGTCTCTCTCTCACACACACACAGATAATAATTCTGTCTCTGTCTCTCTCTCTCTCTCACACACACACACACAGATAATAATTCTGTCTGTCTCTCTCTCTTTCTCTCACACACACAGATAATAGTTCTGTCTCTCTCTCTCTCTCACACACACAGATAATAGTTCTGTCTCTCTCTCTCTCTCTCTCTCTCTCTCTCACACACACACACAGATAATAGTTCTGTCTCTCTCACACACACAGATAATAGTTCTCTCTCTCTCTCTCTCACAAACAGATAATAGTTCTGTCTCTCTCTCTCTCTCTCTCACACACACAGATAATAGTTCTGTCTCTCTCTCTCTCTCTCACACACACACACAGATAATAGTTCTCTCTCTCTCTCTCTCTCTCTCTCACACACACACACAGATAATAGTTCTGTCTCTCTCTCTCTCACACACAGATAATAGTTCTGTCTCTCTCTCTCTCTCTCACACGGATAATAGTTCTGACTCTCTCTATCTCTCTCTCACACACAAAGATAATAGTTCTGTCTCTCTCTCTCTCTCACACACAGATAATAGTTCTGTCTCTCTCTCAAACACACACAAATAATAGTTCTGTCTCTCTCTCTCTCACACGGAAAATAGTTCTGTCTCTCTCTCACACGGAAAATAGCTCTGTCTCTCTCTCACACACACACACACACACACACACACACAGATAATAGTACTGTCTCTCTCTCTCTCACACACACAGATAATAGTTCTGTCTCTCTCTCTCTCTCTCTCTCTCTCTCACACACACACAGATAATAGTTCTGTCTCTCTCTCTCTCTCACACACACACAGATAATAGTTCTGTCTCTCTCTCACACACACAGATAATAGTTCTGTCTCTTTCTCTCTCTCTCTCTCTCACACACACAGATAATAGTTCTGTCTCTCTCTCTCTCTCACACAGAGATAATAGTTCTGTCTCTCGCTTTCTCTCTCTCTCTCACACACACACACAGATAATACTTCTCTCTCTCTCACACACACACACAGATAATAGTTCTGTCTCTCTCTCTCTCTCACAGACAGATAATAGTTCTGTCTCTCTCTCTCTCACACACACACAGATAATAGTTCTGTCTCTCTCTCTCTCTCACACACAGATAATAGTTCTGTCTCTCTCTCTCTCTCTCTCGGGCTCACACAGATAATAGTTCTGTCTCTCTCTCTCTCTCACACACGGATAATAGTTCTCTCTCTCTCTCTCTAACACACAGATAATAGTTCTGTCGCTCTCTCTCTCTCTCTCTCACAAACACACAGATAATAGTTCTGTCTCTTTCTCTCTCACACGGATAATAGTTCTGTCTCTCTCTCTCTCACACACACACACAGATAATAGTTCTGTCTGTCTCTCTCTCTCTCTGACTCACAGATAATAGTTCTGTCTCTCTCTCTCTCACACACACAGATAATAGTTCTGTCTCTCTCTCTCTCTCACACAGATAATAGTTCTGTCTCTCTCTCTCTCACACACACACACACAGATAATAGTTCTGTCTAGCTCTCTCTCTCTCTCTGTCTCACAGATAATAGTTCTGTCTCTCTCTCTCACACACAC
>NC_137497.1:15581220-15588720 GCF_041902795.1 Electrophorus electricus | reverse complement strand
TTCTCTCTCTCTCTCTCACACGGAAAATAATTATCTGTATCTCTCTCTCTCACACACACACACAGATAATAGTTCTGTCTCTCTCTCTCTTTCTCTCACACACACAGATAATAGTTCTGTCTCTCTCTCTCTCTCTCTCACACACACACACAGATAATAGTTTTGTCTCTCTCTCTCTCTCTCACACACACAGATAATAGTTCTGTCTCTCTCTCTCTCACACACACACAGATAATAGTTCTGTCTCTCTCTCTCTCTCTCTCTCACACACACACAGATAATAGTTCTGTCTCTCTCTCTCTCTCACACACAGATAATAGTTCTGTCTCTCTCTCTCTCTCACACACACACAGATAATAGTTCTCTCTCTCTCTCTCTCTCTCACACGGAAAATAGTTATCTGTCTCTCTCTCTCTCTCACAAACACACAGATAATAGTTCTGTCTCTCTCTCTCTCTCTCACACAGATAATAGTTCTGTCTCTCTCTCTCTCTCTCTCTCTCACACGGATAATAGTTCTGTCTCTCTCGGGCTCACACAGATAATAGTTCTGTCTCTCTCTCTCTCTCACACGGATAATAGTTCTGTCTCTCTCTCTCACACACACAGATAATAGTTCTGTCTCTCTCTCTCTCTCTCACACAGATAATAGTTCTGTCTCTCTCTCTCTCTCTCTCTCTCACACGGATAATAGTTCTGTCTCTCTCGGGCTCACACAGATAATAGTTCTGTCTCTCTCTCTCTCTCACACGGAAAATAGTTCTGTCTCTCTCTCTCTCTCTCTCACACACACACACACACACACACACACACACACACACACACACACACACACACACACACACACACACACAGATAATAGTACTGTCTCTCTCTCTCTCTCTCACACAGAGATAATAGTTCTCTCTCTCTCTCTCTCTCACACACAGATAATAGTTCTGTCGCTCTCTCTCCCTCTCTCTCTCTCTCTCTCTCTCTCTCTCTCTCTCTCTCTCTCGGGCTCACACAGATAATAGTTCTGTCTCTCTCTCTCTCTCTCTCTCGGGCTCACACAGATAATAGTTCTGTCTCTCCCTCTCTCTCTCTCTCTCTCACACACACAGATAATAGTTCTCTCTCTCTCTCTCTCTCTCTCACACACGGATAATAGTTCTCTCTCTCTCTCTCTCTAACACACAGATAATAGTTCTGTCGCTCTCTCTCTCTCTCTCTCTCACAAACACACAGATAATAGTTCTGTCTCTCTCTCTCTCACACGGATAATAGTTCTGTCTCTCTCTCTCTCTCTCTCTCTCTCACACGGATAATAGTTCTGTCTCTCTCTCTCTCTCTCGGGCTCACACAGATAATAGTTCTGTCTCTCTCTCTCTCTCTCTCTCTCACACACAAAGATAATAGTCCTATCTCTCTCTCTCTCTCACACGGATAATAGTTCTGTCTCTCTCTCTCTCTCTCTCTCACACACACACACAGATAATAGTTCTGTCTCTCTCTCTCTCTCTCTCTCTCACACACACAGATAATAGTTCTGTCTCTCTCTCTCTCTCACACAGATAATAGTTCTGTCTCTCTCTCTCTCACACACACACACAGATAATAGTTCTGTCTATCTCTCTCTCTCTGTCTCACAGATAATAGTTCTGTCTCTCTCTCTCACACACACACAGATAATAGTTCTGTCTCTCTGTCTCTCACACACAGATAATAGTTCTGTCTCTCTCTCACACACACACACACACAGATAATAGTTCTGTCTCTCTCTCTCTCTCACAGATAATAGTTCTGTCTCTCTCTCTCTCTCTCACACACACAAAGATAATAGTCCTATCTCTCTCTCTCTCTCACACGGATAATAGTTCTGTCTCTCTTTCTCTCTCTCACACACACACACACACACACACACACACACACACACAGATAATAGTTCTGTCTATCTCTCTCTCTCTCTCTCAGATAATAGTTCTGTCTCTCTCTCTCTCTCACACACACACAGATAATAGTTCTGTCTCTCTCTCTCTCACACACAGATAATAGTTCTGTCCCTCTCTCACACACACACAGATAATAGTTCTGTCTCTCTCTCACACACACACAGATAATAGTTCTGTCTCTCTCTCTCTCACACGGATAATAGTTCTGTCTCTCTCTCTCTGTCTCACAGATAATAGTTCTGTCGCTCTCTCTCTCTCTCACACACAGATAATAGTTCTGTCTCTCTCTCTCTCACACGGAAAATAGTTCTCTCTGTCTCTCTCTCTCTCTCTCTCTCACACACACACACAGATAATAGTTCTGTCTCTCTCTCTCTCTCACAGATAATAGTTCTGTCTCTCTCTCTCTCTCACACACACAGATAATAGTTATGTCTCTCTCTCTCTCTCACAGAGATAATAGTTCTGTCTCTCTCTCGCTTTCTCTCTCTCTCTCACACACACACAGATAATAGTTATGTCACTCTCTCTTTCAGATAATAGTACTGTCTCTCTCTCTCTCTCTCACACACACACAGATAATAGTTCTGTCTCTCTCTCTTTCTCTCACACACACAGATAATAGTTCTGTCTCTCTCTCTCTCACACACACAGATAATAGTTCTGTCTCTCTCTCTCTCACACACACAGATAATAGTTCTGTCTCTCTCTCTCTCTCTCTCACACACACAGATAATAGTTCTGTCTCTCTCTCTCTCTCTCTCTCTCTCTCTCTCTCACACGGAAAATAGTTCTCTGTCTCTCTCTCTCTCTCTCTCTCTCTCTCTCTCACAAACAGATAATAGTTCTGTCTCTCTCTCACACACACAGATAATAGTTCTCTCTCTCTCTCTCACACGGAAAATAATTATCTGTATCTCTCTCTCTCACACACACACACAGATAATAGTTCTGTCTCTCTCTCTCTTTCTCTCACACACACAGATAATAGTTCTGTCTCTCTCTCTCTCTCTCTCACACACACACACAGATAATAGTTTTGTCTCTCTCTCTCTCTCTCTCTCACACACACAGATAATAGTTCTGTCTCTCTCTCTCTCACACACACACAGATAATAGTTCTGTCTCTCTCTCTCTCTCTCTCACACACACACAGATAATAGTTCTGTCTCTCTCTCTCTCACACACAGATAATAGTTCTGTCTCTCTCTCTCTCTCACACACACACAGATAATAGTTCTCTCTCTCTCTCTCTCTCACACGGAAAATAGTTATCTGTCTCTCTCTCTCTCTCTCTCTCACACACACACAGATAATAGTTCTGTCTCTCTCTCTCTCTCTCTCTCTCTCTCTCTCTCTCTCTCTCTCTCACACACACAGATAATAGTTCTCTCTCTCTCTCTCTCTCTCACACGGAAAATAGTTATCTGTCTCTCTCTCTCTCTCACAAACACACAGATAATAGTTCTGTCTCTCTCTCTCTCTCTCACACAGATAATAGTTCTGTCTCTCTCTCTCTCTCTCTCTCTCACACGGATAATAGTTCTGTCTCTCTCTCTCACACACACAGATAACAGTTCTGTCTCTCTCTCTCTCTCAGACGGATAATAGTTCTGTCTCTCTCTCTCTCTCACACGGAAAATAGTTCTGTCTCTCTCTCTCTCTCTCTCACACACACACACACACACACACACACACACACACACACACACACACACACACAGATAATAGTACTGTCTCTCTCTCTCTCTCTCACACAGAGATAATAGTTCTCTCTCTCTCTCTCTCTCACACACAGATAATAGTTCTGTCGCTCTCTCTCCCTCTCTCTCTCTCTCTCTCTCTCTCTCTCTCTCTCGGGCTCACACAGATAATAGTTCTGTCTCTCTCTCTCTCTCTCTCGGGCTCACACAGATAATAGTTCTGTCTCTCCCTCTCTCTCTCTCTCTCTCACACACACAGATAATAGTTCTCTCTCTCTCTCTCTCTCTCACACACGGATAATAGTTCTCTCTCTCTCTCTCTCTAACACACAGATAATAGTTCTGTCGCTCTCTCTCTCTCTCTCTCTCACAAACACACAGATAATAGTTCTGTCTCTCTCTCTCTCACACGGATAATAGTTCTGTCTCTCTCTCTCTCTCTCTCTCTCTCACACGGATAATAGTTCTGTCTCTCTCTCTCTCTCTCGGGCTCACACAGATAATAGTTCTGTCTCTCTCTCTCTCTCTCTCTCACACACACACACAGATAATAGTTCTGTCTATCTCTCTCTTTCTCTGTCTCACAGATAATAGTTCTGTCTCTCTCTCTCTCTCTCACACACACAGATAATAGTTCTGTCTCTCTCTCTCTCTCACACAGATAATAGTTCTGTCTCTCTCTCTCTCTCTCACACAGATAATAGTTCTGTCTCTCTCTCTCTCACACACACACAGATAATAGTTCTGTCTCTCTGTCTCTCACACACAGATAATAGTTCTGTCTCTCTCTCACACACACACAGATAATAGTTCTGTCTCTCTCTCTCTCACACGGATAATAGTTCTGTCTCTCTCTCTCTCTCACACGGATAATAGTTCTGTCTCTCTCTCTCTCTCTCTCACACACACACACACAGATAAAAGTTCTGTCTCTCTCTCTCTCTCACACGGATAATAGTTCTGTCTCTCTCTCTCTCTCTCTCTCACACACAGATAATAGTTCTGTCTCTCTCTCTCTCTCTCACACACAGATAATAGTTCTGTCCCTCTCTCACACACACAGATAATAGTTCTGTCTCTCTCTCACACACACACAGATAATAGTTCTGTCTCTCTCTCTCTCTCACAGATAATAGTTCTGTCGCTCTCTCTCTCTCTCACAGAGAGATAATAGTTCTGTCTCTCTCTCTCTTTCTCTCTCTCTCTCACACACACACACACACAGATAATAGTTCTGTCTCTCTCTCACACACACAGATAATAGTTCTCTCTCTCTCTCTCTCTCACACACAGATAATAGTTCTGTCGCTCTCTCTCTCTCTCTCTCTCACAAACACACAGATAATAGTTCTGTCTCTCTCTCTCTCTCACACGGATAATAGTTCTGTCGCTCTCTCTCTCACACAGATAATAGTTCTGTCTCTCTCTCTCTCTCTCTCTCTCACACACACACACACAGATAATAGTTCTGTCTCTCTCTCTCTCTCACACACAGATAATAGTTCTGTCTCTCTCTCACACACACAAATAATAGTTCTGTCTCTCTCTCACACGGAAAATAGTTCTGTCTCTCTCTCTCTCACACGGAAAATAGTTCTGTCTCTCTCTCTCTCTCTCTCTCTCTCTCTCTCTCTCACACACACACACACAGATAATAGTACTGTCTCTCTCTCTCTCTCTCTCACACACACACAGATAATAGTTCTGTCTCTCTCTCTCTCACACGGATAATAGTTCTGTCGTTCTCTCTCTCTCTCTCACACACAGAGATAAAAGTTCTGTCTCTCTCTCTCTCTCTCTCTCTCTCTCTCTCACACGGAAAATAATTATCTGTATCTCTCTCTCTCACACACACACACAGATATTAGTTCTGTCTCTCTCTCTCTCTCTCTCACACACACACAGATAATAGTTCTGTCTCTCTCTCTCTCTCTCTCTCTCTCTCACACGGAAAATAGTTCTCTGTCTCTCTCTCTCTCTCTCTCTCTGTCTCTCTCACAAACAGATAATAGTTCTGTCTCTCTCTCTCTCTCACACACACAGATAATAGTTCTCTCTCTCTCTCTCACACAGAAAATAATTATCTGTATCTCTCTCTCTCACACACACACACAGATATTAGTTCTGTCTCTCTCTCTCTTTCTCTCACACACACAGATAATAGTTCTGTCTCTCTCTCTCTCTCTCTCACACACACACAGATAATAGTTTTGTCTCTCTCTCTATCTCTCACACACACACACAGATAATAGTTCTGTCTGTCTCTCTCTCTCTCTCTCTCACACACACAGATAATAGTTCTGTCTCTCTCTCTCTCTCACACACACACAGATAATAGTTCTGTCTCTCTCTCTCTCTCTCACACACACACAGATAATAGTTCTGTCTCTCTCTCTCTCTCACACACACACAGATAATAGTTCTCTCTCTCTCTCTCTCTCTCTCACACGGAAAATAGTTATCTGTCTCTCTCTCTCTCTCTCTCTCACACACACACAGATAATAGTTCTGTCTCTCTCTCTCTCTCTCTCTCTCTCACACACACACAGATAATAGTTCTCTCTCTCTCTCTCTCTCTCTCTCTCTCACACGGAAAATAGTTATCTGTCTCTCTCTCTCTCTCACAAACACACAGATAATAGTTCTGTCTCTCTCTCTCTCTCTCACACAGATAATAGTTCTGTCTCTCTCTCTCTCTCTCTCTCTCACACGGATAATAGTTCTGTCTCTCTCGGGCTCACACAGATAATAGTTCTGTCTCTCTCTCTCTCTCTCTCTCTCTCTCACACACACAAAGATAATAGTTCTATCTCTCTCTCTCTCTCACACGGATAATAGTTCTGTCTCTCTCTCTCACACACACAGATAACAGTTCTGTCTCTCTCTCTCTCTCAGACGGATAATAGTTCTGTCTCTCTCTCTCTCTCACACGGAAAATAGTTCTGTCTCTCTCTATCTCTCTCTCTCTCTCTCACACACACACACACACACACACACACACACACACACACACACACAGATAATAGTACTGTCTCTCTCTCTCTCTCTCTCACACACAGATAATAGTTCTGTCGCTCTCTCTCCCTCTCTCTCTCTCTCTCTCTCTCTCTCTCTCACACACAGATAATAGTTCTGTCTCTCCCTCTCTCTCTCTCTCTCTCACACACACAGATAATAGTTCTCTCTCTCTCTCTCTCTCTCTCACACACGGATAATAGTTCTCTCTCTCTCTCTCTCTCTAACACACAGATAATAGTTCTGTCGCTCTCTCTCTCTCTCTCACAAACACACAGATAATAGTTCTGTCTCTCTCTCTCTCACACGGATAATAGTTCTGTCTCTCTCTCTCTCTCTCTCTCTCTCTCACACGGATAATAGTTCTGTCTCTCTCTCTCTCTCTCGGGCTCACACAGATAATAGTTCTGTCTCTCTCTCTCTCTCTCTCTCTCACACACAAAGATAATAGTCCTATCTCTCTCTCTCTCTCACACGGATAAAAGTTCTGTCTCTCTCTCTCTCACACACACACACAGATAATAGTTCTGTCTATCTCTCTCTTTCTCTGTCTCACAGATAATAGTTCTGTCTCTCTCTCTCTCTCTCACACACACAGATAATAGTTCTGTCTCTCTCTCTCTCTCACACAGATAATAGTTCTGTCTCTCTCTCTCTCTCTCACACAGATAATAGTTCTGTCTCTCTCTCACACACACACACAAACACACACACAGATAATAGTTCTGTCTAGCTCTCTCTCTCTCTCTGTCTCACAGATAATAGTTCTGTCTCTCTCTCACACACACACAGATAATAGTTCTGTCTCTCTGTCTCTCACACACAGATAATAGTTCTGTCTCTCTCTCACA
>NC_137497.1:15423720-15578720 GCF_041902795.1 Electrophorus electricus | reverse complement strand
CTCTCTCTCGCTCTCTCTCTCTCTGTCTCACACACAGATAATAGTTCTGTAGCTCTTTCTCTCTCTGTCTCGCACAGATAATAGTTCTGTCTCTCTATGTCTCACACAGATAATAATTCTCTCTCTCTCTCTCTCTCTCTCTCTCTCTCTCTCTCTCTCTCACACACACACACACACAGATAATAGTTCTGTCTCTCTCTCACACAAACACACAAAGATAATAGTTCTCGCTCTCTCTCTCCATTTCAGACACACACATCGTTCTGGGCATTGAGAGTTCTGGTAAACTGGGATGTGATGATGTTGTCACTTCACCTCTCTTTTGTCTCTCTAGTTTGTTGACTGAGAGCGGCGGAGTGTTGATCATGCCTGTGGTTCCTTTTAGTTGTGCTGCCACAGCTACATCTGCCAAAGTCCATCTTTGCACATCATAGTTTCCTACTTTACACACCCTCTACCTGGACATGTCTAATAATCTAGTCTCTCTGTCTGCTGAGGTTCACCTACCCCTGATGTCATGACGTTACTGTCTCAGCTGCCATGGCTAATCCCAAAACCCCATGATGCCCCCTGTTGTAGCCCCCCACACCTCCACCCCACACAGCTACTTCCCCGCTGCCCTTCATGGATGATCTCATACAGGAAGAGTTTCGGTCATGTGCACACCGTCGGGACCAGACAAGGACTTCTAGAAAACCACACTAGACATTAATTGCTTATTGTTCCATATTTCTTTATTTATTTTTCTCCATCTCACTACTTATTCTGCTCCTTATTGTCTATATTCTTACTACTGTAATGTCCGTTATTGTCCAGAGGACCCCACCAGTTTACAGCCCACCAGAACCAGTGCACCGAGGACACTGTCAGCACTGACATCCACAGGGTCTCTCACACATCTGGAGGACATGGACAGTTATGTTCCAGTGCTGTTCACTGATTACAGCTCAGCAGTCAACACAGTCACCCCAACCAAACTGACTGAAACACTCACCACTGGACTCACACCCTCCTTCTGTAAATGGGGCTGAACTTTCTAACAGACAGAATCAGTCAGTCAGAACTGGCAATGTACATCCAGCACAAGGACTGAGAACACTGGGACCCCCCAGGACTGTGTGGCCACCCAGTATAACACCAGCATCATCAAACTGGTTTGACTGATCACTGGATGAGACAGCATACAGGAGGGAGGTGACAGATATGGTGACATGGTGTCATGACAACAATCTCTCCCTGAATGCAGACAAGACCAAGATGATTGTTGACCCAAGGAGGAAGGAGAAGCAACAGCACACACCACTACAGACAGGAGAGATGGAGGTGAACTCCTTCACCTTCCTGGAGTTCACATCAGTGAGGACCTCACCTGGACCTACAACACACCCCACATCAGTGAGGACATCACCTGGTCCTACAACACACACACCCCACATCAGTGAGGACCTCACCTGGACCTACAACACACACACCCCACATCAGTGAGGACCTCACCTGGACCTACAACACACACACCCCACATCAGTGAAGACCTCACCTGGACCTACAACACACACCCCACATCAGTGAGGACCTCACCTGGACCTACAACACACACACACCACATCAGTGAGGACCTCACCTGGACCTACAACACACACACACCACATCAGTGAGGACCTCACCTGGACCTACAACACACACACCCCACATCAGTGAGGACCTCACCTGGACCTACAACACACACCCCACATCAGTGAGGACCTCACCTGGACCTACAACAAACACCACACCATAAAGAAATCCCAACAGTATCTGCTGTGTCCTCTGTTTATGTACGATACCCAGCATGACCTGCAGGTTAACACTCTCCTGACATCAGAACTCTGAAAATGTTCAGCTCTTGTTCACAGTTTTATTGACAACAGGAGGAAACGTGAAACTGAATCACATGAAAGACAAATCAACAACAAGCCAGCCACAACAAGTACCGATATACACAAAACACAATGCAGCAAACTTCACAGAGAATAACATTATCCACCAAATAATGATCTGTGATTACAAATAACAATACAATAAACTACACACAACCACAATGTTTTCAAAAGGTATGAGATGTACGCAGACAACTGCATTAGCACGGCTATAATAACTACAATAACTATAATAACTACAATAACTAGAACTCTTGGAGTTGTATTCTCTCACTCTACGATCGCTACACACAGAAACCGACTCGCTGCTACTGACACCCTGTGGTTCATAAATGAATTACAACTAACCTCAAAAAATGGAACAGAGTTTATAAACTCCTGACAGAACAGCATCTGTACTTCCTGAGGAGGCTGAGGAAATGTAGCATGTCAACTAAAACTCAGCAGTTCCTACAGGAGAATGATGGAGAGTGAATTCCACAGTATGATATGGGAACGGCACTACTCAGGAATGGAAGACTCAGTTTTCAGTATTTTCTCATTCTCACTCTTTCATAAACACACACAGACACCAACACAGAAACACATACGCACGCACACACACACACACACACACACACACACACCCACACACATACACGTAAGCACACACAAACAAACCCACATACGCATGCACACACTAACGTTCCATACCTGAGAGTGTCCAGTCTGCAGTGGGGATCCTCCAGTCTAGCAGAGAGCAGCTTCACTCCTGACTCTCCTGGGTGGTTGTACGTCAGGTCCAGTTCTTTCAGGTGGGAGGGGTTTGACCTCAGAGCTGAAGCCAGAGAAGAACAGCCTTCCTCTGTGACCAAACAACCAGACAGTCTGCAGAAAGGAGGGAAACAGGTAGAGAGAGACAGAGAGTGAGATGCACTTCCAGAGCAGCCTGCATGGGGCAGCTAGAGAGGCTGGTAACTGTAGTGGAGGTTCCTCCACTCTCATCTCTCTCCGGCGTCCTCCATGGCAGATGGTTTTGTTCACTCTTCTCCAGATCGCTGCTGTCTGTGTTTATTTTTGCTCTTATTTTTATTCAGCCCTTCAGAACTCTAGTGCACTATTAACCTACATCAGAAGAACCCCAAAGCTGGACTTACACTGTGTGATTTCAGTGGTCTTATTAGACTGTTACATGTCAGACTGTATGAGATGATGCCAGTAAAATCTTGGCAGAATTCTACATCTGGCTGTGATAACAGGAGTAAAAACACTGTCACATTTCTGGACCTGTGACTCAGAGATAAAGTCTAAGAATCCTAAGCGATGCATACTTTTTTTGGAAGTTGCAAAGCTGATGCCAGACTTTCACAAGTGTCCTCAAGATTACAGATAGCTAGACTGCAAGTAGATACAACTGACAATACAATATAGTCTACAGTAGATACACTAAATATTACAATGTAAGTCACTCTGGATAAAAGCATCTGCCAAATGCTGTAAAAGTAAATATAAATGTACTCTTATGTGGTCATGGAACTGTCTTGGCTTTATAGGACATTTCTGAGAAATAGATATCCAAAATCAACCTGAATGAAACATGAATTCACCCAAAGGTATTATTATTTTAATAGGAGTTTATGAAAAATAGTAGAGTGAAATCTGTCCAAACTTACTCTGCTGATACTCTGCAAATTCAGTCTATACAAAATGAGTGCATTATTTTGCCTAAAGGTAGTTTGACTTTAATATGGATTTATGAAGACATTGTACAGTGAGTGTCCAAACTTACTCTGCTAATAGTCAAGGGCTTCTACTCACATGTGGTAGTGGAACTGTTTTTGCATTTTGTTAAAATTCAGAAAAATATGTAAAACTTCAATATAGATTTATTAATGATCTGGTGATGGCCAAGGGCCACCATTCAACTGGCAGTGGAATATTTCAGCCCTGGAGTTCTCCTGCCCTGCACATTTGCCACATTTCACTAGTGATGACCCCTGTTTCAGCTGGCAGTCAAGATCTATAATAACCTTCTGAGAAACATTATGTAGAAAAATCATTTTCCACAATGCTTATTAAGCTGTGTAAATATATTACCAATTGTGTTTAATGTAATTATGCAATTTAACTAGTTCAATCAAGTAAACTGTATTTTGTACTTTTAAATGTAGTAAACGTGCAAGTCCATCGAAGCTCTTAAAAATACAGCGAAATACCGTAAAATCGCGCATATAGGCGCATAATTTAAAGCGCGGACGACTTGACCGTGAATCGCTAAAGCGCGGATAGCGTGATCGCGGTTGTAACCTAGTAACCACCTGTAACCTAGTAACCACCTGTAACCTAGCTACAAGATTTAAATGTGTTTATACTGATGTAGGGGACCTGACTGATTAATACACAGCTGTAGTTCATGAACACCAGATGTTATAAATCACATCCCCGTCAAATCTCCCGTCACACCCGCACCCTCCTCCCTCCTGCTCTCAACTACGTGAAGATCCAACCGCATTTCTCCTAAAGACTTTAACTTGATTGTTGCAAAGACAAGAAGTCCAATCTTGCTTATTGACGGTTTGGTCAATTTGTTGAGACTGTTAGCTGGTTAGATATCTGTGCTGAACAGTAAACAACTAAACAAATCAACATAGCTAGACTTTCTTTGCTAACATTAGCTAGTTAGCTGTTAGCCATGAATGACGATCAGAGATTGAGTGAAAAACTCATACAGGCTTTGTCTGTCTGTCTTAGTCCATCTACTTTTACTTTTTGTCTGTCCCTTTCTGGTATTTTCCTTTTCTCTTGGAAATCACCATAGCAGCAAATATCCTCCGAATCCAGTTTGAGATTTTCTGTCATTTTCATGATCCACTACAGTTCTCTTCACCTCAGTAAGTTAAAACAGCTCCTCTGTTGCTAATGGCCACTGGAATGACGTCATTAAATATTCTGCTGCCCCGGCCGTCCTACCACATATGTGATTGGATAAAATTACTGTCACTCAAATTGAGAAACTTGTCTCTCATGTTCCTGTTACTGCTAGATACAAGTGCTTCTGGGATATTCATGTTATTACTACCTTTATTTTTTTTATTTTTTTTTAAATGGTACAATTTAAAACATTTGTGGAGTGTTTTTATTGTACCTTCTGACATTGTTTAATAGGTCAACATCGACTTCCTAAAAACACAAGGGCAACAATCACAAGGTTATTACTGTATTTCTAGACCAAACTGTTTTCTGCTGTTTCGTGTGCTCCCAGTTTTAGTTGAGAAAAATATTATGAACATTATCTTCACTACATATAATGGTGTTATACTGTTTCTGACCATTCTGGTGCCCTACACACACCCAAACACACCCTGCTGCTACCACACTACAGTTACAGTGAAACTACAAACGCTCCATAACTGCAGCCTGATAAGATTTAATAGACAGACTGAACACAGGCATGCTAATAGAACACAGATTTGTACCTTCAGTTTCCAGAGTTGGCTCTGTCCTAGTACAACTCCCCCAGGTCATTGTGCCAGTGTTGGGTAGTGTAGCCTATTGTGTGGCTGTGTGTATCAACATAAAATATTGTGGGTGTAGAAGATTATTGTACATTCACTGAGTGGATTTGAGCTTGTTACATCTACTACTGTATTTTCTTTTCCCTCTTCTGGTTTATGTTTAATGAAGACAGGTTTGGGGTGGAGCATGTGTTGGGTTTGGTTTTTATTCTGGCTTATACTCCCCATAGAGACAGATGGCATGTTTGTAGATCTCTATTACTTTTTTGTTATAATGGTTTGTGCTCAGAATAAAGTGTCTGTTGTGGTCTCTCCCGCTACACTGGCACATAACAGAGATGTATAAAGGTTGGTATCTCTCTCTAATCATCTGCAGCTGAAATAACCAGCAACTGAAGATGGCTGCCTCCAACACTCCTTTACCATTTATCAAACACCATAAGATAATACTGATGATTTTCTTCATAATTTGTGAACCCTAAAGATGGCCATGTTACTATATTGTATGGGATGTAGCTTGGACACATACTAAAACTGTAGCATAACCATTGTATTAGAGTGTTGCTATGAACAATGCATTAAATAAGAGTTTTACACATTTTTTCCTTTTTTTTTTTTTTTTTTTTTAACAGAACAGTGCCTTGACTCTCCCACTATTTGTATTTTATATAATTTCCCTGCAAAACACCTTCACTATTGTTTCTGAACTTCTGAGCCCTCCAGACATCTTAGGTTTTAACTATTTTCTGTGGTCAGTGTTTGTTCTCCTGTATGGAGGAAGCAGAAAGACAAGGAGCACAGCAAGGGGTCCAGGGAGGAGCACATTCTATCAGTGGTGGTCACACACAGATAATAGTTCTGCCTCTCTAACACACACAAATAGATCTGTCTGTCTCTCTCTCTCTATTTCACACACACACAAACTCACAGATAATAGTTCTGTCTCACACTTACAAATAATAGATCTGTATCTCTCTCTGTCTCTCTCTCTATTTCTCTCTCATACACACACACACATACACACAGATAATAGTTCTGTCTCTCTCTCTCTCTCATGCACACACACAGATAAAAGTTCTCTCTCCCCCTCTCTCAAACACACACACACACACACAAATAATAGTTCTGTCTCTCCCTCACACACACACACGTTTCAAATGAGGTGAAGCATTATAAACAGTAAATGAAACATACTTGTGTCAATCTGTGTAATAAATAAGATTTCAAACAGTAGTCATATTGGCCCTGAACTAAACAGTGTGAGGTCTGGTTTACTGTGTATAAACAGTACTCATATTGGCCCTGAACTAAACAGTGTGAGGTCTGGTTTACTGTGTATAAACAGTAGTCATATTGGTCCTGAACTAAACAGTGTGAGGTCTGGTGTACTGTGTATAAACAGTAGTCATATTGGTCCTGAACTAAACAGTGTGAGGTCTGGTTTACTGTGTATAAACAGTAGTCATATTGGCCCTGAACTAAACAGTGTGAGGTCTGGTTTACTGTGTATATACAGTAGTCATATTGGTCCTGAACTAAACAGTGTGAGGTCTGGTTTACTGTGTATAAACAGTAGTCATATTGGTCCTGAACTAAACAGTGTGAGGTCTGGTTTACTGTGTATAAACAGTAGTTATATTGGTCCTGAACTAAACAGTGTGAGGTCTGGTTTACTGTGTATAAACAGTAGTCATATTGGTCCTGAACTAAACAGTGTGAGGTCTGGTTTACTGTGTATAAACAGTAGTCATATTGGCCCTGAACTAAACAGTGTGAGGTCTGGTTTACTGTGTATAAACAGTAGTCATATTGGTCCTGAACTAAACAGTGTGAGGTCTGGTTTACTGTGTATAAACAGTAGTCATATTGGTCCTGAACTAAACAGTGTGAGGTCTGGTTTACTGTGTATATACAGTAGTCATATTGGTCCTGAACTAAACAGTGCGAGGTCTGGTTTACTGTGTATAAACAGTAGTTATATTGGTCCTGAACTAAACAGTACGAGGTCTGGTTTACTGTGTATATACAGTAGTCATATTGGTCCTGAACTAAACAGTGCGAGGTCTGGTTTACTGTGTATAAACAGTAGACATATTGGCCCAGAACTAAACAGTCTGATGTCTGGTTTACTGTGTATAAACAGTAGTCATATTGGCCCTGAACTAAACAGTGTGAGGTCTGGTTTACTATGTATAAACAGTAGTTATATTGGCCCTGAACCAAACGGTGTGAGGTCTGGTTTACTGTGTATAAACAGTAGTTATATTGGTCCTGAAATAAACAGTGTGGGGTCTGGTTTACTGTGTATAAACAGTAGTCATACTGGTCCTGAACTAAACAGTGTGAGGTCTGGTTTACTGTGTATAAACAGTAGTCATATTGGCCCTGAACTAAACAGTGCGAGATCTGGTTTACTGTGTATAAACAGTAGTCATATTGGTCCTGAACTAAACAGTGTGAGGTCTGGTTTACTGTGTATATACAGTAGTCATATTGGTCCTGAACTAAACAGTGCGAGGTCTGGTTTACTGTGTATAAACAGTAGTTATATTGGTCCTGAACTAAACAGTGCGAGGTCTGGTTTACTGTGTACATACAGTAGTCATATTGGCCCTGAACTAAACAGTGCGAGGTCTGGTTTACTGTGTATAAACAGTAGACATATTGGCCCAGAACTAAACAGTGTGAGGTCTGGTTTACTGTGTATAAACAGTAGTCATATTGGCCCTGAACTAAACAGTGTGAGGTCTGGTTTACTGTGTATATACAGTAGTCATATTGGCCCTGAACTAAACAGTGTGAGGTCTGGTTTACTATGTATAAACAGTAGTCATATTGGCCCTGAACTAAACAGTGTGAGGTCTGGTTTACTGTGTATAAACAGTAGTTATATTGGTCCTGAAATAAACAGTGTGGGGTCTGGTTTACTGTGTATAAACAGTAGTCATACTGGCTCTGAACTAAACAGTGTGAGGTCTGGTTTACTGTGTATATACAATAGTTATATTGGTCCTGAACTAAACAGTGTGAGGTCTGGTTTACTGTGTATATACAGTAGTTATATTGGTCCTGAACTAAACAGAGTGAGGTCTGGTTTAATTCTGTGTGTGGTTATATTTCTACATGTAGTTATATTGCTACATTTGGTTATAATTCTACATGTGATTATAATTCTATGTGTGGTTATATTTCTACGTTTGGTTATAATTCTCACTTTAACTGAATTATGTAGTATCAAATGATGAATTATGGGTGCAGAAATGTGTGATCTAAAGTTCTGATGTAATACAAAACACCACACATGCTATGCACCACACACACACACACACACTCACACACACACACACACACACACACTTCACTCCTTCTCTCCTCCTAATCTCCTGATTACTGTGTCTTGTGTGTCTTTCTTTCTCTCTTGTAATTAAGTCCACAGGTTCACTCGTCCAGTGCTGAACATTGTTCCTCACTACTGTGTTCAGATGTCCGGAGTTTACTGTCAGCTTTCTGCTCAGTTTCTCTCTTTGCTGACTCCAGGTCTTCTACCATCACTGTTCTATTTTAGTTTGATGTCTCTGGCTTGATGAAAAAATTAGCAGCCAACATTCACTCCTAAGTCAAGCTAATATGATGTTAGCGTGAGGTATCTAGGAGTAGTAACCAACAATACACTGTAACTTGGCAAGCTTAAGGTTAATAATATTAGCCAGCTACATGTTTCATAAAAACACCCGTGGAGAGAGATCACAGGTTTATTTTAAGGAATAACCAATAAACCTTTCAGTTCTATTGAATGAATATTAACTTGTTGCGTTCTTTCCTCCAGCACGGCTGTCAGTTCAGCTCATCTCAACATGCGTTGAACACACGGTGTAAATCATAATGAGAACAGGGTCTCCCACCCAAAAACACAAGGGAATCGTGTGATTGTAAAAGTGTCCTATAATGTGTCCAGAACCTCAATGGTTCAGCTTTAAATGTTTTAATTAAGATTTTAAGGGCTTTTATTTGCAGAGAGATTAGAATGACTGATGTTTACAGTGTTTCCATACATAAACTAGATAAAATCACTCAGTGAAAATCTTACATTAGAACACTTCATTTTACAACACAGCTGTTGGAGTTTCTGAATATATTCATCCTGTAAGACATTTTACAAAATTTCTGCTCTCAGGCAACCAAAAATGCAGCTTGTGGACAAAATGCCAAAGCGCCTAGTTGAAGCAGCATTGTAATAAATACACCTGTACGTGTGGACAAGGACTCATCTGGGTCTCCTCTTTACAATGTTATATTTCTCTTCTAGACTTGAAAATCTGCTCATGCAGCACAAATGTAACTCTTTGTCTCCACAGTGTGGTCATTTAATGAAATGCAGTGAGGTTTCAACAGAAAACTATATTTAGAAATATTTAAAGAAGAGAACTTTATAATATAATATAAAAGTGTACATTTCCTTGCATTGCCTTGCCTTGCAATGTTTGTTTAATACTGTACTATAAGGGAGTTGACACTGACCCTTTTAAAATGGCTCTTTATTTACATTCAAATGTAAGTCACAGAAACTCACCTGAGAATCTCCAGTTTAAAGTGTGAACACTTCAGTCCAGCACAGAGCTGCTCCACTCCTGAATTCTGCAGGTCATTATTATTCATCTCCAGCTCTCTCAGTGAGTTTTCTGTTTGTAGAACTGATGTGAGAGATTTGCAAGACTCTTCATTGAGACCACAGCCAGATAGTCTATAAAAGAGTAAATACAGTAAATAATGTAGTTCAGTCAGAGGATGATGAATTAAAAGATCTGAACTACTAATAAAAATTTAAAGAAGAGCTTGAAAGGTCTGGAACACACTGATACATTTTCAGCCTTTTAATATTTCAAACACAGTAACATTTCAACACTACTGTGTCTTCATCAAAGACAAAATGGACAAAGACATGACAAATAACATTCATTAGCAACCTAAGACAGGTGACCAAATAATGGACGGTTGGTTTATAAGTCAGTGAATGGCAGTTACCATAATCAGAGTCCCAATATCAAAATATCCCACCCCTAACACCATAACAGGAAACAGAACAACATAGATCTCATTCAATGTTTAACAAATACAAATACACTAATATACAAGCAGAAAATATTGTTGGAAGACATGCAGAGTAGTGATTATGGAGGAATAAGCACTGCAGTAATGATTATGGAGGAATAAACACTGCAGTATTGATTATGGAGGAATAAACAGTGCAGTATTGATAATGTTGGAATGAACATTGCAGTAGTGATTATGGAGGAATAAACACCACAGTATTCATTATGGTGGAATAATCACTGTATTGTTTATCATGGAGAAATAAACACTGCAGCAGTGATTATGGAGGAATGAACACTGCAGTAGAGATTATGGAGGAATAAACACTGCAGTATTGATTATGGAGGAATAAACACTGCAGTAGTGATTATGGAGGAATAAACACTGCAGTATTGTTTATGTTGGAATGAACATCGCAATAGTGATTTTAGAGGAATAATCACTGTAGTATTTATTATGGAGGAATAAACACTGCAGTAGTGACTATGGAGTAATGAATACTGTAGTATTGATTATGAAGGAATTAATATTGCAGTAGTGATTATGGAGGAATAAACACCACTATTGTTTATGGTGGAATGTTCACTGTAGTATTTCTTATGGAGAAATAAACACTGCAGGAGTGATTATGTAGAAATAAACACTGCAGTTGTGACTATGGAATAATGAACACTGCAGTATTGATTATGGAGGAATGAACATTGCAGTAATGAATATTAGTGTATGAGCACTGCAGTAGTAATGATGGTAGGATGAGCACTGCAATAGTGATTATGGAGGAATGAACACTGCCGTATTGATTGGACAGAATGCAGACAGCATAATCTTTTACTAGTGTTTACATTCCTGTGGTCACATTATGAGTCAGTGATCATGAAACATTCTCCTCTGCCTTTGCTTTTCCCATTGAGGTCCTGAGTTCTGTCTGTGTGGTGCACCGAGAATCCTGGAGACTTAATAGCTGTGTGAGGGTCCCCATCAGTCCATCAGGTGTGTGTGAGGCAGACCCCATCAGTCAGTCAGGAGTGTGAGGCAGACCCCATCAGTCAGTCAGGTATGTGCGAGGCAGATCCCATCAGTCAGTCAGGTGTGTGAGAAGTAGACCCCAGTCAGTCAGTCAGTCAGTCAGTCAGTCAGGCTGCTCTATCGCTTCCTCGCTCTCTTTCACACACACACACACACACACACACACACACACACACACACACACACACACACACACACACACACACACACACACACACAATACTTTGGTCTCTCACAATACTTTCTGTCTCTCTCTCTCTCGTACACACACACACACACACACACAAATAATAGATCTGTCTGTCAGTCTCACTTACTCTCTCTCTCTCACTCACACACACACACACACACACACACACACACAGAATACTTCTGTCTTTCTCTCTCACACACACAAAATAGATCTGTTTGAATCTTTCTGTCTCTTTCTCTCTGATGCACACAAACACCTAATAGTTCTGTCTCTCTCTCACTCTCTTTCACACACACACACATACACACACACACACACACACACACACACACACACACACACACACACTACTTCTGTCTCTCTCTCACAGACAAAAAATAGATCTGCCTCTTTCTCTCTGTCTCTCTCTATTTCAGACACACACACACACACACACACACACACACACACAAATAATAGTTCTGTCTCTCTCTATTTCTCACACACACACACACACACACACACACACACACACACAGATAATAGTTCTGTCTCTCTCACACATACAAATAATAGATCTCTCTCTCTCTCTCTATTTCACCCCCACACACACGAACACACAATAGATCTGTATGTCTCTTTCTCTATTTCAGAGACACACACACAGATAATAATTCTGCTGCTCTCTCGCTTCCTCGCTCTCTTTCACACACACACACACACACACACACACACACACACACACACACACACACACACACACACACACACACACACACACACACACACACTTCACTCCTTCTCTCCTCCTAATCTCCTGATTACTGTGTCTTGTTTGTCTCTTTCTTTCTCTCTTGTAATTAAGTCCACAGGTTCACTCGTCCAGTGCTGAACATTGTTCCTCACTACTGTGTTCAGATGTCCTGAGTTTACTGTCAGCTGTCTGCTCAGCTTCTCTCTCTGCTGACTCCATGTCTTCTACCATCACTGTTCTATTTTTGTTTGATGTCTCTGGCTTGATGAAAAAATTAGCAGCCAACATTCACTCCTAAGTCAAGCTAATATGATGTTAGCGTGAGGTATCTAGGAGTAGTAACCAGCAATATACTGTAACTTGGCAAGCTTAAGGTTACTAATATTAGCCAGCTACATGTTTCATAAAAACCCTCGTGGAGAGAGATCACAGGTTTAACTTAAGTAATAACCAATAAACCTTTCAGTTCTATTGAATGAATATTAACTTGTTGCTTTCTTTCCTCCAGCATGGCTGTCAGTTCAGGTCACCTCAACATGTGTTGAACACATGGTGTAAATCATAATGAGAACAGGGTCTCCCACCCAAAAACACAAGGGAATCATGCGTGATTGTAAAAGTGTCCTGTAATGTGTCTAGAACCTCAATGGTTCAGCTATAAATGTTTTCATTAAGACTTTAAGGGCTTTTATTTGCAGAGAGATTAGAATGACTGATGTTTACAGTGTTTCCATACATAAACTAGATAAAATCATTCAGTGAAAATCTTACATTAGAACACTTCATTTTACAACACTGTTGTTGGAGTTTATGAATATATTCATCCTGTAAGACATTTTGCTAAATTTCTGCACTCAGGTGAACAAAAATGCAGCTTGTGGACAAAATGCCAAAGTGCCTAGTTGAAGCAGCATTGTAATAAACACACCTGTACATGTGGACAAGGACTCATCTGTGTCTTCTCTTTACAATGTTATATTTCTCTTCTAGACTTGAATATCTGCTCATGCATCACAAATGTAACTTTTTGTCTCCACACTGTGTTCATTTAATGAAATGCAGTGAGGTTTCAACAGAAAACTATATTTAGAAATATTTAACAAAGAAAACTTTATAATAAGTGTAAATGTCCTTGCATTGCCTTGCCTGGCAATGTTTGTTTAATACTGTACTATAAGGGAGTTGACACTGACCTTTTTAAAATGGCTCTTTATTTACATTCAAAAATAGTCACAGAAACTCACCTGAGAATCTCCAGTTTACAGTGTGAACTCTTCAGTCCAGCACAGAGCTGCTCCACTCCTGAATTCTGCAGGTCATTATTATTCATCTCCAGCTCTCTCAGTGAGTTTTCTGTTTGTAGAACTGATGTGAGAGATTTGCAAGACCCTTCAGTGAGACCACAGCCAGATAGTCTGTAAAAGAGTAAATACAGTAAATAATGTAGTTCAGTCAGAGGATGATGAATTAAAAGATCTGAACTGCTAATAAAAATGTAAAGAAGAGTTTGAAAGGTCTGGAACACACTGATACATTTTCAGCCTTTTAATTTTACAAACACAACAACATTTAACACTACTGTGTCTTCATCAAAGACAAAATGGACAAAGACATGACAAATAACATTCATTAGCAACCTAAAACAGGTGAACAAATAATGGATGGTTGGTTCATAAGTCAGTGAAAGGCAGTTACCATAATCAGAGTCCAAATATCAAAATATCCCACCCCTAACACCATAACAGGAAACAGAACAACACAGATCTCATTCAATGTTTCACAAATACAAACACATTAATATACAAACAGAAAATATTGTTGGCAGACATGCAGACTAGTGATTATGGAGGAATAAACACTGCAGTATTGATTATGGAGGAATAAACACTGGAGTAGCGATTATGTTGGAATGAACACAGCAGTATTGATTTTAGAGGAATAATCACAGTAGTATTTATTATGGAGAAATAAACACTGCAGTAGTGAGTATGTAGAAATAAACACTGCAGTTTTGACTATGGAATAATGGACACTGCAGTTTTGTTTATGGAGGAATAAACATTGCAGTAGTGAATATTAGTGTATGAACACTGCAGTACTAATGATGGTGGGATGAACACTGCAGTAGTAATGATGGTGGGATGAACACTGCAGTAGTGATTGTGGAGGAATGGACAGAATGCAGAGAGCAGAATCTTTTACTAGTGTTTACATTCCTGTGCTCACACTAGGAGTCATTGATCATGAAACATTCTCCTCTGCCTTTGCTTTTCCCAGTGAGGTCCTGAGTTCTGTCTGTGTGGTGCACCGAGAATCCTGGAGGCTTAATAGCCGAGTCAAGGACCCCATCAGTCATTCAGGAGTGCGAGGCAGATCCCATCAGTCAGTCAGGAGTGTGAGAAGTAGACCCCAGTCAGTCAGTCAGTCAGTCAGTCAGTCAGTCAGTCAGTCAGTCAGGCTGCTCTATCGCTTCCTCGCTCTCTTTCACACACACACACACACACACACACACACACACACACACACACACACACACACACACAAATAATAGATCTGTCTGTCAGTCTCACTTACTCTCTCTCTCACTCACACACACACACACACACACACACACACACACACACACACACACACACACACACACAGAATACTTCTGTCTTTCTCTCTCACACACACAAAATAGATCTGTTTGAATCTTTCTCTCTCTTTCTCTCTGATGCACACAAACACCTAATAGTTCTGTCTCTCTCTCACTCTCTTTCACACACACACACATACACACACACACACACACACACCACACACACACACACACACCACACACACACACACACACACACACACACTACTTCTGTCTCTCTCTCACAGACAAAAAATAGATCTGCCTCTTTCTCTCTGTCTCTCTCTATTTCAGACACACACACACACACAAATAATAGTTCTGTCTCTCTCTATTTCTCACATGCACACAGACACACACACACACACACAAACACAGATAATAGTTCTCTCTGTCTCTCTCTCTCTCGCACAAACACACACAGACAGATAATAGTTCTCTCTCTCTACCACACACAGATAACAGTTGTCTCTCTCTCTCTCTCATACACACACACACACACACACTGACACACAGTCATTATATTTCTGTCTCTCTCTCTCACACACATACAAATAAAATTTCTGTCTCTCTCTCTCTCAAACACACACACACACACACACACACACACAGAGATAATAGTTCTGTCTCTCTCACACATACAAATAATAGATCTCTCTCTCTCTCTCTATTTCACCCCCACACACACGAACACACAATAGATCTGTATGTCTCTTTCTCTATTTCAGAGACACACACACAGATAATAATTCTGCTGCTCTCTCGCTTCCTCGCTCTCTTTCACACACACACACACACACACACACACACACACACACACACACACACACACACTTCACTCCTTCTCTCCTCCTAATCTCCTGATTACTGTGTCTTGTTTGTCTCTTTCTTTCTCTCTTGTAATTAAGTCCACAGGTTCACTCGTCCAGTGCTGAACATTATTCCTCACTACTGTGTTCAGATGTCCTGAGTTTACTGTCAGCTGTCTGCTCAGCTTCTCTCTCTGCTGACTCCATGTCTTCTACCATCACTGTTCTATTTTTGTTTGATGTCTCTGGCTTGATGAAAAAATTAGCAGCCAACATTCACTCCTAAGTCAAGCTAATATGATGTTAGCGTGAGGTATCTAGGAGTAGTAACCAGCAATATACTGTAACTTGGCAAGCTTAAGGTTACTAATATTAGCCAGCTACATGTTTCATAAAAACACCTGTGGAGAGAGATCACAGGTTTAACTTAAGTAATAACCAATAAACTTTTCAGTTCTATTGAATGAATATTAACTTGTTGCGTTCTTTCCTCCAGCATGGCTGTCAGTTCAGGTCACCTCAACATGTGTTGAACACATGGTGTAAATCATAATGAGAACAGGGTCTCCCACCCAAAAACACAAGGGAATCATGCGTGATTGTAAAGGTGTCCTGTAATGTGTCTAGAACCTCAATGGTTCAGCTTTAAATGTTTTCATTAAGACTTTAAGGGCTTTTATTTGCAGAGAGATTAGAATGACTGATGTTTACAGTGTTTCCATACATAAACTAGATAAAATCATTCAGTGAAAATCTTACATTAGAACACTTCATTTTACAACACTGTTGTTGGAGTTTATGAATATATTCATCCTGTAAGACATTTTGCTAAATTTCTGCACTCAGGTGAACAAAAATGCAGCTTGTGGACAAAATGCCAAAGTGCCTAGTTGAAGCAGCATTGTAATAAACACACCTGTACATGTGGACAAGGACTCATCTGTGTCTTCTCTTTACAATGTTATATTTCTCTTCTAGACTTGAATATCTGCTCATGCATCACAAATGTAACTTTTTGTCTCCACAGTGTGTTCATTTAATGAAATGCAGTGAGGTTTCAACAGAAAACTATATTTAGAAATATTTAACAAAGAAAACTTTATAATAAGTGTAAATGTCCTTGCATTGCCTTGCCTGGCAATGTTTGTTTAATACTGTACTATAAGGGAGTTGACACTGACCTTTTTAAAATGGCTCTTTATTTACATTCAAAAATATTCACAGAAACTCACCTGAGAATCTCCAGTTTACAGTGTGAACTCTTCAGTCCAGCACAGAGCTGCTCCACTCCTGAATTCTGCAGGTCATTATTATTCATCTCCAGCTCTCTCAGTGAGTTTTCTGTTTGTAGAACTGATGTGAGAGATTTGCAAGACTCTTCATTGAGACCACAGCCAGATAGTCTGTAAAAGAGTAAATACAGTAAATAATGTAGTTCAGTCAGAGGATGATGAATTAAAAGATCTGAACTACTAATAAAAATTTAAAGAAGAGCTTGAAAGGTCTGGAACACACTGATACATTTTCAGCCTTTTAATATTTCAAACACAGTAACATTTCAACACTACTGTGTCTTCATCAAAGACAAAATGGACAAAGACATGACAAATAACATTCATTAGCAACCTAAGACAGGTGACCAAATAATGGACGGTTGGTTTATAAGTCAGTGAATGGCAGTTACCATAATCAGAGTCCCAATATCAAAATATCCCACCCCTAACACCATAACAGGAAACAGAACAACATAGATCTCATTCAATGTTTAACAAATACAAATACACTAATATACAAGCAGAAAATATTGTTGGAAGACATGCAGAGTAGTGATTATGGAGGAATAAGCACTGCAGTAATGATTATGGAGGAATAAACACTGCAGTATTGATTATGGAGGAATAAACAGTGCAGTATTGATAATGTTGGAATGAACATTGCAGTAGTGATTATGGAGGAATAAACACCACAGTATTCATTATGGTGGAATAATCACTGTATTGTTTATCATGGAGAAATAAACACTGCAGCAGTGATTATGGAGGAATGAACACTGCAGTAGAGATTATGGAGGAATAAACACTGCAGTATTGATTATGGAGGAATAAACACTGCAGTAGTGATTATGGAGGAATAAACACTGCAGTATTGTTTATGTTGGAATGAACATCGCAATAGTGATTTTAGAGGAATAATCACTGTAGTATTTATTATGGAGGAATAAACACTGCAGTAGTGACTATGGAGTAATGAATACTGTAGTATTGATTATGAAGGAATTAATATTGCAGTAGTGATTATGGAGGAATAAACACCACTATTGTTTATGGTGGAATGTTCACTGTAGTATTTCTTATGGAGAAATAAACACTGCAGGAGTGATTATGTAGAAATAAACACTGCAGTTGCGACTATGGAATAATGAACACTGCAGTATTGATTATGGAGGAATGAACATTGCAGTAATGAATATTAGTGTATGAGCACTGCAGTAGTAATGATGGTAGGATGAGCACTGCAATAGTGATTATGGAGGAATGAACACTGCCGTATTGATTGGACAGAATGCAGACAGCATAATCTTTTACTAGTGTTTACATTCCTGTGGTCACATTATGAGTCAGTGATCATGAAACATTCTCCTCTGCCTTTGCTTTTCCCATTGAGGTCCTGAGTTCTGTCTGTGTGGTGCACCGAGAATCCTGGAGACTTAATAGCTGTGTGAGGGTCCCCATCAGTCCATCAGGTGTGTGTGAGGCAGACCCCATCAGTCAGTCAGGAGTGTGAGGCAGACCCCATCAGTCAGTCAGGTATGTGCGAGGCAGATCCCATCAGTCAGTCAGGTGTGTGAGAAGTAGACCCCAGTCAGTCAGTCAGTCAGTCAGTCAGTCAGGCTGCTCTATCGCTTCCTCGCTCTCTTTCACACACACACACACACACACACACACACACACACACACACACACACACACACACACACACACACACACACACACACAATACTTTGGTCTCTCACAATACTTTCTGTCTCTCTCTCTCTCGTACACACACACACACACACACACAAATAATAGATCTGTCTGTCAGTCTCACTTACTCTCTCTCTCTCACTCACACACACACACACACACACACACACACACAGAATACTTCTGTCTTTCTCTCTCACACACACAAAATAGATCTGTTTGAATCTTTCTGTCTCTTTCTCTCTGATGCACACAAACACCTAATAGTTCTGTCTCTCTCTCACTCTCTTTCACACACACACACACACACACACACACACACACACACACACACACACACACACACACACACTACTTCTGTCTCTCTCTCACAGACAAAAAATAGATCTGCCTCTTTCTCTCTGTCTCTCTCTATTTCAGACACACACACACACACACACACACACACACACACAAATAATAGTTCTGTCTCTCTCTATTTCTCACACACACACACACACACACACACACACACACACACAGATAATAGTTCTGTCTCTCTCACACATACAAATAATAGATCTCTCTCTCTCTCTCTATTTCACCCCCACACACACGAACACACAATAGATCTGTATGTCTCTTTCTCTATTTCAGAGACACACACACAGATAATAATTCTGCTGCTCTCTCGCTTCCTCGCTCTCTTTCACACACACACACACACACACACACACACACACACACACACACACACACACACACACACACACACACACACACACACACACACACTTCACTCCTTCTCTCCTCCTAATCTCCTGATTACTGTGTCTTGTTTGTCTCTTTCTTTCTCTCTTGTAATTAAGTCCACAGGTTCACTCGTCCAGTGCTGAACATTGTTCCTCACTACTGTGTTCAGATGTCCTGAGTTTACTGTCAGCTGTCTGCTCAGCTTCTCTCTCTGCTGACTCCATGTCTTCTACCATCACTGTTCTATTTTTGTTTGATGTCTCTGGCTTGATGAAAAAATTAGCAGCCAACATTCACTCCTAAGTCAAGCTAATATGATGTTAGCGTGAGGTATCTAGGAGTAGTAACCAGCAATATACTGTAACTTGGCAAGCTTAAGGTTACTAATATTAGCCAGCTACATGTTTCATAAAAACCCTCGTGGAGAGAGATCACAGGTTTAACTTAAGTAATAACCAATAAACCTTTCAGTTCTATTGAATGAATATTAACTTGTTGCTTTCTTTCCTCCAGCATGGCTGTCAGTTCAGGTCACCTCAACATGTGTTGAACACATGGTGTAAATCATAATGAGAACAGGGTCTCCCACCCAAAAACACAAGGGAATCATGCGTGATTGTAAAAGTGTCCTGTAATGTGTCTAGAACCTCAATGGTTCAGCTATAAATGTTTTCATTAAGACTTTAAGGGCTTTTATTTGCAGAGAGATTAGAATGACTGATGTTTACAGTGTTTCCATACATAAACTAGATAAAATCATTCAGTGAAAATCTTACATTAGAACACTTCATTTTACAACACTGTTGTTGGAGTTTATGAATATATTCATCCTGTAAGACATTTTGCTAAATTTCTGCACTCAGGTGAACAAAAATGCAGCTTGTGGACAAAATGCCAAAGTGCCTAGTTGAAGCAGCATTGTAATAAACACACCTGTACATGTGGACAAGGACTCATCTGTGTCTTCTCTTTACAATGTTATATTTCTCTTCTAGACTTGAATATCTGCTCATGCATCACAAATGTAACTTTTTGTCTCCACACTGTGTTCATTTAATGAAATGCAGTGAGGTTTCAACAGAAAACTATATTTAGAAATATTTAACAAAGAAAACTTTATAATAAGTGTAAATGTCCTTGCATTGCCTTGCCTGGCAATGTTTGTTTAATACTGTACTATAAGGGAGTTGACACTGACCTTTTTAAAATGGCTCTTTATTTACATTCAAAAATAGTCACAGAAACTCACCTGAGAATCTCCAGTTTACAGTGTGAACTCTTCAGTCCAGCACAGAGCTGCTCCACTCCTGAATTCTGCAGGTCATTATTATTCATCTCCAGCTCTCTCAGTGAGTTTTCTGTTTGTAGAACTGATGTGAGAGATTTGCAAGACCCTTCAGTGAGACCACAGCCAGATAGTCTGTAAAAGAGTAAATACAGTAAATAATGTAGTTCAGTCAGAGGATGATGAATTAAAAGATCTGAACTGCTAATAAAAATGTAAAGAAGAGTTTGAAAGGTCTGGAACACACTGATACATTTTCAGCCTTTTAATTTTACAAACACAACAACATTTAACACTACTGTGTCTTCATCAAAGACAAAATGGACAAAGACATGACAAATAACATTCATTAGCAACCTAAAACAGGTGAACAAATAATGGATGGTTGGTTCATAAGTCAGTGAAAGGCAGTTACCATAATCAGAGTCCAAATATCAAAATATCCCACCCCTAACACCATAACAGGAAACAGAACAACACAGATCTCATTCAATGTTTCACAAATACAAACACATTAATATACAAACAGAAAATATTGTTGGCAGACATGCAGACTAGTGATTATGGAGGAATAAACACTGCAGTATTGATTATGGAGGAATAAACACTGGAGTAGCGATTATGTTGGAATGAACACAGCAGTATTGATTTTAGAGGAATAATCACAGTAGTATTTATTATGGAGAAATAAACACTGCAGTAGTGAGTATGTAGAAATAAACACTGCAGTTTTGACTATGGAATAATGGACACTGCAGTTTTGTTTATGGAGGAATAAACATTGCAGTAGTGAATATTAGTGTATGAACACTGCAGTACTAATGATGGTGGGATGAACACTGCAGTAGTAATGATGGTGGGATGAACACTGCAGTAGTGATTGTGGAGGAATGGACAGAATGCAGAGAGCAGAATCTTTTACTAGTGTTTACATTCCTGTGCTCACACTAGGAGTCATTGATCATGAAACATTCTCCTCTGCCTTTGCTTTTCCCAGTGAGGTCCTGAGTTCTGTCTGTGTGGTGCACCGAGAATCCTGGAGGCTTAATAGCCGAGTCAAGGACCCCATCAGTCATTCAGGAGTGCGAGGCAGATCCCATCAGTCAGTCAGGAGTGTGAGAAGTAGACCCCAGTCAGTCAGTCAGTCAGTCAGTCAGTCAGTCAGTCAGTCAGGCTGCTCTATCGCTTCCTCGCTCTCTTTCACACACACACACACACACACACACACACACACACACACACACACACACACACAAATAATAGATCTGTCTGTCAGTCTCACTTACTCTCTCTCTCTCACTCACACACACACACACACACACACACACACACACACACACACACACACACACACACACACAGAATACTTCTGTCTTTCTCTCTCACACACACAAAATAGATCTGTTTGAATCTTTCTCTCTCTTTCTCTCTGATGCACACAAACACCTAATAGTTCTGTCTCTCTCTCACTCTCTTTCACACACACACACATACACACACACACACACACACACCACACACACACACACACACCACACACACACACACACACACACACACACTACTTCTGTCTCTCTCTCACAGACAAAAAATAGATCTGCCTCTTTCTCTCTGTCTCTCTCTATTTCAGACACACACACACACACAAATAATAGTTCTGTCTCTCTCTATTTCTCACATGCACACAGACACACACACACACACACACACAAACACAGATAATAGTTCTCTCTGTCTCTCTCTCTCTCGCACAAACACACACAGACAGATAATAGTTCTCTCTCTCTACCACACACAGATAACAGTTGTCTCTCTCTCTCTCTCATACACACACACACACACACACTGACACACAGTCATTATATTTCTGTCTCTCTCTCTCACACACATACAAATAAAATTTCTGTCTCTCTCTCTCTCAAACACACACACACACACACACACACACAGAGATAATAGTTCTGTCTCTCTCACACATACAAATAATAGATCTCTCTCTCTCTCTCTATTTCACCCCCACACACACGCACACACAATAGATCTGTATGTCTCTTTCTCTATTTCAGAGACACACACACAGATAATAATTCTGCTGCTCTCTCGCTTCCTCGCTCTCTTTCACACACACACACACACACACACACACACACACACACACACACACACACACACTTCACTCCTTCTCTCCTCCTAATCTCCTGATTACTGTGTCTTGTTTGTCTCTTTCTTTCTCTCTTGTAATTAAGTCCACAGGTTCACTCGTCCAGTGCTGAACATTATTCCTCACTACTGTGTTCAGATGTCCTGAGTTTACTGTCAGCTGTCTGCTCAGCTTCTCTCTCTGCTGACTCCATGTCTTCTACCATCACTGTTCTATTTTTGTTTGATGTCTCTGGCTTGATGAAAAAATTAGCAGCCAACATTCACTCCTAAGTCAAGCTAATATGATGTTAGCGTGAGGTATCTAGGAGTAGTAACCAGCAATATACTGTAACTTGGCAAGCTTAAGGTTACTAATATTAGCCAGCTACATGTTTCATAAAAACACCTGTGGAGAGAGATCACAGGTTTAACTTAAGTAATAACCAATAAACTTTTCAGTTCTATTGAATGAATATTAACTTGTTGCGTTCTTTCCTCCAGCATGGCTGTCAGTTCAGGTCACCTCAACATGTGTTGAACACATGGTGTAAATCATAATGAGAACAGGGTCTCCCACCCAAAAACACAAGGGAATCATGCGTGATTGTAAAGGTGTCCTGTAATGTGTCTAGAACCTCAATGGTTCAGCTTTAAATGTTTTCATTAAGACTTTAAGGGCTTTTATTTGCAGAGAGATTAGAATGACTGATGTTTACAGTGTTTCCATACATAAACTAGATAAAATCATTCAGTGAAAATCTTACATTAGAACACTTCATTTTACAACACTGTTGTTGGAGTTTATGAATATATTCATCCTGTAAGACATTTTGCTAAATTTCTGCACTCAGGTGAACAAAAATGCAGCTTGTGGACAAAATGCCAAAGTGCCTAGTTGAAGCAGCATTGTAATAAACACACCTGTACATGTGGACAAGGACTCATCTGTGTCTTCTCTTTACAATGTTATATTTCTCTTCTAGACTTGAATATCTGCTCATGCATCACAAATGTAACTTTTTGTCTCCACAGTGTGTTCATTTAATGAAATGCAGTGAGGTTTCAACAGAAAACTATATTTAGAAATATTTAACAAAGAAAACTTTATAATAAGTGTAAATGTCCTTGCATTGCCTTGCCTGGCAATGTTTGTTTAATACTGTACTATAAGGGAGTTGACACTGACCTTTTTAAAATGGCTCTTTATTTACATTCAAAAATATTCACAGAAACTCACCTGAGAATCTCCAGTTTACAGTGTGAACTCTTCAGTCCAGCACAGAGCTGCTCCACTCCTGAATTCTGCAGGTCATTATTATTCATCTCCAGCTCTCTCAGTGAGTTTTCTGTTTGTAGAACTGATGTGAGAGATTTGCAAGACCCTTCAGTGAGACCACAGCCAGATAGTCTGTAAAAGAGTAAATACAGTAAATAATGTAGTTCAGTCAGAGGATGATGAATTAAAAGATCTGAACTGCTAATAAAAATGTAAAGAAGAGTTTGAAAGGTCTGGAACACACTGATACATTTTCAGCCTTTTAATTTTACAAACACAACAACATTTAACACTACTGTGTCTTCATCAAAGACAAAATGGACAAAGACATGACAAATAACATTCATTAGCAACCTAAAACAGGTGAACAAATAATGGATGGTTGGTTCATAAGTCAGTGAAAGGCAGTTACCATAATCAGAGTCCAAATATCAAAATATCCCACCCCTAACACCATAACAGGAAACAGAACAACACAGATCTCATTCAATGTTTCACAAATACAAACACATTAATATACAAACAGAAAATATTGTTGGCAGACATGCAGACTAGTGATTATGGAGGAATAAACACTGCAGTATTGATTATGGAGGAATAAACACTGGAGTAGCGATTATGTTGGAATGAACACAGCAGTATTGATTTTAGAGGAATAATCACAGTAGTATTTATTATGGAGAAATAAACACTGCAGTAGTGATTATGTAGAAATAAACACTGCAGTTTTGACTATGGAATAATGGACACTGCAGTTTTGTTTATGGAGGAATAAACATTGCAGTAGTGAATATTAGTGTATGAACACTGCAGTACTAATGATGGTGGGATGAACACTGCAGTAGTAATGATGGTGGGATGAACACTGCAGTAGTGATTATGGAGGAATGGACAGAATGCAGAGAGCAGAATCTTTTACTAGTGTTTACATTCCTGTGCTCACACTAGGAGTCATTGATCATGAAACATTCTCCTCTGCCTTTGCATTTCCCAGTGAGGTCCTGAGTTCTGTCTGTGTGGTGCACCGAGAATCCTGGAGGCTTAATAGCCGAGTCAAGGACCCCATCAGTCATTCAGGAGTGCGAGGCAGATCCCATCAGTCAGTCAGGAGTGTGAGAAGTAGACCCCAGTCAGTCAGTCAGTCAGTCAGTCAGTCAGTCAGTCAGGCTGCTCTATCGCTTCCTCGCTCTCTTTCACACACACACACACACACACACACACACACACACACACACACACACACACACACACACACACACAAATAATAGATCTGTCTGTCAGTCTCACTTACTCTCTCTCTCTCACTCACACACACACACACACACACACACATACACACACACACACACACACACACAGGGACACAGATAATAGTTCTGTCTCTCTCTTTATCATGCACACACATAGATAATAGTTCTGTCTCTCTCTCGCGCACACACACACACACACACACACACACACACACACACACACACACACACACACACTCACTCACACTCACACACTCACACAGATAAGAAAAAGTATTGTCATGTTTAACTATCAAGTTTAACTGGAACACTTTCTTAGAAGTACAGGGGTTTTAAAATGTGATAAACCAAAGTAAATTAGTAAAGAGATAAAAACAACAACAACAACAACTCAACTTTCAAGTAAGAAACAAGAGAACAATTTTGATGAAATTTCTCAACAACACAAGAAACCATCTAAACACACAGCAGCTAACAGGAGTAGAACAGTAGCATCTTGCAGCTAAGGACAAAACTAAGGATAAAGCTAAGGAAGTCGGGGAAAATTACATGAAACATAAAAGGATAATTTACATTTACATTTATATACAGAATACAGTGAACAAAACCACCATCAGCAGTCTCCTGTTATATACAGAATACAGTGAACCAAACCACCATCACCAGTCTCCTGTTATATACAGAATACAGTGAAGTCTGGCACAGGGCTCTCTGTGCCATAACAAGCCACACATAAAAAGGGGCATATGTAATGGAAGACAGATAGTCATTGAAGATGAAGATGAGGATAACACCATCCTAACTGTGAACGTTTATATCACAACGGCACCATCATGTTTCAAAGCAGTGAGGCCTCTGCTCTGTTCAGGAAAACTTTACCTTTATCAGAGCAGCAGCAGAGACTGAGAGAGTAACTGAGGAGGAGGAGACTAGTAGCCACGTAGCCCAGGGTTCAGGGGAGGGACGGGAAAACACCTCACAGACCAGCACAACACAGGCCAGACCAGCACAACACAGGTCAGACCAGCACAACACAGGCCAGACCAGCACAACACAGGACAGACCAGCACAACACAGGCCAGACCAGCACAACACAGACACATGGAGATCACGGTATTCCAGCAAAGAGAAAGTCTTTCTCTCCAGGAAGTTGAGACAATAGAATTCAAACATCTGAGAGGAGAAGTGTTGGAGCTCCAGAAGGACAGAGAGGCTCTCAGGAGGGAGCTCAGTGCAGTCAGAGAGAAAGTACAGCTCAGGGACAATAGCATGATCACCCTGAAGGAGGAGCTACAGAGACTAAAAGAGAGGAACTACAGCTCAGGGGCAGTATCATGATTACCCTGAAGGAGGAGCTACAGAGACTAAAAGAGAAGAACTACAGCTCAGGGACAGTACCATGGTCACCCTGAAGGGGGAGCTACAGAGACTAAAAGAGAAGAACTACAGCTCAGGGACAGTACCATGATCACCCTGAAGGAGGAGCTACAGAGACTAAAAGAGAGGAACTACAGCTCAGGGACAGTAGCATGATCACCCTGAAGGAGGAGCTACAGAGTCTAAAAGCCAACCAGCAGACCTCTGATTCTGCACAGCAACACTAAATCAACTCTGAACCACAGACTGCCACACTGAGCCCCGTCCGGTCCATCCACAATCAGTCAGATAAAAAACCTAATATTCCTCCAGATGCAGGCATAGTCATTTTAATTGATTTTAATGGAAAATTCTTAAACGAGGAACAGCTTTTCCCAGGATCTAAAGTTGCAAAGGTTTGGTGTTCCCGAACCAGCAATGCCCTCCAGCTTCTTACACATACCATCTCAGGTAATCCAAGCCACCTCATTATCCAGAATGACTTGAGGGGAAAGCAAGAGAGTAGCAGAGTGTGTAAGAAGAGTAGCACAGACCTCCACAGAGACCTTCCCCTCCTCCAAAATCACCATCTCTACCATCCTGCCCAGTAGAGACTTCCATCCAGCTACAATCCACAAGATAAATGCAGAGATCTCCTGTGGATGTGCACTGTTGGCTAATGTGCACCTGACACATCACTCCAACCTCAACATCCACAGCCTTCATGACCACGTCCACCTGCACAAGGACACTGTGAGCATCTCTGCCAGCTGCCCAGCAAGCCATCCACAGTAAAGTACACCTGCCATCACCACCCACCCCCAACACGCAGCCCAAACAGCAGACCTACACCTCTGTAGTACAAACTCCACCCTCCACAAACACTACAGAGATGGAGAGATCACACAGATACTCAAGGTCACAATTCATTAATGAAGAAATAGATAAATAGATAAATGAATTAATAAATAAAAATAAATAAATAAATATCACTGTTTATAGGTTAGTCATTACACCATTTTAATATGTATGTTTATATACATGAATTGTACATATTTATACATATAATTTCAACATATTCCTTCACTTTTACAGGTTTATCTCACTTTGAATCTGTTTGTATTTGTGTTTTTCCTTTCATACTTCATTTAAATAATGAAACCATTATCTGTCTCTCTATGGAACATTCAAGGCATAAAATCATCCATGTTTGGGTGCAAAAGTATAAACACTGAATTCACAAATAACACAAAAGATAAAGACATTATAAATCTCCATGAAACCTGATGTAAATCTGATGTAAATCTGATTCGGTGACTCACTGTCCTTTAAACTACAAGGAAATCCTCCTCCCTGCTGTTACACTCCCTGACATTAAAAGAGAGGGAGATTCAGGTGGAATCACTATCTGGTACAAATCAGATCTGTCAAAACTCATAATTCCTCTGAAATTAGAAAAATCACTGAAATACAAATGATATCACTTCAAAAAAAAAACTACATCACCCACTGGAACACACAAACCCAAGTACAAAGTAAAATGCAGTATTAACTGGCTATGAAACAGAACATTGTAGCAGACAACCTGCTCAAAGTGACTGATATTAAACACAGAACCACGCTGAGAAAGTCCAGACTCAGTTAACACAGCCTGGCGGTCCAGACCAGCCAATATAAGACATCAGTATAACAAAGACACTGTAGAGACAGAGCTACACTTTCTCAATGAATGTGAAACATTCAACCAAATACATCAAATATACTTTACAAAATTTGAGATGGTCCACCCCATCTATAAGTATTGATGGTCCACCCCAACTTTAACTATCTATGGAACACTGACAAACAGGTCAGTGTGTTAGGAAGGATGAAGTGTTCTGCACTTTCTCATTGAATGTGAAACTAAAATATATATATATATATATATATATATATATATATATATATATATATATATATATATATATATATATATATATATACATATATATGCACACTGGACTATATACTATTAGGCTGTAGGTATCTCATTAGCTAGCAGTACTATTAACAACATCCTCCTTATTCTGTATCAAACGGATTCAAATACATATGAAGGAATCAACATTAGCCACGGTGGCTAATCCCTGATTACTATGTTATTATCCACATAATCTTTCAGAAGGTTTAATTGAAGTGACTAATGGCTGAAGATACACCATTTACTCATAAGACTTTTATCTAAACATTTATTTAGCTAAACTAAAGCTACCAAATAACTAGAATCACAGATAGTTATACTAAATGTTTATGGGGAACTAGATGCCAATTCTTTTAATAGGCAAATCAAATTCTCAGAAAATTAATCAACTTTTCGATCTACCTGACACAAAATCTTGGATGTGAACACAAATACACCCCGCCCCCCCCCACACACACAGAGCATGATATGATAGGGTGTCTGCAGGCACCCCCAATTCAGATGTAAGACTTTTTAATACAACTTCCAATGTAATTTAAAATCAAATTTGCAGTGAGGATGTACAAAAATGAAATCAGTTTGAATAAATCATAAATAAATATTATGTTTAAATACTGTCATTGAGGAACAGATGCTTCCAGATTAATTTTGAAGAGAGACATAAGAACACTGAATAATAAGTGGAAAAGAAATTGACAAAAAATCTGACAGAAAAAAAATATATCTAGTTAACTTGGGCACTTTCTACAAACAATTCTTGCTAGTGAGAGCAGAGTTAGTGAACGGTTACTTCCCTGTAATGGTCATATGTAGCTAGCTAGATAAAGCTGGAGCTAATAAACTGATTTCTGAGAGGACTGCAGACCATATACAAAAATATGTAGAAAGTTACACATTTATAAATCGAGTGAAACATTTTGAGATGAACAGTGTCAGATGAATCAGTCTGACTAGAATTTCCTGTGGAGATCCAACAGCGGTTGCTAGTCACCTGGACTTAGTTTTGGTAACATTGATTAGCTAGCTAGTGTGGTTCCTAGATTTTTCCCACATTCTAATAAATTTATGAAGTACACTTTAAATAGAAAATAAAGATGGAGACTCAAAAATTAATGGAAGAGAATAGCTGGTCCAGTATTTATTACATCACATACAAATGTGGCATAGTCCAGAGAATATGTAACAATCACACACAACATCTCCATCGCTATGTTCAAACATACATTATTCAATATATGCACCAACCATCACTGGACATACATGCACAAAGAACACCAGCCATCAGAGGATATACACACACAGAGCACCACCCATCACTATACAAACATACATTCAAAGAGGACAATTTAGAATATCCAATCAACCTAACTTCCGTGTTTATGGAGTGTGAGAGGAAACTAGAGATCCTGAAGGAAACCTGCACAGATAAGGACTGGAACCCAAGACCCTAGTGCTGAGAGAAACTTCACGGAGGGAGGGACTCAAACCCAAGACCCTAATGCTGATTGGTAAATGAACTGACCACCAAGCCACCATACTGCCTGCCTAACAGCATAACAATAACAACATAACAATATAACAATAATAAAGATGATAATAATAATATTAATTATTCTTCTCTTCTTCTTCTCCTTATTATTATTATTATTATTATTATTATTATTATTATTATTATTATTTTTATTATTATTATTATTATTTCTTTATTTTTTACTACTAGTTGTGTAAACCTGATCATGCAGTAAAACGTAATTCTTTGTGGCCACAGTGTGTTCATTTAATGAAATGCAGCTAGTTTCACCAGAAATGTTTTGTCTGGATCTATATATCTTTGTCCCGCAGTACCTTATTTTAACTCTGTTAATGTTGCACTACAAGGCAGTTTTGTAATTTCTTTAAAGAAGAGGAGAATCACATTTGATAAATTGTGCACCATAATGGTTCCATTTAAGAATAAATTAACAGAAACTCACCTGAGAATGTCCAGTTTACAGTGTGAACTCTTCAGTCCAGCACAGAGCTGCTCCACTCCTGAATTCTGCAGGTCATTATTATTCATCTCCAGCTCTCTCAATGTATTTTCTGTTTGTAGAACTGTTGTGAGAGATTTGCAAGACCCTTCAGTGAGATTACAGCCAGATAGTCTGCAAAGAAATACATAGAGTACAAAATGCAGTTCAATCAGAGGATCTACAGACAACACAAAAGGAGTTTATGATAATGAAAAGATATTACTAATTGTGTGTGTGTGTGTGTGTGTGTGTGTGTGTGTGTGTGTGTGTGTGTGCACATGCACAAAATATGAGACACAGGTCATGAATGAAGTCCATGTATTTCTCTTCAAACAGAATGGTGCTACTTGATGGAAGAGCTGTCATGATGGTGGCATCACCTGTGTGATGCCATTTCCTGTTTTTGAAATTCCTTCACATGAATAACAGTTTAGGCATTCCAATCTTTACTATTGTCCTATTGTTTATTCATTTTCTGTAACTGCATACAATTCTGATATCAACAATGTCTACAAGTCACAGGAGACTACTCGACCATTCAAAACTTGTTGATGCAGACAACTAACCAAAGCTAAGTGTCTACTAGCTATCTAGTATTTGTATTTCACCATGACTTCAGTCATTTGTTGCTTGTGTTGAGTGCAGCATGTTTAGATTAATCATTACTGATAAATGTATCTATGAGAAGTACAGATTAATCATTAGTGAATTATCTACACTTCTCACAGTTACATTTATCATTAATCATTAGTGATAAACATCACAGGAGACTCTCAGCTTCAGTATGTAAACTACAGAGCTCTGGTTATACAAAAATAAGGTAATAAAATGTGTTGGGGTAAAGGCCAATCGTTATTCTGTATTTTCATGAGGTGATCTGTGGTATAATTATAATAGGCTTTAAAGCTCTCTGTAGCAGTGAGGTGCAGTGAGGTGCAAGACTGTCTGAAAGCATGAATAATGTTTCTGGGGTATCTTAAGGTCAGAGACCTTTTGGGACTCTAAGTGCAGAACTGAGGCTCTGATACAGGCTTCTGTACAAGTCTAAGGCAGATTACTCTGAACTGTTCCCAGGAGAAATAACTTCATTAGTGTTGAAAAAGATCTCTGTTTTTAAAAGACTTGAAAGCCTCTTTGAGAGTTCTGTGGCTAAGTAAGGTTCATTATCTTACCACAAGGGCAGAGTGATACTGACCTGCCACATCATCTTGCAGATGTTTGGTGGTGTGAGTTGAGATCATTTTTGTTTAAAAAAAATCTTCCAATGGGATATAATGGTGTCAAGTGTAACTTGCATAATGATGAATCGCAATTTGCATATATTGAATAATATATGTTTGAACATAGTGGTGGAGATGTCAAACACTAGTATGTAAAGAAGGTGGGGTGATTACATAATCACTTCTGAAAACTGTATAAAAATATGTGTTGTGTGTGACTGTTAGACATATTCTGTACTATGCCTCCTTTGTAATATTGAACTCAGAATAAAGACGGGACCGGCTATTCTCTTCAAATGGACCAGCACCGTCAGCAGTAGGGTTATCAACACCAGCTGATAGACGACCCAGAGCTGCGTTGTTCTGTGACCAGGGTCTGAATCCACACACGTGCACCGTTATAGGTAAGCAGAAGTCCTGTTTGAAACATTCTGCATAGGTGGTATTAAGACCTTGTCCACAGAGTTTTGTGGTAGGTCTTGGGCGTCTTAAAAGTGCAGACTGAGAATTGACTGAGAGTGTCCATAGAGTGAGAATTGAATGATAAAATATAAAAATAGCAAAAAGAGTAATAGTTAGAAAACCAGCCAGTGAAAATGAAAATGATTTCATAAAAATCTTTCTGTAAACGGAAAATGGTGAGAAAAAAAGTGCTGAAGAGATAAAAGTTAAATGTTGTATGTTCCAGTTGTTTTTGTTTACATGTGGCCACAATGAGTAAAGTAAAGAAAATGTGCAGAGAAGAAAAAGAATAAAGAAGAAGATGGAATAAAAGAAAGAATAAAAGAGAAGAAAGAATAATAGTAGAGCTAAAACAGCACTAAGAGATAAATGTTCAATGTTTTGTCTGTAAAAACGGTTTGTCTTGATGTGCCTATCGCAAGTTAATTGATTACCAACAATAACGTACAAATATACGACATACCAGCATAACAGTTTTTTTTCAGGTTATAATTAAGATTATTGTGGTATGGTTGTATAGGGCGGAGGTCACTCATTTTAATCACTAAAGGAAGTGAATGGATACGCAGACAGATCTGTTTAAACGTGATTAATATCATCTAATTATAAAATGCATACACGCAAAATATATTAATGAGGTTTTAGTAATAAATACAATAAAGTAACGGATGGAGGTACAGTATATAAAACCGGTGAGAGTTACAGCAGTAGAGAGTGTACATATTACAGACACATTAAAATTGTAGCAGTAGGAGAAGGTGGGATTAAAGTATTACAGGATAAGAATATAAACAATGTGAGTGGCGATTAATAGAATTTTGGAATAGTGTAAATTTTTAATTTACTCAAATAAGTTATGGTTAAGTCAACATATTAATAATTGATGGAATTCAGCGAAGCAAATTAGAAAATAATCATATGGATAGTGATTTGTTAAGTGAGATGCAGGGAGCACGAACACATTTTTGACTTGAGAAAATATATAGAAACTCTGCAGGTGTGGAGCGTTGGCAGTGGCTAGAGTCAATAAATCTTAAATTGTATCAGCTGACTGTTTTAATTTAGATGAAGCTGAGGCTGCATTTCCTCATCTTAGCTTAAGGGAAAGAGTAAGGAGGATTTGGAAAAGAATCTGTTGGCTGAAGTGCTTAATTTATTATTGTCTAGCCAAGTGCCTGGAAGAGCAACAGTTGGATTGGAGCACTTACTGTGGAAATCGTTTGAACCACTAACATTGATTATGGGAGGCAGCGAAAAGGGTTAAAGATTTTTGTAATGACAGACATGAGGAACAGATGATTATGGCCTTCAGTAGGTCAGAAACTCCACCACACATTCTGCTCTGCTGTGTACTGTCTCTCTGTTACTGCTGCTCTGCTGTGTGCTGTGTACTGTCTCTCTGTTACTGCTGCTCTGCTGTGTGCTGTGTACTGTCTCTCTGTTACTGCTGCGCTGCTGTGTGTTGTGTGCTGTCTCTCTGTTACTGCTGCTCTGCTGTGTGCTGTGTGCTGTCTCTCTGTTACTGCTGCTCTGCTGTGTGCTGTGTACTGTATCTGTTACTGCTGCTCTGTTGTGTGCTGTGTACTGTCTCTCTGTTACTGCTGCGCTGCTGTGTGTTGTGTGCTGTCTCTCTGTTACTGCTGCTCTGCTATGTGCTGTGTGCTGTCTCTCTGTTACTGCTGCTCTGCTGTGTGCTGTGTACTGTCTCTCTGTTACTGCTGCTCTGCTGTGTTCAATGTTATGCTTGGGTCATTTGGTATGTTTGGTTCGTGTTGTTCATTGCCTTATCTTTTGCAATCTTGGTTAGTCTGGTTCTTTACATTGATAATTCTCTACCTGGTTAGTGTTTCTTTATGCTTTATCTAATAATAATTCTTCTGTACTTCAGCAATTCCTCACCTCATTTCAGGCTAAACTTTACTACTACATGGTGTTTGGACTGATAAATAAACTTGTACTGGGTAAGTAAATACTAAACTTTACTACTACATGGTGACTGGAATGATAAATAGACTTGTACTTGGTGAAATAAATTCAAAATTTTTACCACTGGTGTGTTGTTTGCAGTGTTTTTTGTTTTTACTTTAAGCTACATGTGCTGCTAGGCTGTTACTAGAGTTTATTTGTCTGATACATTTAGTTTTTTCACAATAAAGAACTCCAGACACCTGCCCCATCTCACCTGTCTTATCTCACCTGTCTTATCTCACCTGCCCCATCTCACCTGCCCCATCTCACCTGTCTTATCTCACCTGTCTTATCTCACCTGTCTTATCTCACCTGCCCCATCTCACCTGTCCCATCTCATCTGCCCCATCTTACCTGCCCCATCTCACCTGTCTTATCTCACCTGTCTTATCTCACCTGCCCCATCTCACCTGCCCCATCTCACCTGTATTATCTCACCTGTCTTATCTCACCTGCCCCATCTCACCTGTCCCATCTCATCTGCCCCATCTTACCTGCCCCATCTCACCTGTCTTATCTCACCTGCCCCATCTCACCTGTCCCATCTCACCTGTCCCATCTCACCTGTCCCATCTCACCTGTCCCATATCACCTGTCCCATATCACCTGTCCCATCTCACCTGTCCCATCTCACCTGTCTCATAAATTCTTTGATCTCATAACCTACAGTACATTTAAGTACATGCTCAGTTTCTTGTCCCACTCTAGTGTGGTGACTTCAACACACACAGTGTTGTTCCCTCATCTATGTTCCCTGAAAAAGGAAAGCTGAAAAAGAAGCAGCAGCCAGTTTACACACAGCTACTTTATCAGAACCACAGCCCCCTGGGTTACTGCACTGGGTGCAGGGGAAGGGGAGGAGGTTAAGACAGGACAGAGCACCACCCATCACTGGACATACACACACACATACATACATACAGAGCACCAACCATCACTGGACATACATACATACATACACACATACATACATACAGAGCACCACCCATCACTGGACATACATACACACATACATACATACAGAGCACCACCCATCACTGGACATACATACACACACACACAGAGCACCACCCATCACTGGACATACATACATACATACACACACAGAGCACCACCCATCACTGGACATACATACACACATACATACACACACACATACATACAGAGCACCACCCATCACTGGACATACATACACACACACACAGAGCACCACCCATCACTGGACATACATACATACATACACACACAGAGCACCACCCATCACTGGACATACATACACACATACATACATACAGAGCACCAACCATCACTGGACATACATACACACAGAGCACCAACCATCACTGGACATACATACCGAGCACCAACCATCACTGGACATACATACATACATACATACATACATACAGAGCACCACCCATCACTGGACATACATACACACGCAGAGCACCACCCATCACTGGACATACACATACACACAGAGCACCACCCATCACTGGACATACATACACACACACGCAGAGCACCACCCATCACTGGACATACATACATACATACATACATACAGAGCACCACCCATCACTGGACATACACACACACAGAGCACCAACCATCACCGGACATACATACACACATACATACATACAGAGCACCACCCATCACTGGACATACACACACACACAGAGCACCACCCATCACTGGACATACATACACACACACGCAGAGCACCACCCATCACTGGACATACATACACACGCAGAGCACCAACCATCACTGGACATACACACACACAGAGCACCAACCATCACTGGACATACACACACACAGAGCACCAACCATCACTGGACATACACACACACAGAGCACCAACCATCACTGGACATACACACACACAGAGCACCAACCATCACTGGACATACACACACACAGAGCACCACCCATCACTGGACATACATACACACGCAGAGCACCAACCATCACTGGACATACACACACACATACATACATACATACATACATACATACACATACACACACAGAGCACCAACCATCACTGGACATACATACATACACAGAGCACCAACCATCACTAGACATACATACACACACAGAGCACCAACCATCACTGGACATACATACATACATACAGAGCATCAACCATCACTGGACATACATACACACGCAGAGCACCAACCATCACTGGACATACATACATACATACAGAGCATCAACCATCACTGGACATACATACACACGCAGAGCACCAACCATCACTGGACATACATACATACACACGCAGAGCACCAACCATCACTGGACATACATACACACGCAGAGCACCAACCATCACTGGACATACATACACACACAGAGCACCAACCATCACTGGACATACATACATACATACAGAGCATCAACCATCACTGGACATACATACATACATACATACATACATACATACATACATACATACATACATACATACATACATACATACATACATAAATACAGAGCACCAACCATCACTGGACATACATACACACAGAGCACCATCCATCACTGGACATACATACATACATACATACATACATACATACATACATACATACAGAGAACCAACCATCACTGGACATACATACACACAGAGAGCACCAACCACCACTGGACATACATACACACACAGAGCACCAACCATCACTGGACATACATACATACATACAGAGCACCAACCATCACTGGACATACATACATACATACATACATACATACATACATACATACATACATACAGAACACAAACCATCACTGGACATACATACACACAGAGCACCAACCATCACTGGACATACATACATACATACAGAGCACCAACCATCACTGGACATACATACACACACAGAGCACCAACCATCACTGGACATACATACACACACAGAGCACCAACCATCACTGGACATACATACACACGCAGAGCACCAACCATCACTGGACATACATACATACATACACACAGAGCACCAACCATCACTGGACAGACATACATACATACACACAGAGCACCATCCATCACTGGACATACATACATACATACATACATACAGAGAACCAACCATCACTGGACATACATACAGACACAGAGCACCAACCATCACTGGACATACATACATACATGCATACACACAGAGCACCAACCATCACTGGACATACATACACGGGCAAAGCACCAACCATCACTGGACATACATACACACACAAAGCACCAACCATCACTGGACATACATACATATGCAAAGCACCAACCATCACTGGACATACATACATATGCAAAGCACCAACCATCACTGGACACACACACACACACACACACACACACACGCGCGCGCGCAGAGCACCAACCATCACTGGACATACATGCACAGAGCACCAACCATCATTGAACACACACACACACACACACACACACACACACACACACACACACACACACACAGAGCACCAACCATCACTGGACATACATACACACAGAGCACCAACCATCCCTGGACACACACACACACACACGCACACACACACACACACACACACACACATAATGTATATATATTCTCTGTCTCTGTTAAAACAAATACAGAGCTCCTTGCTGAACACTCCTTTGTCTTGACTCAGTGTGGCTTTCTGAGTGTTTGCCAGCAAGACCAGTGGGACATTTCAATTACAGAATGACAGTCATGTGTTGCATTCCAACTGGTAAGACATTGCAGTCATTCTGGAATGCACTGGTCTGCTCTTAAGATAAAGGCTTGTCTGTTCTTTAATGTTGTTGCTGTCAGAAAAGCCATTCCCCAAAGTGTACCATTCAAAATATACTTACAGTACAACCTTTTACCACTGGAAATGAAAACTATTGTTCAGTTTGCTCTGACTGAGAAATACATTCACATAATTTGATTAGTTACAGAAGGAGCTTCAGTAATAAAAACCTTAAAAAATTAAAATGATTAATCCAAAAGATACTTACAGAGCTCGCCTGGTATTTTTCAACACTGGAAGTAATTCCTTCAGTCCTTTATCTGATGGCCTGAATTTCTTCAGCTCAAATTTCTCTTGAATCTCCTCTGACATCAGCAGCACAAACACCAGAGCTGAACACTGTACAGATGAGAGTGTCTGTGTTGAGAGGTCCCCTGAGTTCAGGGAGGTCTGTATTTCACTTATCAGAGAGTTGTCTTTCATTTCACTCAAGCAGTGGAATAGATTGATAGTCTCTTCAAAGGATTTTGTTCTCTTGATGGTTTTCTTGATGTAGTTCACAGTCTCCTCTAAACTCTCTTCTTTGATGTCCAGTTCTGGGTGTAGACTCTTCAGGATCCTCTGATTGGACTGCAGTGAGAGGCCGAAGAGGAAACGGAGGAAAAGGTCCAGGTGTCCATTTTCACTCCTCATGGCTTTATCTACTGCTGTCTTGAGCAGATCACACAGTCTGTGTTTTAACTTCCATTTCATTTTCTCCAGTGGGGTTTTAAGGAGTGGGTTGCCTTCATCCCTGAATGTTAGGAACACAAATACAGCAGCAAGAAACTCCTGGAAGCTTAAATGCACAAAGCTGAAGATCTTCCCCTCCTGTTTAAAAATTTGTGTACAAATTCCAGAGTACACTAAAGCCTCTTGGAAATCAATGCCACATTTTTTCAGATCTTTCTCATAGAACAGCAGCCGTCCTTTTTGGAGCTGAAGAAAAGCTAACTTGCCAAGCTTCATGATACCCAGCACCTCTGCTCTTTTTGTCTCGGATGGAACTGTATTGTCAGTGCTTTGCTTTGTGCTGTATTTCTCAGTCATTTGCTCTGTGAGAAACATCAGGAAACGTAGATACACTTCTGTCAGAGTTTTGGGAGCATTTTTCATGTCTTTACCATCCTTCAGCATTTTCTGAAGCACGGTGGCTGCGATCCTGCAGAAGACGGGTATGTGACACAAGATATGAAGGCTTCTTGCAGTCTTAATGTGTGAGAGAATTGTGGTGGCTTGATCTTCATCTCTGATTCTCTTCCTGAAGTACTCCTCCTTCTGTGGGTCATTGAATCCACGGATTTCTGTAACAGGGTTAAAGTATTGGTAATTTATCTTACTGACTGCTGCAGGTCGTGAAGTGATCCAGAGGAGAGCAGAAGGAAGCAGTTCTCCATTTATGAGGTTTGTTATTAGTTTATCAAGAGTAGTCTTTTCATTCACATTAGATACCTTCTTCTGATGAAGATCTAGAGGAATTCTACTTTCATCCAGTCCATCCAGTATGAAAAGCAGCCGAAGTTTTTCATTTAATATCTCCTTTTCATCTCCAGAAAGGAGTTCTTGATGGAAGTAAAGAAGTAGTTTTGAGAGGCTGTACTTTTCATCCTTGACCAAGTTCAGCTCTCGAAATGGGAGGTACATGATGAAATCTATGTCCTGGTTGCACTTCTCTTCAGCCCAGTCAAGAATGAACTTGTGCACAGAGACTGTTTTTCCCACTCCAACTATTCCCAATGTCAGGACTTTAGTACCATGCTTGTTTTCAGTAGACTGCACTTTGAAGAGGTCACTGAGTGTGATTGGTGTTTCTTCTGTTTTGGGGTAAAAGTCCTCCACCTGTCTCACTTCATGCTTTGTATTCACTCCTCCTGTGCATCCTTTGATCATGTAAACTTCAGTGTAAGTGTCTTTTATAGGCACACGATCACATTCTATTGTAGCCTCCTCATACAACTTCTCAAATTTTTCCTTATATTTTATTTTCATTCTCCTACTACTGAGATCATGTTTTCCTCCACCTGTTAAAAAGTGGGAAGAAAAAGTTGTGATTCATATAACCTGTGAATAAGGAAAGTGCCTCTTTAGTGTAGCTTCAAAATGTTAACTTTATATCATGTTCTCTCTGAAGTTTGTTTACCACTGTAGAGTAGAATAACTATCAGTAGTACTACCAAATAAGGAGACATCAAAAAGACTCCAAATGAGAGTCAAAGTTTTGATTATTGTTATGAGACGGAACAGTCTGTAATGGCTCAATGAGTCTTTAACTGAACCAAGCTGGATCTTAGTTCTTACTTTCTGCAGCTTTGCTTTGCCTTCTCTTTTTGGTCAGTGCTACCTCCATTAGTTCATAATCACAGAGTGTGTGCAAGGCTTTACCTATGCACTAACTGTCTTATGTATGCTGAGCTGTAACAGGTTATATATGTCTACCAGTGTTCAGTGTGTTAATGAAGAGGTACTGAAACACTAAGGGAGAGGTGACGTGTCTACCAGTGCTCGGTGTGTTAATGAAGAGGTGCTGAAACACTCAGGGAGAGGTGATGTGTTTACCAGTGCTCAGTGTGTTAATGAAGAGGTAATGAAACACTAAAGGAGAGGTAATGTGTCTACCAGTGCTCAGTGTGTTAATGAAGAGGTGCTGAAACACTCAGGGAGAGGTGATGTGTTTAACAGTGCTCAGTGTGTTAATGAAGAGGTACTGAAACACTAAGGGAGAGGTAATGTGTCTACCAGTGCTCAGTGTGTTAATGAAGAGGTGCTGAAACACTCAGGGAGAGGTGATGTGTCTACCAGTGCTCAGTGTGTTAATGAAGAGGTACTGAAACACTCAGGGTGAGGTGATGTGTCTACCAGTGCTCAGTGTGTTAATGAAGAGGTGCTGAAACACTCAGGGAGAGGTCATGTGTCTACCAGTGCTCAGTGTGTTAATGAAGAGGTGCTGAAACACTAAGGGAGAGGTCATGTGTCTACCAGTGCTCAGTGTGTTAATGAAGAGGTACTGAAACACTTAGGTAGAGGTGACGTGTCTACCAGTGCTCAGTGTGTTAATGAAGAGGTGCTGAAACACTCAGGGAGAGGTGTTGGGTCTACCAGTGCTCAGTGTGTTAATGAAGAGGTGCCAAAACACTCACGGAGAGGTGATGTGTTTACCAGTGCTCAGTGTGTTAATGAAGTGGTACTGAAACACTCAGGGAGAGGTGATGTGTCTAGCAGTGTTTAGTGTGTTAATGAAGAGGTAATGAAACACTAAGGGAGAGGTAATGTGTCTACCAGTGCTCAGTGTGTTAATGAAGAGGTACTGAAACACTAAGGGAGAGGTGATGTGTCTACCAGTGCTCAGTGTGTTAATGAAGAGGTACTGAAACACTAAGGGAGAGGTGATGTGTCTACCAGTGCTCAGTGTGTTAATGAAGAGGTACTGAAACACTAAGGGAGAGGTGATTTGTCTACCAGTGCTCAGTGTGTTAATGAAGAGGTACTGAAACACTAAGGGAGAGGTGATGTGTCTACCAGTGCTCAGTGTGTTAATGAAGAGGTGCTAAAACACTCAGGGAGAGGTGACGTGTCTAGCAGTGTTTAGTGTGTTAATGAAGCGGTACTGAAACACTCAGGGAGAGGTGACGTGTCTAGCAGTGTTTAGTGTGTTAATGAAGAGGTAATGAAACACTAAGGGAGAGGTAATGTGTCTACCAGTGCTCAGTGTGTTAATGAAGAGGTGCTGAAACACTAAGGGAGAGGTAATGTGTCTACCAGTGCTCAGTGTGTTAATGAAGAGGTGCCAAAACACTCACGGGGAGGTGTTTAGTGTGTTAATGAAGAGGTAATGAAACACTAAGGGAGAGGTAATGTGTCTACCAGTGCTCAGTGTGTTAATGAAGAGGTGCCAAAACACTCACGGGGAGGTGATGTGTCTACCAGTGCTCAGTGTGTTAATGAAGAGGTGCTGAAACACTCAGGGAGAGGTGGCGTGTCTACCAGTGCTCAGTGTGTTAATGAAGAGGTGCTGAAACACTAAGGGAGAGGTGATGTGTTTACCAGTGCTCAGTGTGTTAATGAAGAGGTACTGAAACACTCAGGGAGAGGTGATGTGTCTACCAGTGCTCAGTGTGTTAATGAAGAGGTACTGAAACACTCAGGGAGAGGTGACGTGTCTACCAGTGCTCAGTGTGTTAATGAAGAGGTGCTGAAACACTCAGGGAGAGGTCATGTGTCTACCAGTGCTCAGTGTGTTAATGAAGAGGTACTGAAACACTAAGGTAGAGGTGACGTGTCTACCAGTGCTCAGTGTGTTAATGAAGAGGTGCTGAAACACTCAGGGAGAGGTCATGTGTCTACCAGTGCTCAGTGTGTTAATGAAGAGGTATTTTGTTCTTTATTGTTTGTATTGTTTCTGCTGTGCTGGATGTCAACTAGAGAAGGACTCCCCCCATTATTTGGTTTGTCTCCCGTGAATGAGATTTGTTATGAAAAGAGCATAAATGAACATGATGCGTTTAGGCTGGGGAGAGATTTCTCACTACTATCGTGCTTTAACCTTCACAGTTCTGGTATGTAATAGAATTATTAAAAAAAAATAGTTTGTGCCTTCTTCATTAAAGATTTAAGTAGCTAGATCTAGGAAACTCCAATTCTTTTAGACTATGTGATTATATTAACAGGTGTAACAACATTGAAGCTGTGCAATAATTTTGAGATTTAATTATTTCCTGAACTATAATGTTGTGCAGTATCTGAGGGACTGTTTAATAACTGCAGGCTGACAGAAGTGTATGTAATGTATGTGACATGTGTATGTGAATGATGACAGTAGTGTATGTGGTGTGTGCATGTGAATGATGATAGTAGTGTATGTGATGTATATGAATGATGACAGTAGTGTATGTGATGTGAGTATGTGAATGATGACAGTAGTGTATGTGATGTGAGTATGTGAATGATGACAGTAGTGTATGTGACGTATATGAATGACGACAGTAGTGTATGTGATGTGAGTATGTGAATGATGACAGTAGTGTATGTGATGTGAGTATGTGAATGATGATAGTAGTGTATGTGATGTATATGAATGATGACAGTAGTGTATGTGATGTATATGAATGACGACAGTAGTGTATGTGATGTGTGTATGTGAATGATGGCAGTAGTGTATGTGACGTATGTATGTGAATGACGACAGTAGTGTATGTGATGTGAGTATGTGAATGATGACAGTAGTGTATGTGATGTGAGTATGTGAATGATGATAGTAGTGTATGTGATGTGTGTATGTGAATGATGACAGTAGTGTATGTGATGTATGTATGTGAATGATGACAGTAGTGTATGTGATGTGTGTATGTGAATGATGGCAGTAGTGTATGTGATGTGTGTATGTGAATGATGGCAGTAGTGTATGTGACGTATGTATGTGAATGACGACAGCAGTGTATGTGATGTGAGTATGTGAATGATGACAGTAGTGTATGTGATGTGTGTATGTGAATGATGACAGTAGTGTATGTGATGTATGTATGTGAATGATGACAGTAGTGTATGTGATGTGTGTATGTGAATGATGGCAGTAGTGTATGTGACGTATGTATGTGAATGACGACAGTAGTGTATGTGATGTGAGTATGTGAATGATGACAGTAGTGTATGTGATGTGTGTATGTGAATGATGACAGTAGTGTATGTGATGTGAGTATGTGAATGATGACAGTAGTGTATGTGATGTGTGTATGTGAATGATGACAGTAGTGTATGTGATGTATGTATGTGAATGATGACAGTAGTGTATGTGATGTGTGTATGTGAATGATGACAGTAGTGTATGTGATGTGAGTATGTGAATGATGACATTAGTGTATGTGACGTATGTATGTGAATGACGACAGTAGTGTATGTGATGTGAGTATGTGAATGATGACAGTAGTGTATGTGATGTGTGTATGTGAATGATGACAGTAGTGTATGTGATGTGAGTATGTGAATGATGACAGTAGTGTATGTGATGTGTGTATGTGAATGATGACAGTAGTGTATGTGATGTATGTATGTGAATGATGACAGTAGTGTATGTGATGTGTGTATGTGAATGATGGCAGTAGTATATGTGATATTCATGTTGTTTAAAGTTGTAATATAATCTCATGCCTAAAGGTGTGACTGGGTTGAATTTACCTGCTGGAGTTTTAGCAGTCGACAATTAAAATTTGTCTCCACCTGTGATAGAAGACATCAGAGTAAAGAGCAGAACATATAAAACACAAAACCTACTTTATTAACTGTGAGTCCTATGTGCATTTTTTGGTTGTGACTGCTATGTTTGAAAAGACACTGCACATTTGTTATTATGCATTTTGTAAGTTATACAGTCTGTGCCAAACACATTGTTTATCATTATTGGACTACATTTGTAATTTGCTCATGTTTAAACTGAGACTGACACTTTTCTCATTGTTGCTAATGAACATTTGTTATTCAAAACATATTGTTTGCAATGTTTGTTTATTAATATACCAAATTATTTTGAATTTTGTCTCATTCTACTTTGTAAATTAACTAAGCATTGTTTTCCTCTTCATTCTTTATCTATTGAGTTCACTAACAAAATAAAACCAAATGCTATGAGCATATAAAATCCTGAAATAGTGAGTTTAAAAATTGAACATGATTTCACCTGCTTTATTTTCACTGTGTTTGATTCTCAGGGTCTCAGCCAGTTGGTTGTGGTTCATCTTCTTCAGGATGATCAGTGTGATCTCCACAGCTCCATTTGGGCCATATTTCTGCACCATCTTGTCCACAGTGTCAGGTCTGTTAGATTTCTCCAGCTGAGACTTTGGGATACACAGGAAACCTTCCACTCCATTTTTCAGATGCCACTGGAATATGTTCAGGTCTTCTGTCTCCAGGTCATTTAAAGTGAAGAGAAGCTGTTCTTTGTCCATCCTGCAATGTGAAGAAGGGCAACAGTCCGGTTTACTGAAGGTTCACAAACGTTTTATATTCACAGTGCAGGGATGTAGAGAGAAGTGAATGTGAGTGTGTTGGGTGAAGAGTGCTGTGTGAGTGACAGAGAGGAGTGAATGTGAGTGTGTTGGGTGAAGTGTGCTGTGTGAGTGATGTAGAGAGGAGTGAATGTGAGTGTGTTGGGTGAAGTGTGCTGTGTGAGGGATGTGGAGAGGAGTGAATGTGTGTTGGGTGAAGTGTGCTGTGTGAGGGATGTGGAGAGGAGTGAATGTGTGTTGGGTGAAGTGTGCTGTGTGAGTGACAGAGAGGAGTGAATGTGTGTTGGGTGAAGTGTGCTGTGTGAGTGACAGAGAGGAGTGAATGTGTGTTGGGTGAAGTGTGCTGTGTGAGGGATGTGGAGAGGAGTGAGTAAAGTGTTAATGTGTGTTCACTGGGTTTTACCTGTTTGTCATCTCTCACTACCACTGTGTGGGTCTGTTATGAAAACACTGATAGTCTGAGGTCATACAGTCTGCTTGTTTTACTCTGAATACACATATTTAAATTCACATTTAAATTAGTGGGGCAGTTATTGATGATCTGCCCATCACTAATGTCATATGACTATAATAGATTATTTATTTTTACACAAATGGCACCATGGACATTGAAATGTCCATCAGTGACCACAAGATGGCAGTATAGAAACACATTTACAGACAGAAAAACATTGATTATGAAACAGCCTTACTGGTGGGGAAGGAGTTAATAGGCTTTCACAATTAAGAAAAAGCATTGGAATGTTACTGAATAAGATGTGAAATTCCGAGTGATACAATGAGATGATTTTCAAAGTTGTGTGATACACAAAATCAAACTATATATTTAGTTATCAGAGAACAGGCCTGTGAGGGTGAGATGGGAGTGACCAGATAACAGGCCTGTGAGGGTGAGATGGGAGTGATCACAGAACAGACCTGTGAGGGTGAGATGGGAGTGATCAGAGAACAGACCTGTGAGGGTGAGATGGGAATGATCAGAGAACAGGCCTGTGAGGGTGAGATGGGAGTGATCAGATAACAGGCCTGTGAGGGTGAGATGGGGGTGATCACAGAACAGGCCTGTGAGGGTGAGATGGGAGTGATCAGATAACAGGCCTGTGAGGGTGAGATGGGAGTGATCAGATAACAGGCCTATGAGGGTGAGATGGGAGTGATCAGATAACAGGCCTGTGAGGGTGAGATGGGAGTGATCAGATAACAGGCCTGTGAGGGTGAGATGGGAGTGATCAGAGAACAGGCCTGTGAGGGTGAGATGGGAGTGATCACAGAACAGACCTGTGAGGGTGAGATGGGAGTGATCAGATAACAGGCCTGTGAGGGTGAGATGGGAGTGATCAGAGAACAGGCCTGTGAGGGTGAGACGGGAGTGATCAGAGAACAGACCTGTGAGGGTGAGACGGGATTGATCAGAGAACAGGCCTGTGAGGGTGAGATGGGAGTGATCAGAGAACAGACCTGTGAGGGTGAGACGGGAGTGATCAGAGAACAGGCCTGTGAGGGTGAGATGGGAATGATCAGAGAACAGACCTGTGAGGGTGAGATGGGAGTGATCAGAGAACAGGCCTGTGAGGGTGAGATGGGAATGATCAGAGAACAGACCTGTGAGGGTGAGATGGGAGTGATCAGAGAACAGGCCTGTGAGGTTGAGATGGGAGTGATCAGAGAACAGACCTGTGAGGGTGAGATGGGAGTGATCAGAGAACAGGCCTGTGAGGTTGAGATGGGAGTGATCAGAGAACAGACCTGTGAGGGTGAGATGGGAGGCGACCCACAGACTGCTGCTGGAAGGAGAACCAACCGACATGGAGGACCAGATGTGACAGGGATACAGACACCGTCCACCCCTATACCCAATCAACATGGAGGACCAGATGTGACAGGGATACAGACACCGTCCACCCCTATACCCAGTCAACATGGAGGACCAGATGTGACAGGGATACAGACACCGTCCACCCCTATACCCAATCAACATGGAGGACCAGATGTGACAGGATATAGACACCGTCCACCCCTATACCCAGTCAACATGGAGGACCAGATGTGACAGGGATACAGACACTACACTGCCATACGCCCAATCAACATGGAGGACCAGACTGTATGTGTATGTGTATGTGTAATCAGACTGTATGTGTAGTACTGTAGACTGAGGTATGACCTGCACAATACTAATGGATGTGCCTTACAGTGCATTTGCACTGTTCTGGTGCAGACACACAGCACACAGCCCACCCAATACACAACACATAGCCCATGGGCCAGATTCACAATACACAACACAACGAACAGCCTGTGGGTCTGACAGCCCAGTGACACTCAAACTGACTCAACAAAAACAATATATAAAAATTATGTATTCTTACTCAAATTCACCACAAATTCAATGAGACAGTTTAATGAAAATGTGAAACAGTGCCCCCCTATTACTTTCAAACATTGGAATTGTTCCCCTGACTGGTGTTTTCTCTTGGTTGTCCATGACCAATCTTAAGCAACATTCAACTGAAACACAGCAGCAATAAACAGGTTCATCCACATTATTTCAGAGGTTGCATGTGTTTATCAAAAAGAAGTAGTAGTTACAAGTAAAAAATGTTGATCTTGAACACAGGAAATTTAACCCAGAAACAAATATGTGAGGAAGTATGTAAACATGTAATGAAAATGTTTGTGGCTCTGTTATAGGTGTCTGTGTGAAATCGACCCTTGGTACAATAGTTATGAAAATCTGACAATTGTGATGGAGTTACCCAGTAAGAAAACTGATTTATCGAGGATTTAATAAGGATTCATTTGTTCACACACATTTACAGACACTCTTCTCCAGAGTGGCTTACATGTGTATCAGTGTGACAGTACGTGTGCACCCTGTGAATCAAATGCAAGATGTAGGTGTTACTAGCACCCTAATTTCTTTACTTAAGGTCAGAGCCTTACCTGAGTTACAGGAGACCACACAACCAGCAGAGTCTTGGTAAATGTCTTAGTTTATCTGTTATGGTGCATCTTTGCAGACCTGTAGAAAACAACAGAGAAAATCTATATGAAGATTTCAGAAAGTGTTAGTGTCTTGAGGGGGATCAAAAGACTGTATGTTATATCCAGTATATACACACACATACAGACAGTAAAGACAGCTATATCTCATATACAGTATATACACATATACAGACAGTAAAGACAGCTATATATCATATACAGTATATACACACATACAGACAGTAAAGACAGCTATATATCATATACAGTATATACACACATACAGACAGTAAAGACAGCTATATATCATATACAGTATATACACACATACAGACAATAAAGACAGCTGTACATCAAATACAAGTATATACATACAGACAGTAAAGACAGCGGAATGTAATGCAGTATGTACATACAGACAGTAAAGACAGCTGTATGTCAGATACACATATAAACACACAGACAATAAAGACAGGTGTATGTCATATACAGTATAAACGTACATAAAGACTATAATGACAGCTGTATGTCACATACAGTACATACATACAGACAGTAGACAGCTGTACTGTCATTATAGTTTTTATGTATGTTTATACTGTATATGACATACAGCTGTCTTTACTGTCTGTATGTATGATGTATATTCTGTATATGACATACAGCTATGTCATGTTTGTATATTTATACTGTATATGACATAGCTGTATTTACTGTCTGTATGTATACACTGTAAATGACATACAGCTGTATTTACTGTCTGTGTGTATATACTGTATAAGACATACAGCTGTCTACTGTCTGTATGTATGTACTGTATTTGACATACAGCTGTCATTATAGTCTTTATGTATGTTTATACTGTATACTGTATACTGTTGGTTTGTACTCCGTGTTTCTTAGCCATGAGTTTTCCCTAGCCTTAGTTATAGCCTGCTTCCCAGTTTGCCTTCGTGTGTTTATTTTGTCTACTTATATATCCCCGTGCTCTCCGTGTTGGCTCTTTGAGCCTGGACTACGATAACAACTCTGATTTTGGATTTGCGCATAATAAATCTTGCTCCTCTCCGCGCATGTGTCCGCCTCCTTATCGCTCAACATTACATATAAATATACATACAGACTATAAAGACAGCGGTATATTATATACAGTATATACATCACACATCCAGACAATAAAGGCATACTGTATATAAACATATACAGACAATAGAAGACAGCTGTATGTCATATACATTATATACATGCAGACAGTAAAGACAGCGGTATATCATATACAGAATATACATCACACATCCAGACAATAAAGACATACTGTATATAAACATATACAGACAATAGAAGACAGCTGTATGTCATATACAGTATAAACATACATACAGACAATAAACAGCTGTAGGCCATACATTATACATACGGACAATAAAGACAGCTGAGTGTCATATACAGTATAAACATACATACAAGACTATAATGACAGCTGTATGTCACATACAGTACATACATACAGACAGTAAAGACAGCTATGTCATATACAGTATAAATATACAAACAGACAATAGACAGCTGTATGTCATATACAGAATATACATCATACATACAGACAGTAAAGACAGCTGTATGTCATATACAGTATAAACATACATAAAAACTATAATGACAGCTGTATGTCACATACAGTACATACATACAGACAGAAATACTTATACAGTATATACACACAAACAGACAATAAAGACAGCTCTATGTCATAATGTATACACACACAAACCGACAGTAATGGTACCTGTAGGCCATACATTATAAATACGGACAATAAAGACAGCTGAGTGTCATATACAACATATACACACAGACAATAAACACAGCTGTTTGTCATATACAGTATATACATACAGACTGTAAAGACAGCTATGCAATAAACATAAATACAGACAGTAATGGTAGCTCTATGTCATATACAGTATATACATCACACATCCTGACAATAAAGACAGTTGTATGTCATATACTGTATATAAACATATAAAGACAATAGAAGACAGCTGTATGTCATATACAGTATATACATACATACAGACAATAAAGACAGCTGTATGTCATATACAGAATATACATCATACATATAGACAGTAAATACAGCTGTGTCACAGTATATCCACACATACAGACACTAAAGACAGCTGTATGTCATATGCATTATATACACAGACAGTAAATACAGCTGTATGTCAAATACAGTATATATGTACAGACAGACAATAAAGACAGGTGTATATCATATACAGTATATACATGCATACAGACAATAAAGACAGCTGTATGTAATATACAGAATATATTTACAGACAGTAAAGACAGCTGTATGTCATATTGTATAAACATACATGATTTTCTGGATATATGACTTGTACTTTGAATTACATCTATGGACTATGTGTGTTCTCTAATAAACTGCATTCCCCATACTGTCTCCGCTTGCGCTTAGAACATTTCAAAGACATATGGAAAGTTCACATGAATTTCTAAAGAGGGACTCTCAGAACTGTTCAGGTTGGGGAACCTGTTACATTCACTGAGGGAAACTGTGGATTCATAGTCCACACAATCAAATATCTTGTAGGATACATTAGAATTAATAAAGAATATTTTCCTTATTTGAGTTTGGTCTTGTTGCAACACTTTGTATAGGAAAGGTTCAAATCCAGTAGTCCAGGTATGTGGACTTTCCTGCAGATCTAGGTATTCTTGGATGTGAATTTGTCCTTAAGTTCATTCTGAACTTGTCCAGAATGCAGCAGCATGACTGGTCTTCAATTTTCTGAAGTTCACATTACTCCACTGCTGTGCTCCTTTCATTGACTTCCAGTAGCTGCACGCATCAGATTTAAAGCCTTGATGCTTGCCTACAAAGTCAAAAATGGACCAGCCCCTTCATACATGAGGTCAATGGTCCTCGATTCGTACCTTGAGTACTTCGAACCTCAAGTAAGGTTTGGCTTGAAATACTGTGCTTCAGGTCTCATGGAAGACAAGCAACTAGACAATTTTCTGTCCTAGCTCCAAGATGGTGGAATAAACTCCCACTTGCTGTCCGGACAGCAGAGTCCCTTGCAGTCTTCAACCGCAGACTGAAGACCCATCTATTTTTGGAATATTTAAATGACAACTGACCCTGCTCCTATATTGACTGAGTAAATTAGTACTTATTGTAGGGTATTGTTTATTACACTGATGTTGTTTAACAAACCCTAGCACTTATTGTGTATTACACTTATCATTGTTTAAGATAGACCTTATGTATTTTGTACTTGTAGGCATCAGCAGTGATTCCTGTTTTCTAGATCATTGGTATATTGGACTCTAACCTACTGTACGGGCTAGGATGTTTTCTATGAGTAAATGACAAAGCAATTTTGCAAGTCATTCTGGATAAGAGCATCTGCTAAATACTATAATTACTGTAAATGTAAATATGATAGGCTTTCTGAATCTGGCCACATGGTTGGTTTTAGGAATCTGGCCGTATTATTGGTATTAGGAATCTGGCCGTATGACTGGTTTTAGGAATGTGGCTAATGATTGGTATTAGGAATCTTACTGAAAGCCATAATTAATTACAGAGAGAAATACACAAGATTACAGCAATATCTATGAAGCATGGGAGCAGTGTTACCTTTACTGTTCAGTCTATAAGTCTTCAGGAAGAATGTCTGGATCTGTCTTCATCAGGATGTCCAGATTAATTAATTGTCAACACACTCACTTTAGCTACTGTTTCACTACTGAGTTTTCACTACTGTAGCAACATAACTGACCAATTGTTGATCATAACTGTTTATTACTACTATAAACACACCTGTACACACACTGTCTATTTCTTCACTGGAGTCCACCTGTAAACATGTTCTGTTTCTTCACTGCAGTCCATCTGTACACACACTCTCTGTTTCTTTCCTGTTATGATCTGAACGATAATCTAGTTGCACCTTTTTTTTCTTTTTAGAAGGAGCCAAACCAGTATGAGCACATTTCAGTCCCATAACATCCCAAGAGTGGAAGAACAAGTCTTGTTGTGAATATCATATCTCCCTCCATGTGTGTGTTTATACCATATGTCCATCTGTGTGTGCGTGTTGGGAAAAGAAGGAAGACACTAGAGCAGACATGGTGAGAACAGAAGACACAGGAAGACATGGAAGCAGATGCAGAAAACAAGAGAGAAACAACCATGATCACAGAGACAGACACAAATACAAATATGTAAACACCATGAATACTGTAAGAGGTGTATCAACACTGCGGGTGTTAACATCACTGTACAAGTGTTTAGATAACATTGGATGGGCAAAGTTAGCACTTCAGGTCACTACACTAACAGTGTAGGTTTTAATTCATACTGGGGATTTTTCTGTTTAAGTTCTGTTTGGAACTGAGACACAACCACTTGTCATCACCAGAAACCAGTTTAGCTGCTTGAAAAGAATGAAACACTTTCTATCAACATGTGTTGTGTGAGACAGGGAGAGATCCATCATGGTGTATGGCTATGCGATATACAGTATAAACATAAATACAGACAGTAATGGTAGCTCTATGTCATATACAGTATATACATCACACATCCTGACAATAAAGACAGTTGTATGTCATATACTGTATATAAACATATAAAGACAATAGAAGACAGCTGTATGTCATATACAGTATATACATACATACAGACAATAAAGACAGCTGTATGTCATATACAGAATATACATCATACATATAGACAGTAAAGACAGCTGTGTCACAGTATATCCACACATACAGACACTAAAGACAGCTGTATGTCATATGCATTATATACACAGACAGTAAATACAGCTGTATGTCAAATACAGTATATATGTACAGACAGACAATAAAGACAGGTGTATATCATATACAGTATATACATGCATACAGACAATAAAGACAGCTGTATGTCATATACAGAATATATTTATAGATAGTAAAGACAGCTGTATGTCATATACTGTATAAACATACATGATTTTCTGGATATACGGCTTGTACTTTGAATTACATCTATGGACTACGTGTGTTCTCTAATAAACTGCATTCCCCATACTGTGACTCTGTCTCCGCTTGCGCTCAGAACGTTTCAAAGACATATGGAAAGTTCACATACATTTCTAAAGAGGGACTCTCAGAACTGTTAAGGTTGCGGAACCTGTTAGATTCACTGAGGGAAACTGTGGATTCATAGTCCACACAATCAAATATCTTGTAGGATACATTAGAATTAATAAAGAATATTTTCCTTATTTGAGTTTGGTCTTGTTGCAACACTTTGTATAGGAAAGGTTCAAATCCAGTAGTCCAGGTATGTGGACTTTCCTGCAGATCTAGGTATTCTTGGATGTGAATTTGTCCTTAAGTTCATTCTGAACTTGTCCAGAATGCAGCAGCATGACTGGTCTTCAATTTTCTGAAGTTCACATTACTCTACTGCTGTGCTCCTTTCATTGACTTCCAGTAGCTGTACGCATCAGATTTAAAACCTTGATGCTTGCCTACAAAGTCAAAAATGGACCAGCCCCTTCATACAGGAGGTCAATGGTCCTTGATTCGTACTTTAAGTACTTCGAACCTCAAGTAAGGTTTGGCTTGAAATACCGTGCTTCAGGTCTCATGGAAGACAAGCAACTAGACTATTTTCTGTCCTGGCTCCAAGATGGTGGAATAAACTCCCACTTGCTGTCCGGACAGCAGAGTCCCTTGCAGTCTTCAACCGCAGACTGAAGACCCAACTATTTGTGGAATATTTAAATGACAACTGACCCTGAGTAAATTAGTACTTATTGTAGGGTATTGTTTATTACACTGATGTTGTTTAACAAACCCTAGCACTTATTGTGTATTACACTTATCATTGTTTAAGATAGACCGTATGTATTTTGCACTTGTAGGCATCAGCAGTGATCCCTGTATTCTAGATCATTGGTATCTTGGACTCTAACCTACTGTACTGGGTAGGATGTTTTCTATGAGTAAATGACAAAGCAATTTTGCAAGTCATTCTGGATAAGAGCATCTGCTAAATGCTATAAATACTGTAAATGTAAATATGATAGGCTTTCTGAATCTGGCCACATGGTTGGCTTTAGGAATCTGGCCGTATGATTGGCATTAGGAATTTGGCCATATAATTGGTATTAGGAATCTGGCTGTATGACTGGTTTTAGGAATGCTCTGTTTCTTCACTGCAGTCCATCTGTACACACACTCTCTGTTTCTTTCCTGTTATGATCTGAACGATAATCTAGTTGCACCTTTTTTTTCTCTTTAGAAGGAGCCAAACCAGTATGAGCACATTTCAGTCCCATAACATCCCAAGAGTGGAAGAACAAGTCTTGTTGTGAATATCATATCTCCCTCCATGTGTGTGTTTATACCATATGTCCATCTGTGTGTGTGTGTTGGGAAAAGAAGGAAGACACTAGAGCAGACATGGTGAGAACAGAAGACACAGGAAGACATGGAAGCAGATGCAGAAAACAAGAGAGAAACAACCATGATCACAGAGACAGACACAAATACAAATATGTAAACACCATGAATACTGTAAGAGGTGTATCAACACTGCGGGTGTTAGCATCACTTTACAAGTGTTTAGATAACATTGGATGGGTAAAGTTAGCACTTCAGGTCACTACACTAACAGTGTAGGTTTTAATTCATACTGGGAATTTTTCTGTTTAAGTTCTGTTTGGAACTGAGACACAACCACTTGTCATCACCAGAAACCAGTTTAGCTGCTTGAAAAGAATGAAACACTTTCTATCAACATGTGTTGTGTGAGACAGAGAGAGAGCCATCATGGTGTAGTGCTGCTGTCACATGTCTGTGTGAGAGTGAGAGATGGTGAGAGAGAGACATAGGAGGAGTACAGAGAGAGAGAGAGAGAGAGAGAGAGAGAGAGAGAGAGAGAGAGAGAGAGAGAGAGAGAGAGAGAGAATATGAGCACTCAGATGATTTGGCTTCAGTTTTGTACAGTTTGGAATTTCTACACGGCAGTTTTCATTACCAGAAACCAGTTCAGCTGGTCTGTTTTTATCTTTTGTCTCTGAACCATGGTCTGAACACCTCAGGGGAGCTGTTAGCGTTTTAGCTCCAGTGGCAGAGTGAAGTGAAACTTTTCACCCTGTGATGGAGCTATCCTCCACCAGACTGTGTTCATATGGACTGTATGCATTTCTTTAGTTGTACAAGGTCTGCTGCAAAACCTGTGAGCTCCACCAGAGGACTCGAATAGTTGACGACGGTTGAGAGGTATATCGGATTCACCCCTTCTGCCTCTGTGTGACAAATTAACACACTGCATAAACTTTTAGAAATAAAGCAGCTCTTTTAACATATGGTAGACACACTCTAGAAAAGATTACAGTGCAACAATTCATTCAGCATAGGAACTGTTTTTGGTCTTCTCATATCTACAAATGAGAAGTAATAAAAAATTTAAATGATAAATAAATTACATAAAATGTATAAAGGTTCACAAATTAGAAATTACCTTGGTCAGCACTTTTCTCCACAGATTCAAGGAACTCGTGAAAGTTGGAACCTTAGAAACACAGACTACAGAATTACAGACCGACTGATGTGTGAGCAGAAAGATTACCTTTATGGTAGCCCTCATACCTAAAGCACTCGCAAAGCATGTAATCTAAATGAACTGTGATCTTATTGTTTCAATTTTTTATAAATAGATTCACCCACTTTGAAGTTCAGGTTTTTCTCAAAAGGGTAGACTATACTGGATGACTATATTTTGTCTTGTTCTGTAACAGAAAATGTAAACATTTATATCCAAAGTATTACACAATAGAAATCAAAATTGTAATCTATTTAGCTAGCCATGAGAGTTAGAATAGCCGTATGATTTACATAATCAGAAAAATGTTACATGTACATACGTCTACATTTCAGTTGATCAAAATGGTTCACGTACATATAACTGGAACTCTATGATACAGCGGTCATATTTATCAATATATATAAATATATCAGCGGTTATATTTATCAATAACCATCAGAATATAGACATTTAACAGCATGTTACAATAACCTTTCCTAGCTAGCTCACAAAGAATAACTGTGACCTCTGACTACAGCGTGAGTGTGTGTGTGTGTCAGAGAGAAGGGCACTGAACAGAGAGAAAGCAGAGAATACAGAGTGGTAGAATATGAGACTGTAGTATATTTAATCACATTAATATATCTCAATTAAACAAATCTCACATCCCTTTCATACACAGGTCTGCTTGGTTGGGGAGAAAAAAGGCGGCATGTTTTGAACTTTCTGGCCTAAAGTCATTACATAATTTTTGTCAGAAGGTGTATTCCAGCATGGGTAGAGGAGGAGTTGTGTCTTTCTGAGAGAATCAACCAATGGGAGGGGTGTGTGTGAGTGGCTGAGTGAGGGACAGACCTGAGACTGTACACATGTCTGGTTATCAGTATGTGCCAGATTGACATGAGGAGCGTAGCAGAGATTAAAGACTGGGGTGATATGTATTCATATATAAATATTATAAAGAGGCTGAAAACTTTTCTTTTTATTTAAATCACTTAAAATGTTTATTTTTCAATTAAGCCAATAAAACAATTTTGAGGACCCTCTGTTAGATTCATTGTCACGGTTGAGTGTCAGGGGAGTCTTTGTGGGCACTACTTGCTATGCCTGAGGCAAGGAATCCAAACAATGGTAGATTACACCATAGAATTCTGGAGGTTAGCTGCGGGAGCTAGGTGGAAAGAGTCTGCCTTGGCTGATACATTCGTCATTGGCAGACCTACAGACGGAACTGGCATGTAAGCAGGAAGCCAACTCACTGAATGAGGTAGTACACCTTGCTATCACGTATGACCATCTCCTGTAGGAGCGATCCCGGCAATTTCCCCGAGGTCGACAACAGCAGGAGAATGCACCTGCAGTGGCGCAAGCAGAAGTTCCGGTGGAGCCCATGCAGCTAAGTGTGGCCAGCGTAAAAGGCAAGCCGGAGAACCGAAGGGAGCACTGCAATTGTTGCAATTTTCCTCAAACCTGTCTATGTGCATATTATCTGTGGTGATTGTACACATGGGCCGTTGACTCTCCACTTCGGCACTGGTTGACTCTGGTGCAGGGGGCAATGTAATGGACTGGGGATTTGCTAAGAAGTTGAGAATAAGAGCCATTACCCTCCCCACTCCGTTAAGCATGCAGGCACTCGATGGGGGACCCGTGGGGTTGGGGATCATAACACATTACTCCTCGTGTCCTCCTTGAAACTGAACATGTGGAGCATGTTGCTTTTTACCTCTTCCCTTCCGTCTCTCATCCAATTACGCTTCCATGGTTAAAGGCACACATCCCCACATGCAGTGGATGGAGAATCGGGTCCTTGAGTAGGCGGTCGCCTGCGAGGGCAAACGTCTTCTTCACCAGACAGTGTCCCTGCAGTCCACCTCCATCAAGAGTCTCGAGGCCGATAATGACCTCACCGTGCCACAGGAATACAGCGACCTGGTGCAGGTATTCAGCCCTACGAGAGCAACACAGCTGCCTGCACACCATGACTGGGACTGCGCCATCACGCTGAAGGAGGTCCCGGTTCCTCCCTGATGTAGGGTTTACCCTCTCTCCCAAGAGGAGGAAAGAGCAATGGGACAATATATTAAAGAGGCCCTTCAGCAAGGTTTCATTTGACCCTCCACCTCTCCAGCGTCCGCAAGTGTCTTCTTCGTCAAGAGGAGGAACGGAGGATTGAGGCTGTGCGTGGACTAATCAGGGACTCAACGGCCAGTTGGTGCAATATCTGTACCCCCTCCCCCTTGTCCCCACAGCGCTCCAGCAAAACCTGTCCACACACCTGCAGTTTTAAGATCATTTTTGAATGACTAACACTAGTTATCTGAAATTGTACACATAGCACAATGATCATTCAGGATTCAAATTGAAGTCGACACTTGGGACAAGACATCCATTCACATTAAGGCTTATTTGTCCATCATTTAGGTTCCAATTGAGCTCATCTAATATAGAAGAAAATGTCAAAATAAAAAACATAAAACGCCTTTGATGTTTTGGGTTTATAATGTGTGTCTTGATGCTGGAGATTCATTTTCACTCATACTTTACATTTCCTGATTCACCAGCGTCTTGTCTAATAAACTGAACAGTTTTGAGCATATACATGAAATGACTAAGTAGCTACACAATGTTTCCACTAGGTGTCCTAGACTTCTCCAAAGTCTCCTAAAACCTCTCCAAATGCACACAAAGTCATCAGTCACTATACATCAAGTTTGCATGTTTCTTTTTGCTAAAATATCAGAGTAAGTTACTTTAGTAAGTTCCACAACAATATTAGCTTCATAGCATCATTGTTATTATAGGAAAATACTGTAGCTAATACTGTAAATGCTGGGGAAAATACTGTAAATAATGTAATACTGTAAAGAAATATACTTTCTCATTTATACTTACGATTTGTATCAGGATTACAAATTTTTCCAGCAGTCAGTGATTTGCTATGCAAACATCGAAGCTAGTCCATGCTGGCAGCACCCAAACAACTCCACATAAACTTCAGCTAAAATAAGCCACCTTCTTTCCATGATGTCCAAACGTATTGGTAAAATTATCAAATTATTCTTATGGCTGTACGAGTTTCGCCAAACAGCGTCAAACCCATGTGCTAGGCTATCTACTAACAACACTGAAGCACTGACAGTACACAGTGCACAGACCTTTAAACATTAAAGGGTTGACTAAATAAGGCAAGTGAGGGGTCTATGTTTTCGTCTAGCCCTCCTCTGTTTGATGAAACAGCTGCCAATCACACCACTTGCTCTAGAAACACTTGGAAACACCTGGAAGTAAATGCTAGTCACCCGCCCCTTCCCCCTTCACACATAGGTGAGAATTGCTGTCACTCCAAGAAAATGGCACTGCAGTGGTCAATAGAAATCAATATAAAATAGAAAAGGGGGGACTAATGCTCTATTCAGCAACACTTTTATGTCAGTAATGTGCATTTAGAGTTAACCAAAGGCTTGCGTAGTTTGGGTTTGCTTACGAAGGAACCGAACGCGTCTTTTTACACAGAGACGTGAGCACACAATTAAGGACACCTTTTAACCTTTCACAATGTTAAGGACGTCCTCGGCTGGAATCCAGGAGTTAAATTTATCGAGCCAGCCAACCCACTTGATCAAGCTCATCTTTTTTCAGTTCCTAGTTTTTTCGGATAGTATCTTTTCTATTTTAAAGGCTTTGTCTTTTCCCACTATAATCTTTTGCTGCTCCTGTTCATAAAAGGTCCTTTCTATATTTTCCCCATCAAAATCCTGTAATTTGTATATGGGAGAGTGTCTCCTTAGACATTCAGAAACTAAAATATTCATCCATAAAGTTCTTTTTAATTGTGAAATTCTGACGGTAATCACCGACTATAAATTTGAATCTTAGTTTTTCCACCTTTTTGTGTTGAAACAACCCATACAAGGTTTTAAACACTGTGAATGAATTTCCTTCATTCACTTCAATGGGTTTCCTTTTGATGCTACTGTGATAGCTGTTGTTATATGCATGAACCAAGTCCTGCACCACATTGATGTATTTTCTTGTACTGATGGCTTTGAAGTATCTTCACATTCTGGTTTTCAACGCCCTCTTGAACCGTTCACACACTGAAGCTTTTTGCCCCGTTCCGGTAGCAAAGTGATTGATGTTACATTTTTTTCATGGTTTTTAAACTTTAATTTAAAAAATCAGTCTGAAGTTTTTTAGCACCTCTGCCTTCTTTTAGAATCGAAACAAAGGCTTTGGTAACCTCGGCATCCGTCTTGTTTTTTATCACACGTACCCAAGCATACTTGGAAAGTATATCTATACACATTAGCATAAAATTCATGTTATCACTATGCTGTGATAAGTTAGACATGTCTACCAAATCGGCCTGCTATTGTTCATCTGTTTCCTAAAATTACTTTCTTTTAAATTTCACAGAGATTGGTTTATGTAGGGTGTATACATGCTGAGCTGGTAACCAGTTTTTGATTTCCTTATCATCAACCCTTTTAGCCATTTCTTCCACCACAGACCTTTGCAGACTCTCGACCCCTCCATAGGACCCGGGGTTTGAGGGAGCATAGTAAATATTTTTCAGCAGATGTTCAATCATGGTGAACTCATTGAAACACGATGAAGAGTGCTAGAATGGATTATGGATTTATTAGCATCTTTCAGTAAAAGAGGTTATGTTTGTTACATTCAGCTAAAAATGAAAGCATGCAATCAAAGAATGTGATTTATATATGCATGTAATGGGTAACATATTATTGGCTTCAGATACTATCGAACTCTACTGATTGCTAGACTCTCGTACTACACACATCAGATTTTCCAAATTAGATACAGTCTTGTTCTCATCTGTGACATCCTGTTCTGACTCTGATTTCAATGGTTTTGCAGAACAGCATGATCCACTCCTTCATCAGCACTCTTTTCTTGGGTGAAGGACCAGAGTGGTTGTCGATAAGGTTTCCCACATGACCGGATCACTGGGGTTCAGGTTTTCATGCAGATTCCAGTAGTTCATGACATCTTCATGCTCCCTGCACACTTTGTTTTTTTTTCTTTGATGCTTCTGAGAGCAGCTTAGATGTTCTGTACCTCCTGCAGGTTGGCTACTACTACTTCAGCAATAGCCTGAATCTTGTTCGAGGATGGAGGTATCTGAATGCAGCACAGCTTCAAAGCTCTGGACAGTGGGTGGGTGAACCCTGTCTTGAATAGTCTGGGTGCTTCATGGCTGAAATAGGATTCATCCAGATTATACAGGTATGTGTGTTGAGTTTTTTCATAAAAGCTTGTTTCAGGGTTTCTGTTCTCTTTGTCCTCCATGCCATAAGAGCAGCTTCTTTATAATATGAGTTCATCATGAGTATAGAATAAGAGACGTGATTCTAGGCTCATCGTTCTATCTGTGATGCTCAGTGAGTTCTACCCCTATTTATATGAGAACTTGGGGGCAGTGTCATGATGGGCATTCCTTTTGTCAGCAAACCTGAGCTCATGTTGCCCTTTGACATGTGACTTTATCTTCTCTGAATGGGTATCAAATGTCTGCTTCAAACTTCAGAGTCTTACTTTTAAAGAATCAATCCTAAGACTTGTTTAAACTTTTTAAACATATTGATCAGGCTGAAATACTTTTGCAGATCAAACCCATTGCGTCACCCAAAGTTCACTACTAAATCTCTGGGTAGGGGGAGGAGTTGAAAGGATCTTTGAGAGAAATCAACCAATGGAAGGGGTTGTGTGAGGGTGAGTGAGACAGAGAGAGAGACAGACCTAAGGCCATACATATGTTTGGGTATCAATATGCACCAGAGTGACCGGAGCAGAGATTAAAGACTGGGGTGGTATGTATTCATATGGGCCTCAAAACCTTTAAAAATATATTTTTAATGACTTGAATATTTCTCAATTAAAGATTTTAAAAGTCAATAAAGTAATTTAAGACCCTTTATTAGATTCATCATGTTTTATTATAATTTGATATGATATTATAGTATAATATCTATATATAGTATAATATGTAGTATTATAGTGTAATCTAGATCAGGTTGGTGGTGTCCATGACAGGTGCATGTGGTATCCAGGTCATGTGTGTGTAATGTCCAGGTGCTAGAAGACATGGGGAGGACACAGCCCTGTGCTGCAGCCACGCTCACACATTCACACTAACACATGTTACCATGGAGAATCATGTGAGGAATCAGATGTGTTTTGGTCATCCTCTTCTGTGTCATAGACTCAGACCACATCAGCTCAATAGTGGCTGGATACTCACAGAACAGTCAGTCATGAAAACACATCACATTCTACACACACAGGCAAAATTAAAGAGCATGGCACTGTCCCACACACAGACACACACAGCCATTAAATGAACTGTGCATATATCACGCTTCATGGAATGGAAAACGACAAAACAAGTGGAAAAAATAAACACCACACTGACTGTGGAAAAAAATGGAAAACAAAGGACGCCATGGGAAGAATGGCAGCCCTGATGCACTGGGGAAAACAAAACTCTAAAGCTTTACAAACAAAACCAGAAAACAGGGAGGAGCTTTAGTGACTAAGGGAAGCTGAGAGAGAGACGTGAGAGGGAAAACTGGAGAAGGCAGGGGAGTGTAAAAACACAGGCACCCTCGAAGAGCAGAAGAGAGGTGTAGCACAAGCGCTCACAGAGCACAACATCTAGAGTTACTAGCTAGGAGCTTGCCTCAACACTTTAGCAAAGTCCCAACACTAAGTAACTGGGTCACTGGGCTTATATAGACCTAGCACAGCTGTTGGGCATCAAGCCTGAAATTAAGAAAACTCAGAAATTAAACTGCACCACTCTTCCTTAAACATTTCATACACATTATATGTAAAATGCGTGTGTTAGTGAGAGAAATATAGATTCATTGATAATGTATGTGTGTGTTTATATAAAGAGAGAGTGAGAGATGGAGGGTATTTGAATCTGATTAATACAGTGATAGTGTGTGTGTGTGTGTGTGTGTGTGTGTGTGTGGGAGAGAGAGAGGGAGAGAGAGAGAGGCATGGGAGTGTGTGTATGTGTATCTGATTAATAGTGATAATGTATATGTAGGTGAGAGAGAAAGGGAAATATCAATTATGTCTGTGTGTGGGGGGGGTGAGAGACTGAGAGTGAAAGAGCTGGAGAAAGACTGATAATTGTAAGAAAGACTGTGTGTGTGAGAGAGAGATAGACAGACAATGTCTGAGAGAGAAAAAAAACTTTGTGTATGAATGTGTGAACAGTTAGACAGTTATAGAGACTGAGAAAGAGAGTGATGAGTCTGCACTACCACAGAGCAGTCTCACACCAGCACTGCTTTATGAATCAGACTATAAGGCAAAGAAAAACAAGTATATGTAACCCTTGGAATATGACACTAAAACTAAAATGTACTAAAGTAAATTCATCAGGCCCTAAACAGGGAATTAGCAAAGTATCTACTTACTGGCAGAGACATAAAGAGGTCCAACTCAAGTACAAGCTCAGTGAGCACAGTCTAGCTATAGAAAAGAGCACACACACACACACACACACACACACACACACACACACACACACACACACACACACACACACACACACACACACACACAGTCTTTATTGTTATGCCAGTGACACCCACCTGTACGGACCTGCATTCTTTCAAATGACTGAATGAATGTTTAAATGAAATTAAGTGTTGGTTGAATCTAGGGATAATATTTGATCTTGACCTTGGATTTGATAAACAAATTAATTCTGTTTTCAGAGGTAGCTTTTTCCATCTTAGATCAATTGCTAGGATTAAATAGTTTCTGTTGCCACAATATCTAGAGAAAGTAAAGTATGTCATTATTTCATGTTGCCTAGACTGGGACTCCTTGAATATCAACTTTTTGTCAAGAGAGAGAAATCTGAGTTTTACCTCCAATCAGCCACATTCCTGGGATACATCATAGACACCAATGGGGGTCACAATGGATGATTGTAAGGGGCAGGCAGTAGCCAACGGGCCCAAACCAAGCTCAGTTAAAGATCTGCAATGATTTCTGGAGCTTGGTCATTTCTAAAGACATTTTTTAGAAACTTTAATGCCATTGCTGTTTTCCAGGATAATGAGTGCATGCATGGTCCCAGACGACATGCTTCCATCATGTTACAGTTGTGTCCATCTGTTGGGAGATCGATAATGAAATTGAGAGAGCTCTGGAGACTCTAAAGATGCCAATTGACTGTCCTCTGGGTAAGATCTACATTCCTGAACAGTTCAGGGACCAACTCATCACCTGAGCTCACTCTTCTATGACCATGGGACAACCAGGTTAATTATGCATGTGGCAGCTGATTACGAAATGGTACTGGTGAGAATCTGTAATACAGGAAGTACACTGGTTAATTTCTTCTTGCACCACCTGCTCTCAGTGTAAAGTCCCTAAGACCCTGACAGCAGGTACATTAATACCATTGCTTGTAGCAGAACATCCTTGCTCCCACATCACCATAGACTTACGGATATTGACTTAAGGATATACGACCTTATTTCTGTAGGATATATGACCATACTTACTACCCCGATTGAGTTTCGAGTGGAATAAGGTTTGTCTTATTCACAGCCATACCTACCACCATCCAAACAGCAGAGGAGTTGTTCACTAATGTATTTCATAATTATCAGATCCCAGAGGACATCCTATCAGATAGAGGGATCCAGTTCACATCACATGTTTGGTCAGCCTTAATTGAATGCATAGGTTTGTCCATTAGCCTAACTTCTTGGTACTGTGACCAATCAAATGGACAGTGCAAATGCACTAATCAAGAATTGGGTCATTTTTGCGCATATTTTAACAATACCCTTTGAATTTATACTAGACTATCAACCTCTTATGGCTCCATGGACTGCCAGCCCCTCAGATAGATGCAGTAGATAATAAGATGCAGAGGATGCATCAACTACTAGATTCCAGGAGGCGCGGTGGAGTCCTTCAGTATCTAGCAGATTGGGGGTGCCATATAAATTAACCTGCTTTTATAAGTGATTTCTACAGTCAGTACCCTGACAAGCCAGCGTCTCATCCCAGGGGACGACTGCGCACTAAGGATGATAGCAAGCGCCTTGGACGTGGTGCAGTCCACTCTCGAAGATGTTCCATGTGTTCACATTCTGGTTTGTGCTGAGCAGTCCACAAGAGTCTGGCCAGTCCCCTTTTTTTGGGGGGGGGGTTCTGTCAGCACTCTAAAACCACCACACACTACATGTCCCAGAATCCTCAGGGGAAATCATCCTCATCCTCTGAGTACTAACTCAGTGCCCCTGTGCTTCATTAAATAGCTACCATATAATGTTAACGTCTTAATGACTTGTTAGATTAAAATGGCATTAAAACTGTTATTTGTTATTACTATTGTTACTATTATTGTTGTTGATGGTTTTATTATTATACTATTTGTGATATTATTACTATTTTCATTTTGCATTTTGTACAGTCATGCCAATAAACTCAACTTGATTTGAGTGATACACTGACTGTATGTGTGTGTGTGTGTGTGTGTGTGTGTGTGTGTGTGTGTGTGTGTGTGTAAAAGAGAACATTGACACAGTGTGAGAGAGGGATGTTGACTTTTGTGCATATATAAAGAAACAATAATAAAACTCACTCTAGTTTCTCCAGTTTACAGTGTGGATCTTCCAGTAGGGCAGAGAGCTGCTTCACTCCTGAGTCTTATGGTTTATTTTAGTTTAAATTCAGCTCTCTCATGTGTGATGAGGGATTTGACCTCAGAGCTGAAGCTAAAGCGGCACAGCCTTACTCTCTAATACTGCACTCAGACAGCTTCCAGAGAGAAGAAAAAAAACTCTTCACACTTACAGTTCAACATTCAAAAGTTTAAAAAAATCTCTCCCACAAACATGTGCATGCACAATAACACCAACACAACTATGCACACACTCAAAAATATCAACACATATTTACAAAGCTTTGGTTGATGAGGGGTTTGATCTCAGAGCTGAAGCCAGAGCTGCACATCCTTTCTCTCTAATACCGCAGTATTCTAACCTGCAAAAAGAAAAAAACTCCTCACACTTATATACACAGAAGTGCACACAATATCTTTCTCTCTCTCTCTATCACACATAAAGACATACATGCATGTGCACACACGTACACAATCTCTATCACACAACACACGCATACATACATGTACGAAGTCATGAAGTCATGAAAGAGAAACTTCAGTAAACTGTTTACAGACACAAGAATAACAAAGACTGGTAATACTTAAACACTTTCACCAGAGTGACTAGTATTAGTGAACTAATGTCTCCCTGTAGTGGCCAAAATAATCAGCAAGCTTTTAGGTTTGGTGGTTAGCGTGTTTTCTTCTCAGTGCTGGGGTGTCAGGTCTATGTCCCACAGCCCAAAAACATGGAGGTCAGGTAAAAACTGGCTACCCTACATATTATCCTGGTGCGTGTGTGTGTGTGTGTGTGTGTGTGTGTGTGTGTGTGTGTGAACTGTATGCCAAGTGGTGTATTATTCTCTCTCCCCTTCCTGTGCCTGATGCAGACCCCCAGGGGACTGTGGTTTCCATCATGTAGTATGTTGATTACAGAGAAAGATGCTATGTAAGAGTAACTTCATATCAAATCATATATCGTAATATATCATATCATAGTCATGTGTATGGTATTGATGATGATAATCTAAACTGTTACCTGCATTAATGTGATGTGTCCTTTCAATGTATCAAAAAAAAAGCTAACTGGTTAGCCTCATTCATGTAGCTTAATTAGCTAAAGTGAAAAGTTATAAAACACCTCTATTAATTTAACAAACACTTCTCTACGGTGTATTATAAAACACCTCTATTAATTTAACAAACACTTCTCTATGGCTTATTACAAAACATCTCTATTCATTTAACAAAAACTTCTCTACGGCTTATTACAAAACACCTCTATTAATTTAACTGCATTTAAATAATCATGGCAAACTGACCTGTTAATCTTGCAACTTCATTCACTTAAAGAAGCAACGGAATCAAAAATTAATAAAATTAATGAAAGTTAAAGAGAAATTTATGTGTGTTATTTATTATTATTATTATTATTATTATTATTATTATTATTATTATTTTTGTGGTGTGTTTAGTGAGCACTGCCTGTAATCAGAGGAAAGGCAGCACAAAGACACTTAAGAAGAACTTTAGGATTAACGAATGGGTCAGCTAGCACTTTAAATAGTGAGTAGGGTACTGATTCACTGATCCCAGTGCAGTAATGTGTTTATGAATGAAAATATGGCTTCTCTGGATGCTTTGACCACTGGCAGCAGTCTCAGTAGACATTCCTCTGATGGCTCATATTTCATCAGGTCAAGCTCATCCTGTTCTGAGTTCAGCAACACAAACACCAGAGCTGACCATTGAGCAGGAGAGAGATTGACTCCACAAAGACGATTGTCACCTTCTCTGTTCAGGTATGTTTGGACTTCCTGCACTAGAGAATGATCATTCAGTTCTTTGCTAGGAGAGCTGCTTCCTGTTTGTGTCAGTAGGCATCGTAAGATAGTCTGATTGGACACCAGTGAGAGACCCAGAAGGAAGCGGAGGAAAAGGTCCAGGTGTCCATTTTGACTCTGTAAGGCCTTGTCAACTGCATTCCTAAGGATTCAGACATTTTTAACCTTGTTGATCTTTTAGAGAGTTCATTCTTTTGCTGTTCCAACACATTTGTGTTGTTGGAGATGAAAGAAAGAAACGCATATAAAGCAGCCAAAAAGTCCTGAACAAACCACAAAGCTGAACACCTTCTCCAGGTGCAGCCCAGACTCCTTTCTGAAGATTTTGGTACACATTCCTGAGTACACTAACATTTCTGACATCAATGCCACACTCTCTCAGGTCTTCCTCATAGAAGGTCAGGTTGCCCTTTTCCAGCTGTTGGAATGCCAGTTTTCCCAGTGCCAGAATTGTCTTTTTAGTCTGGTGAAAATTAATGTCAGTGTTTCCATGGTATTTTCTGTCCTTGTGTCTTATCTGAAAGATCAGGAAGTGTGTGAACATCTGAGTCAGAGTCTTGGGGATCTCTGCATGCTCTGCTTCACCAAACATTCTCCCTAGAACTGTGGCTGCAATCCAACAGAAGACTGGAATGTGGCACATGATGTAGAGACTTCTTGATGACTTCATGTGTGTGATGATTCTACTGGCCAGGCTCTGATCACTGATTCTCTTCCTGAAATACTCCTCTTTCTGAGGTTCACTGAACCCTTGTACCTCTGTTATCTGGTCAGCACACTCAGGTTGGATCTGATTGGCTGCTGCTGGTCTAGAGGTTATCCAGAAGAGAGCTGAGGGAAGCAGATTCCCCTTGATGAGGTTTGTCAGCAGCACATTCACTGAGGTCGACTCTATTACATCCCACAATCTTTCATTGTTCTGGAAATCTAGAGGAAGTCCACACTCATCCAGACCATCAAAGATGAAAATCACTTTGTAAGCATCACAGTCTATTAATTGTAATTGTTTTGTTTCTGGGAAAGAGTCATGAAGCAGATCCATCAAACTGAACTTTTTCTCCTAGATCAAATTCAGCTCCCTAAAGGGTAGTGGAAATATGAAGATGACATTCTGATTTTCTCTCCCTTCAGCCCAATCCAGAATAAACTTCTGCACAGAAGTTTTTCCAATTCCAGCAACTCCTTTAGTCAGCACTTTTCTGATAGGTTTGTCTTTAAAGAGGTGAATGCATTTGATGGGTGTCTCCTGTGTTGCTGGTCTCCTGGATGCTGTCTCAATCTGTCTCACCTCATGTTCATTATTGACCTCTCCACTCCCTCCCTCAGTGATGTAGAGCTCTGTGTAGATCTCATTCAGTTCATTAATTATTTTTACATTTTTACATCAGTTTGTGTTTAATCTTTTGCTGATATACAGAGATCAGCTCTAATAAACAGAAGAACATTATCAAAATATTTCACCTTATTATCACTGATGTTGAAGTCATTTTTTAATAAAAACCTTAAAACAAAATTTTTGTTACAGTAACAGTGCCATCATAAAGCCATGACCTAGAACTCTTACTGGTCTGTAGTATGTTAGCGAGGTCTGTCTGGTTCATGTTCTGCAGGATGTGGGTAATCTGGACTTAGTAGCTTCTTAAACCTCTTCAACTCCTTCGTTACCAGAGAGATGAGTTTGTGCTCCAGCTCCTGGTTGGGAATAAACAGCAGACAGTCATAAGAACACACTGTTACAAAAAAGAAAATTATGATGTGATTGTATTATATGATGGAGAGCACTCTATGCATTTGTTACTGCCTTCACGCACACATACATGCACACACCTTGAATATGAATTCCACATTGTTTTTGGAGGTGATTGCGGATTTCTCCTTTTGTACAGTGTGGACAAACACAGCACTGAGTTTAATAGGGAATGTGTAGCACATTCATACATATATAACACACACCATTATATACACCAGCACAATTGTACAATTCAGGCTGGATAAACTAATTTAATCCCCTAAAACAATGTTCCTCACTGTCAATGCTGGATGAATTGATTTAATTCTCTAATCCATTGTTCCTCATTGCCAGTGTTGGATGAATTGATTTAATCACATAATTCAGTGATCCTCACTTCCTGTGATGGAGTCCTACAGCACTACATAGTCTAGTGTTTTCCTGCTCTAACATACCTGATGCAGCTCATGAAGGGCTTCATGATGAGCTGAGTGAGTTTGATCAGGTGGGACTGTAAGTGAGGAACACTGTCCTAAACCAGGAGACTATCCTTATGAGGTAATAAAATAATATTGAAAACTGAAAAATAGGGATGGTCCAGAATAAACTGGTTTCATGCAGGAAAGAATATGATCGCCTTTAAAAAATAGAAGTAGTTCAGGATGAACCTAATGGTACCAAGAACTCGTTGGTGTAAGTATTGAATATCAATTTGCATACATTGAATAATGTATGGTTTAGAGAACAATAGTGGAACCTGGCCAAGTTTTTATGAAAAAAAAAATGGTTAAGAAGAAAATGTATAAAAGGAGTGCCCACCTGAGACTGTTAAACATTCTCCGGACAATGCCTCGTTTGTAACATTGAGCTCAGAATAAAGACGGGACCAGCTCTTCTCTTCAATTAATTCCAGAGTCTGCATCTTTATTTCTATTTAGTGTGTATTGAGTGAACTTAGGAAGATCTAGGAACGACACTTTCCTCTCATCACTACAACACTCTCCACCTCTGAAGTTCCATAGATGGTCCAATGACTGGTCACTCAGCGGGGTTTAGGTGAATCCGACTTCTTACCCTCAGTCAGACTAAAACGCACAATTGGGGAGAAGATACTGGAAACTATGTGTGAATTGCCATGCATACATACATTGTCATATTGGATTTCTTTTTGTTTTATTCATTTTATTTTATATATATTTTACAATGTTACTCTTATGATTGCTTTGTGAAGCTTAGGAATATGAAAGGCTAATGCAACACTTGCAGATAATAAACAATAAAAAATGTTTTTATGATCCAAAATGCTATTGGTATATGGATAATCAAAAAACAAATTCAGATAACAGGTCTATATCAAAACCGAAACAGTGGCATTGCTGGAGCAAAGGAGCAATAGGAGTGTCAAAAACAGTCCAAGCCAAGCCAGAAAATGTATTCCACCAGGAAACAAATCCAAACAGGGAGAATCCAAAAACAATGTCAATGAATACAAAACCCGGTCAATACACAGAAACGCTGACTAGACAATGGAACAGCTTGGCAAGCTCTAGAAAAACAGAGGCAATACTTTACAAAGTCTTAGAACATCAACAGTGTTTTTATAAAGGAATAGAAATGAGGAGCAAGTTGATCTAATTAATACTCCGGGGATGATGATTTCAATAAATCCATCTGACTAGATGATTGCTGATAGGGGATGTTAACCTGACTCTACTGAGGATTCTGGGAAGTGAAGTGTAGGACCAGATTTCTAGATGAGTTTGTGTATGACACAAAGGTTTTTTATAAATTAGTTTTATAGTTAATTATTTACAAAGTGACAACAGTCATAGAAAGGTCATCGTCCTTATCTGAGCTCAGTAGAAGTCACATTCCCTACATCATCCTTACCTGAGCTCAGTAGAACAGTCTCTCTCTCTCTCTCTCTCTCTCTCTCTCTCTCTCTCTCTCTCTCTCTCTCTCTCTCTCTTTCTCTCTCTCTCTCTCTCTCTCTCTCTCTCTCTCTCTCTCTCTGAAGGGCTCAGGAGCTCCCATTGACCAGTTACTCTTCATGGACACATAGCTGGGTTCAGGTGAGTCTGATCTCTTACCCTGAATCAGATTAAAACACAACCAACCACTCAGTGTATCTGATTAGTGTCACGTCTACAAGCCTGAGCATTCCCCGTTGTCATGGCAACCAAATCACTTCTGGGTTTTCATTCATCTCCACGGTTCCCTGTCGCCTCCCCTTTCACTCCAGCTGTTCCTAGTTTGTCCTGATTGCAGTGGTATAAAAACTCTGTCCCTACGTATCTTGTTTGTTGGTCTTAGAGTGTCTCTCACTGTTTCTGGTCAGTTCTCGTTTGGGCTCTATCATTGTGTTTCTAGTTCGATCTCCTTTGTTCTCTGTGTTTAGTCCGATATTGCTTGTTCTCTGTGTTTAGTCCGTTCTCGTTTGTTCTTTGTGTTTAGTCCATTCTCGATTGTTCTCTGTGTTTAGTCCATTCTCGTTTGTTCTCTGTGTTTAGTCCATTCTCGTTTGTTCTCTGTGTGTGGTCCGTTCTTGTTTGTTCTCTGTGTTTAGTCCGATATCGCTTGTTCTCTGTGTTTAGTCCATTCTTGTTTGTTCTCTGTGTTTAGTCCGATATCGCTTGTTCTCTGTGTTTAGTCCGTTCTCGTGTGTTCTCTGTATTTAGTCTGATCTCATTTGTTCTTTGTTTAGTTCAATCTTGTTTGTTCTCTGTGTTTAGTTACTCTTGCTGCATGTTGCTTTCCTTGTTTAGTTCTGTATCTTCGTCGTCAGTATTGTTTGTTGATCTTATGTAGCCCAGTTCTGTGTTCCCATTTGTCTGTCTTCATGCTCACCGTTATGTTTTATTATTGTTCTCCGTTAGTATTTCCTTAATGTTGTATTCCCTGGTTGCCCATTTCTCGCCATCACCCTGCTATCACATTATTCTCCTGTTAGCCTGTTTGTTCTTCATTCTATTCTGTATTGTTAGTCTGTGTCGATTATTGAAACTTATTATTTATTTATTCTAGTCAATCAGTTTGGTTCGTTATGGCGTCATCACTTCACACGTGTGTTCGTTCTCCACCTCCTCCCGTGTTACAATTAGTGCATTTGATGAAATTGTCATTCATTTTCACCAATATTTGAGGGATTAAGGCATTGAGGTATTTTCATACATTTCTGAGTTTTTTTGATCAGTGCTGGTGAAAATTTGTTTTCCACAGAATCCCTCTATTCTCTCAGCTCTCTCCTTTCTGTGTGTGCTGTTCCTCAGAGACTCATTCTGGAGGTCATGTCTCCTGTTACAGATTACAGCTGTAAACCTGCAAAAACGCATGCAGATACATAATGCACGACAATAAATATATTCAGTAATGCAGGATATTCAATTATAAAATGAACCAAAGGCCAGCTCAACATCAGAAACACTGCAGGATAAATACTGACTTCACTCCAAAACCATTGTTTTAGATTTATCACTGTTCACTTACAGGAAAACCTTCACATGGTGAGAAAGCCCATTTGATTAGGTCAAAAATCAGATAAAAACTGCTCTCCATGCAGAGGCGTATAAATAAAGCTCAGATTCAGACACTCTCCTCTACAAAGTGCATAATGTTCCTCTCTTCACAAGTTGGTGCTGTCCAGAGTGTTCACATCTCATAAAGTATTTGATTCTGTCAGATCACCTCAAATTCCTTCTTGTTTTAACATGTAGTTCAGTGCATACTGTAAGGAAATGGACAATAGCATGGTTTTAGTGGATTTTGGCTCTTTACTCCAGAAGACTGGATTTAAAATAAAACAATGGCCATGAGATTACAGCTCAGAATAGCAGTTATAATCCGAGTATTTACATCTCTACAGGATGAACCAGATAGGAATTACAGCCCTTTTATACAATATCCCCCTTTTCATGTCCCACATTTCAGTGAAGTAGAACAAACGAGTAAAACTTACATTTTCATATTTACATTGCATATACTTTACTCAACAGATGTAGGGAAATAGGTCCATGCTTTTATTTCATCAAGATCAAGTTCAAGTTCAAGTTCAAGTTCGGTTTATTTGTCACATACATAGTCATACACAGTATAACTCGTAGTGTGGAGAGTGCTCTGTCCAAACTGAAGAAAAGAAAACAGGGGTGCATAGAGAAAAATATATATATATGCAAGATTATATTTATATTAATAGTATTCTAATTGGATGCTCTAAAAATTCAGTTAAACAAACTCCAACTTGTAGAAAGACTGATGATATCTTGACATATTGTAATGCCCCTCACCAGCATCCTCCTTTCCACATGGTCCTTGTTTGTTTTCTATCTTCCATGTGGTTTATGTTTTCATTTCAAGGCCACATCCTCACACAGAGGTCCCGTGTTCCACTTCACAACACCCCCTATAAAGTCTGTTCCTTTCAACACTTTAGTGTCACTTATTTGGACTATTTGGTTTGTTTGTCTAGTTAGTCTTGTTGCCCTGCATTACAAGTTTGTACTTCTCCATGTTTAACTTCATTTTTCATTTAAATCCATTTGTTTGATGTAAATGGCTCATGTCTGTATCCTACACACTTTTTTGGCCCACAATATCTGAGTGTTGTTACGGTACAGCCCCTCCTCCCAAACGTCTCCCCCTGTATGTTTGTTTGTGTGTGTGTGTGTGTGTGTGTGTGTGTGTGTGTGTGTATGTTCATCCGTGTGGCCACGCCCTCTGTGTTCCACACCTGCTCCTCGTTGTACGTCGTTAGTATGTATGTATAAAAGTCTATGGTTTATATGTGACTGTGTCAGTGTTTAACCCTGACAGCCTGCGTGTTATGTCTTCATTGTTTTGTGTGTTAATAAACGTATGCCTATATTTTTCAAACTCCCCGCATCTAACTCCACATTGTGACAGAAACACTGACTGACGAAGGATGCCTGGGAAGGGGAGCAAAAGAAGGAAAGGGAAGAAAGGAAGCAATCACCCTTCCACAACCCTCGCAGAGAGACCCTCCATCATCCTGGCCTCACTCCTTACTCCCACAATGGGGGAGAAGGCCACTGGTGGATTTTAAGGGGGCCCTGGGTATGATCCAGGGTCGGACTCTGTGGAGTTTTACAGAACCGAGCCGGACTATGGGAAGCAGTACTCGGAAGTGGACTCCGCAGGGTCCATGGACTACTATGAAGGTTACACCGATTATGGAGGGAGAGTTGTCAATCTGAAGTCGGACTTGGGGGTTCGACTGTGTGGAGGATCCACCAATGGAGGCGGAGGAGATCCTCTATGGGGATCCTCCCACTGATAGTGACATTGAGTCTGTAGTCTCCAGGAGCAATGAGCCAATGGCACCTAAAATACCACCCAAGGCTCCACCCATGGAGTGCCGCTCAGGAACAAGCAAGCCATCCCACGTTCGAGGAGGAAACTCCCTCCACTAGGGCACACAGCCCTGCAACTCATGCACCCATACCTAAGCCTGGCAGAGGCAAGAAGGTAGTGACACCAGTGCCCACCCCAGAGACAGGCAAAACAGCTTGTGTGCTTCCTGATACGGGTGCGCAGAAGTCACAGCCCCCCAAATCGGCGAGGGGCGATCCTCCACAGGCCGGTTGTACTTCAGCCCAGCTGACGACTGGGGGACAGCCTGGGGCTCTTGGCAGCTTCCCCGGACTCCTTAACGTTCCTCAATGTAGTTTTGTAGCTGTCCCTGTCACTGTGTCTGTCCCCATCACGCTGTCTGTGCTGGTCAATTGGTCCCCCTTTATGTCAGTGCCTGTCCCTGTCAGTGTGTCTGTCCTGTGTCTGTTGTCATCATGGTCCCTGTCCTTCGCCCCTTTGTCCTGCTCTCACTGGCCCGTGTTGGTTCGCTCAGTCCTCCGGCTTCGCCATTGGCCGTTGGCTTCGGGGCTGTAGCCCGATAGGTTGGCACGCTGGGAGTCGCACCATTGGGGAAGGACTCTGTCACAGTACAGCCCCTCCTCCCAAATGTCTCCCCGTGTGTGTTTGAGTGTGTGCATATGTTCGTCCATGTGGCCACACCCTCCCTGTGTTCCACACCTGCTCCTCATTGTGTGGCATTAGAATGCTAAATGTCATAAATGTAAATATAAATATAAAAGTCTATAGTTTATGTTTGACTGTGTCAGTGTTTAACCCTGATAGCCTGCATGCTATGTCTTCATTGTTTTGTGTGTTAACGTATGCCTATCTTTTACGAAACTCGTCCCGCATCCTGCTCTAACTCCACATCGCGACAAGCGTCACACTTATACAGCTCTAAATGTTCTGGCCCACAGTATCTGAGTGTCACACTTATACAGCTCTAAATGTTCTGGCCCAGCAGTATCCGAGTGAGTATGTGTTCCTAAGATAAATGCAGAATTTCCCTTAGAATTAGTTACAGCCAAAGTAAAAACAATCTTTAAAGCTCCTCAGTTACGGAACAACCTTTCAATTTTAATGGGAGACTCAGACACACTGGCAGTTTTTAAATCCATGCTGAAGACTTAATTATTTACACAAAAGGTTGGTTAGTTACCTGTATATAAAGGTGCAGACCCTAGGGCCCCAACTGAAAGAGTTTTCTAGAAATTTGAGGTGTTGACAGTGTTGCCTAGGCACTGCAAGCAATCACTCAAATTTGTGATGATAATGTGGGTGGAACACAATGTCTCAGAGACCCTCAGCACTATGGTCACCCCCTAGTTCTCCCTTTTAGTTCTGGTGCTACTGATAAACCTGCTGGAACTGTATGCAGATCACTGGCACATGACTACTGCTTATGGACTGCATATGGACTAGACCGGCTCATCAGTGATGAAGAATCTGAGATAATAGAAAAAACTGTCCCAGTGCTGCCAGTAGATAAACTGATGTTGCTGTATTCATCCACCCACTCCAGCACACCCAGAGGAACAGCTGCAGAAACAGCTCGCCCTCCCTTGACCCACTGGAGAAGCTGACATCTGTACTGAACTATACACCTATACTAAATGGATTATATATAATATAATAAAGCATGGACTGTTTATTAGCTGGGCTGCCCAGTGGTGGATAGGTTCCATCTTGAATCTGGGTTGTCCCAATGTCTTCCTTAATTTCACCCAGGAAGTTTTTCCTCGCCATTATAAACAATTGCTAGGTATCTGGACCCAAACATTAGTAATGTTGTGCTGTAAAATAGTAATAATAATAATTAAAACACATTAAAAAATACAATGTTCATGTATAGTATTTGATTAAAAACCTCTATAGTCGATGTATAGTCTGTTTGAGGACTGTAACACTCCCATGTATTAGAGATCAGTCCCAACAAATCAAACACTGAATCACCACACACATCCCATGTACTAGAGGACAGAACCAAGAAGTCAGACATTGTGGAACTGCACTCAAATTATGTTTGTTAGTTTGTTTTTTGTTGTTGTTTGTTTGATAAGAAATTACTCCTTGATCTGTTTTCTTCTTTTCCCATTGTAGATTACTGTTCTGTCAAATTAAAGCTAAGATTAAATTTTCTGGTGTGTCTATTTTAAACTTTGTCTAACTCTGGTCCTTTAAGAGTTTGTGTGCTGTACAATAAATAATTTTATTTGCTACTTCACAAAATGTATCTTCATATTTTATTGCTGAATGTTGCCAGTCTGTAACCATAAACAGAACAGTAGTGCCAGTGAGAAGAACTGACACATGTCTCAGGGTCTGGAACTCATGCTCTCCTTTAACAACTTAAAATGAACAATGTATCAGTGAAAAAGACCCTAGCGAATTCATGCCTGTGAAAATGGCATCACAGCCCAGGAACTCTTTGAGTTTCAGTAAAATTCAATATATTTGAGTTTCAGTAAAATGCGGAAAAATCAAATAAAAGTGGGGGCCACACTCAAATGTGACATGTTCCCAAAGAGGAATAAATGAATAAATGTCCACAGTAGATAAGTGTTATAGTCACCAAACAATTCACATAACGTAAGCAAAGCAAAATAACATGGCTGAATTAGAAATAAAATGAGCTAAATTGAGCTGGTTAACAAGATAAAAAGTTAAAGTACAGCAGAAGGACTAAGGACCTCTATTATTGCTGTCTGTCTCCACTAACACCATCTACTGGAATTTCAGTTCAAATTCTGATCATTCTGAATCTACAGTAGATATTTATATACTCACTAATTTTCCTCTGAATTAGATTTATGTGTCTCTAATTAAGTGATAATCTCTCTCAGTCTCTCTCATACCGATCTCTTTGTCCTGTTCAGTTTATCATGTGATTCTCCCAGTATTGAATAACAGGAATGGGCCCAGAGTGGCTCACAGGTAAGAATGCATTAAAGAATTGTTACGGGACACTCCCCCCGCAGTCATATGGTACGGCCTGCCGTGCAGGAGGTGGTTCACTCCTGTTTAAAGCCACAACCCTGTAATGGCACGCACCTGCACGGAGTTTAAAGTTGAGTGTTTGTTTGTCTATTTAAACACCCGTTAGTGTGTGCCTTAGTGTTGGTCATTGTTTGTTTGTCATAGTCAGAGCATATGTTAGTGTCCATGTTTGTCTAGCCTGTGTTTATGTTACAATCTTTATAGTTAGTGTTAAGTGTGTGTATGTTCACTGCTACTGTGTCATTAAATGTTTCACGTCAAGAGAGTGTGTGTACTGCTCCACGCCCTGTGGCACTCGGACAAACATTACAGGAATGCAGCCAGACTGTACAAGTACAGTCATACACAACATGCAGAACTACTTGAAATATCCTGTAACTGCTGACTTGAGAACAGTGTAGCTTTCCTTCAAAAAGAGGAAGATATGTATTTTCGGTAGAACATGCAGGTCCCAGATCAAAAGTCATACAAAAGCTACACACCTGTCATACCTTTCAGGGTAGTGTGGGATTTATAAGAGTAAAGATGAGAGCATCAGAATTATTACTACAAGAGATGTAGTAATAATACACGAGAAGTCGAAGCCAGGAGAATAAACAGGATGTTCTCCCATTAGCCGTCCACTGTGTACTCTCAGTGGCAGGGAATCTGCATAAGAACAGACCCACCAAAGCTCGAGACTGAACATTACTGGACAGACATATGGGAGAAGGAGGCATCGCAACAACAATACCCAGTGTATACAGAACCTGAGAGATGAACAGGATCCAGTAACCATCATGTTAGCAGACATCCAAGAAAGAGTCACAAGCATTAAGAACTGTACAGCTCCAGGCCCTAACATGGTCCATGCCTACTCTCTGAAGAAGCTGGCTGCTCTCCATGAGTGCATCACAGCAAAAATGAACCAGCTGCTAATGGATGGGACCCACCCTAAATGGTTAACTGGAGGCAGGAGAGTCCTGATCCTTCCACTGTACAACATGGAAGCTCCTGTCAGGCATCATTGCAGCTAAGTAGGCACATGGCCCAATACATGAGCGTGGCCAAAAATGTTATTAGCAAGAACACTAGAGGAGCCAAGCACCAGCTGCTGGTGAAAGAAAACCTATGATTCAGTGGATCCTTAAATGAGGTTATATCACATCAACAGGACTCCAAGAGCTTTCATCAAGAATTAAATGGGGCTGTAGAAGACAAACCTAGAGGCTAACTTCAGACCAATATCACGAGTCACCATCAAGTGTGGGATTTACCAAGGATATACCCTGTCCCTGCTTCAGTTCTGCATTGGCCTGAACCTCCTTAGTGAAATCACCAAGACTTGCTATGGATACCAGCTATAGAATGGAGCAAAACAAAAGCAGAGAGACTAGAATATTAGGCATGTACGAGGGTGTGTAAATTCAGGAGCTATAAAGTGCAATGATGGACTCCGGCAGCACAGCTAAAAGAAAGAGGCAGAAGGAACATCAGCACTGTGTTGCCGGTGAAGTTGCCAGTCATTGTTTATGCAATGCCTGCTCTACCCTGTCTGCAGAAATTACTGAAATGACATTTGCCTTACTTTTGTTTTAATTCAGCATATTTCTGTTCTGAGACTTGTGCCTGCATCCTGTCCTTTTCCCCTGATGCTCATCATGTCACAGAATGGCAGACCCAATGCGGACGCAGTAAGGACCATTCACAGGAGTGCAATATTGGATGTGCCTCTACGACATTAGTGAGCAGGTGTGTGAGGAAAACAGCATGAGAAAAGAACATGGTCGACCAGCTGCTCAGGAGGGACTCCACTGGCTGGGGAACTCTGCCTGTTTGAATCCGGTTAGTCTGCCTGTTTGAAGACTTGTCAGTGTTCTTGGTCACACAAGAGGCAGATCAGCTTCTGGACGACATTCCCCTGCCAGCGGAGGGAAAAACAGCCGTATGCCAGCCACCCCCTCTGGATGCCTTGATTGCAGGGTCCATGGGAGAAAACCTTGACATGCCCTGTCAGCCCCATTAGAAAAAGGAAAAAATCCAGAGCTGGAGCCAGGCTAGTGGAAATTTCTTTATTAATATTACTTTTAAAAAATCTATAAAATGAATTTAAACAGTGTAATTACTTTTCCATACTCTGCTACAAAACAAAAGCACAGACCATCAAGCATTTACATTTACATTTTCATTTTTGGCATTTAGCAGATGCTCTTGTCCAGAGCGACTTACAAAGGTGCTTTGTCATTTCCTCATAGAACACATCCTAGCCAGTACAGTATAGAGTACAACATACCAATGAAGTAGAATACTGTAGAAATACAGGGTGCAAAAAACAGGGTGCATGAGTGCAAAAAACAAGGCAACAATAAGTGCAATAACAAACAGGATCAATGGTCATTCTAAATATTTCACAAATAGGTGAGTCTTCAGTCAGCATTTGAAGATTGCAAGGGACTTTGCTGTCTAGACAGCCAGTGGAAGTGAGTTACACCATTTGGGAGCCAGACAAAACCTAAATAAAAATAATATATAATAATAATAATAATATAATAAAAACAATCCAATCAAAACCTTCTGCACATTCTTTGGTCCAAGTTTCTATATGAACAAAACCCTCCCTGAAGTCCTCTCAGTGTGTTAGCTCTGTGTTGGGCACTGCCTACTTGTGTTTTTCACACTTCCTAAGATCCGATTCAGCCCTCAAAAAGGTGCAAACTGTAACTGCAATAAGTGCACTGCATGTTGGAAATGAAGCATCATGTCAAATTAAAAAGAAAAATCTGGTTACCAAAAATGAAAAGAGGAAAAAACACAGGAGAGAGAGAGAGAGAAAAGGGCGACAATATGTCACCCTATTTTACATGTAGAGAGTGCAGGTAAAGTGTTTAAGCGGCTATTCATATTAAATGAGTTGTCAAGCAGCCTAAAGCTTCGCAGTCCTGCCTCCCCATCACCTCATCACTGACCTGTATCCCCATCACTTCACCACAGTCCTGCCTCCCCATCACCTCATCACAGTCCTGTATCCCCATCACATCATCATAGTCCTGCCTACCCATCACCTCATCACTGTCCTGCCTCCCCATCACATCATCACAGTCCTGCCTCCCCATCACCTCATCACAGTCCTGTATCCCCATCACATCATCATAGTCCTGCCTCCCCATCATCTCATCACTGTCCTGTATCCCCATCACATCATCACAGTCCTGTATCCCTATCACACCATCACAGTCCTGTATCCCGATGACCTCATCACAGTCCTATTACTAACTTAAGGAGGAGGTGAGCAGCACTGTGCTTAACGACTCTGCAGTTGGCATAATTGCAGGATATTAGTGGGAATTTCTTTTTTAGTATTATTTTAAAAATCTTTACAATAAAAGGAATTTAAAATCAGCTTTGGTTACTTATGTTTGGGGTCATTTGTGACTGTGTAAAACATAAAACGTTTAGATATGTAATGAGTTTCTTTCCATGATTACCAGCAGAAGAGAACTGGTGTTTTCTGAATCAGGAAAGACCAAGAGTCAGAAGTGGAACTTTGTGCTTTAAGTCAAAGTAAATGTAATGTGTGTTGTATTTGTCTAGTAGAAAGAAAAGAACACAAGTATGTGTATGTTGGAGAGGAAGCAGTTGTGAAGAAAGACAACAAACGTACCCCCATTTTTACATTTGCACTGGAGGTTCTCTCTTTAGTCATCCTACAGGAAACGGAGACACACTCAAGGGGATTGAAATGGAAATATCACAGACCAACATCTCTGCATACATTTAAAACTACATTTAATTAAAGATTTTTCTCAGGAAGTAATATGCACGAGTGTCAGGAATGCTGGATGTCAGACAATATCAGGTTGGAGAACAAGTTTGCAAACATGGCCCTGAAGGTTTCTATTGCTTACAGAGGCTGTAGGGCAACTGACCCTGGTCATCTGCAGAGCAGGTGAAGTCCATTCATTTCACATGTGCAGGCGCTGAGACACAACAGACAAATAAAACAAATCTGAACAGGACTATTGCCTAAAATGACTGTTTCTTCACTACTTATGAAATATAAGGTTAATTTAGGAGTTTTATATGGAATCTCTTTAGTACATTCTTGTTTCTCTTGCTGCAGTTTTCGTTACAGACTCCATTCTCAAATATCCTTAGAGGTGCCATCGTTTAATACATTTTCTAGTTTATCTGATGAAATGAACCTAATAGAAAATTAACTCAATTCTCTAGTATTCTAGGGTGAAGTAAATGTCAGAAGTAATTTTTTTAACCCATTGATCCAAGGTCCCCTATGCTCACCTGTCTGTTGTCCCACCTTGTTAACAACAGAGAGAAATAAACCTTCACAACAGATGTGTCTTTGGCTCCAGGGGGATTAGAGGCAGCCTGGCCAGCCTGGCACTTGTCCTGCCTCTTTGTTTTTTCCTCAGTCTTGCACACCCGGGGCACACGGATGCACTGCAGCACCAGGGAGGGGGCAGGCGGAGCTGGGCATACAGCTCTGCTCTCTACCTTATGTAAGCTCGCCCTCCTGATGAGCAGCGGTGTGTGGCAGCTCAGGTCTTGCTGGTGGTGCCGGGTAGCTTCGACCTTGGAGTCACACTGGCGGCATTTTGGTAATATATTATTTGAAGTTTATCAATTGATATCCCACAATGTATATTAATACACATTCTCTGAGATTAAACTATACAGCATTCTCCTTATCTAGGCTAAACAACACATAAATAAAACAAATATTAAATAATTTGTATGTATACTTTCTTTAATATCCCCTTCATCGTCTCTGAATCTGAACAATTTAATTTAATGTATTTAAACTAATCTCAACACAGAATTAATTAAAATTATAATTAAAATTCCTATAAATTTAAAAGAGCTTCCTACAGCTCCTACTGCATATTAACTAATATATATATATATATATATATATATATATATATATAGTCTAAATGTTTCTACTAAAGAATGTTTCTGATTAATCATCTTACATAACGCATAATTTGTGTATATTATTTGTATTTTATTTTATTATTTTATTTGTACATTATTTTACAAAAAACCCCTTAGTTGATATCCAACTACTCTTCAGCAAACGTTTGTCACGGTAAGCTCCCATTCCCACTGATCACGTGGTACGCCCCGCCACGTGCAGTGGGAGTTCGCTGTTGACTGTCCGGTGTGACGTGCGTCTTGTTTGTAACCACGCCCCCCTCGTTAGCACACACCTGCACCCGGTTCTTCGTTTTATGTGTGTGTGTGTGTGTGTGTTTCGTTCGATGTCGGTCATTTACGTTAATGTTAGTGTTAGTGTTCATTGTTTACTGGTTGTACTCGTTGTGTGTGTGTCTGCCTGTCCCTGTGTTGACGCTGCAATGGTTCGTTACATATGAGTGCAGTTAACGTTGATTACTAATCTTTCGTGTTGAATAAATGTCTGTCTGGGACGAGAGAGGTCTGTGTGTCCTGCTCCTTGCCCTGCAGGATTCGGGCCGTCACACTTTTCTTAATCTATTCAGTAGTCTCTTAAACTGATCAACACACAAATAACAATTTTAATTTGTTCATGAGCATGTGCGTAAATCATGATGGGGATGCTACATGTCACTACGGCTGAAAATCAGATTGTAACATTCCTAAATGGCTGTTTTTATGTCCACCACTTTTTGAAAGTGAAAATGTTAATGTTTCATCTACAAGCAATCTTTCCTTCATTTATTAAATAAATTAAGTAACACGCATGTTTTAGTCAGAGTGTTTCTAATGACTATAATCATGAACGTTTTCAGATTCTATCTGAAAATATATAATTTTACACAATGTCAAAACGCAGCGGAACTGATATTTTGTGAAACGAAAATCATTTTTAATCAAAATAGAAAAGTTGTATTACAAATATATTTTCAATTACAGTGCTGATACGTTTCGACGCCGACAAGTATACAAACAGCAATAAAACGTTTTGTGGACCTTCTTCCTTTCAGACCAAGCGCTGATTTCAGTGAACGCGCTTGCCATCGATGATGAAAGGAACGTGAATTTAAGGGACATCTGAAATAAATCCAAAACTCAGCACTTTTCAAAGCAACATTACGCTTTGTATATAAAGACATTAAAAACTTTATGCACTCTTTTCATATAGACGTTTCCCGGTTTGCATTAAAGAGAATATTTAGGCCTACCTTTGATATCAGAGAAATGTATAACTGACAATAATCCAAGTTATACACAGGAAAATGTGAAATAACAATTGTTGAATATCCTTACCATTTGGTTTGTCCAGTTTGTGCACTCCGTCCTAATGGTAACCATGACGCCAGATGAGCCTTTTTATTATATCTGCTTCAGTGACGTCACAAACACCAGGTGTGACGACATATACACGGCTGTCTCATTTTATCATTACTAAAATTTACTACTGGACTGTGTATTACTGGACTTTGTGATTGATAATTAGTGTAAGTTAAAATATCTTATTTCCTCTCAAGCACAGAGGTTGTTTCGCCATAAAGCTCCTGTGTTCTGTTAATATATTAATATATTAGGTGTATCCAGCTATGGAACTGTTCATCTTATTTGTTTTTGATGCATTTTGTCAATGTATAAACCATGATTACTGTGAACGTGTATTAAATGTCTTGTATTTGTAATAATAATGGAACGTTTTGCCCCCTCAATCCCTTAACAATATCACATCATTCGAGCTCCGTTCACTTTTTTATGTGGTGCGTTGTAAGAACCCACTTGTAAATCTCCCCATGGTGACAAACCTGCAAGTAATATATTTTCTTCCTCATCTCCCTGATGCTTTTTGTTTCATCTTGCTAGCTAATATTATTATTATTATTATTAACATGTATATAGCACCTTTCTCAGACTCAAGGACGCTTTACAGGCAGGTATCAGCTGTTATAGTCAGTCACATGCCGATGATTAGTTAACATGCTACCTTAAACTTCACCCTAGATTATTTTGGTGTTTTTTCTCCTCCTGTAATGGTACATTGGAAATGATCAGATTTCTATCGAGTATCTAACTAGCTAGGTTAGCTAGCTAAAGCTTGCTATGATACAAAAGTCAGCATTGCTGGCTAAAGCAATGTCTTCATAAAGGCCCATTTCATGTGAACTTGTTTCTTTCTTTTTTTAAATTAAATCTGGCAGACAACCTTAATAATCATGGCTTTTACACTTTGACCAGGTGGCTAAATTTGCTAGGTTAGCCAACCCTGAATCATCAAAAATTGATTCAGAAGAGATTATTCATTTCATTTTGATTGGAACATGTCAGAATAAAATAGCCAAGTAAAGTAGATAGCTAGGTTAAGTAGGTAACCACTCAAAGTAGCTAACCTTAAATAGATATTGGTCGTAATGCACTCTTAACTAGTTACACTAGCTAGCAGCTGTGATAAACAAATATTGACAATCGTAGATTTTAGATTCCTTAAAGCAACTATTCTATATTTTGATGACATCTTTGCATGTTCTGGGTCTTCATTTTTACATATGCAGAGCACTAGTGCAGTGAGGAACAAGCTGCATCAAAACTTCTGGTTGTTTAACCTGCCAAGGTTTTAGGATTTGACTTTTAAGACAAGCAATTTTTGTCTTTTTTAAGACAAAAATTTTGATGCGGACGAAAGAGGCATGTCTTGCTTTGGAGAGGCAAATTCTTGCTCTTTTAGAAGTATTTCTTGTATATTATTGGTATTACAGCTTTTTTGATGTACAGCAATGACAAAGACCTATTAATGAATAACCAGCTAGAATTTGCTTTAAAATGTGATTGGCTTTGAATAAGAGCACCTGCCAAATGCTGTAAAGGTTAAGATGTTCTTGGAATGTCTCCTGGACACTGATGTAAACTGTCTAAAATGTATCGGGATATTCTGCTTTGTTCAGTATTGAAGTGTCTGCAAATTGTTTTTAACTTATTAGCTGTCCAAAAAAATAAACAAAAATAAAAAATGGAAAAACATACTGCAGCATGTAGGAACATCTTTAATGGGTATGTTAGTATTTATTCCAGCTCTGAATCCACATATTTAACCAAGCATGGATAACTGTACAAAGGAAAGCATTGTAGAACAGACTGAAAACTGTCAAAATATGCCAACGTTCAGGCAAGCTGGCAGAAGAGACACTATCACATACAGTGATACAGTGAACCAGTGGATGATGCCAGAAAGAGTTAGGCAACTGGAATTAAAAAATGTCTACAAAAATGAATATAAAACTTCACATTTGAAGCTTTGAAAAGCTAATACGATTGAAGACAGCTCCATATGGTCTGGTTTTGATTATCACGGACTAAAATAAACCTAATTTTAAAACCGAACCTAAAATAAACCTAAGTTATCAGGAGACATTTTCTGTTTGGAGAGAGAAAAGTGCCTCTTTTGAATAAATAAGATTAAATTAGATAGAAAAGGGACTCATTGTATACACCAAAAATGGAATAATTATACATTTGAATGCAAAGAGAGAAAAAAGTGAAGGTGTCCTAATAAATCCTCACTGGCTGCACAGATCAGGATTCTCAGAACTGGGGCGAGAACGTTTTGGGTGCAGCCCCACACCTGTAAGTGCACCACGGTCTGCTCCTTTTGTGAAGTACAGCCTTGGAATAAGTTCACTGCGTGTGCTCCTGATATCTACATGCACAACAGCCTCACGTGGTCTGAGCAAGGTGGGTCACGCGTATGTAAGTGCATCATACAAGGATGTTGTAAGGAATCGTCAGGACACAAGTAAGTGTGGATCCAAATGCAAGAGTTTATTTTCAGTACAGGCAGGAAGGACTTGTGAGGCAAAATAGAAGGGTAGTCGTAAACAGGAGGGGAATGGTGAAGGGGAGAGTCGAGGGCAGTCCAAGTCCAAACCAGAAGGTAGAATCCGAGGTTGTGTAAGGGGCTAAGAGTGAGGTGGTGTTTAGGGGGAAAGCAACAGAAACAAGAAACGCTCGGTATGCATGAGAATAAAATACTTCGCGAGGATACTATGGGAAAAGGGAGGTTATAAAAGAAACTAAAATGAGAGACTGGTGTAATTAATCAGTAATCAGGCGACAGTGATCTACGTTTGGGCAGAGAAAGGCTAGTGGGTACGACTGACGCCGTTACAGATATACAAAAAGATTAGCCCTTGTATGCCTCGGTTGTGGTTCTCTTCAAAACTGTACTATTACTGAACCAATTATATCTTAAATGACATTTTATAGCATTACTAACTGTGTTGTGAAGTGTCCTGGTGAATTTCTTCCTAAATCAATGCTCATTACATATCTGAAAGTAAGACGATGAGTTTCTGAATTTCTTTGGCTCGCAGCATGCTGTCTAGCTTTGAGGATCTTTTGGTCTACTTCACTTTGTCTCGCAGGTCCTATTTATTTTCTCATTAATAATAAAAACCTTCATTTAAAAACTGCATTTTGTGTTTTAATATTGGACAAAGATAACACAAGTAAATTTGTTTAATGATTTGTCACAAGTGGCATGAAGCAGGCCAAATGACATGAGGCCTGTTTCCATAATACAATGCTTTGAAATGAATGCAGCATTACAGCATTGGGAAAACCAACCACAACAACTGACCATAATCACCAAGACCACATGGGAGACTATTGAAATTATAACCTGAACAATAAGGGAGACTCTTGAAATTATAACCTGAACAATAAGGGGGACTCTTAATTAAAACATGTTGACAAATGGCAACTAAAATATTTAAACTATTCAAAGATGCTCCAGACAAAATGTCCGTTTTTTTCCATGAGCTAACACAAAAGTATTTAACGTGCATTAAATCACATCACAGGATCTCACAGTAATATTTACATAAACATCTTTACATTACATTTACAGTACTGGGCAGATCCTCTTATAGTGACTGATACATATTCATCAGTATGACAGCATGTGTGCTCTCTGAGGATCAAATCTTACTGTACCTGCTCTACCAGGTGAGCTTCAGCAGAGCTAATGTGATAAAACTCTGATCATGCATGACTGAACATACACTGATCTTTGACCCCTGAATGGGACAGAGAAAAGCAGTGCAGATACGTTTGTGTGTGTGTAAAAGAGAACGAAATAATTTATCATCTCTCAGACTCTCATGGTTATTATTGGGAGATCACCTCTGCTCTTCATCTGAGTGGTTTAGTCCATTCATATTAACTCCTCTGTTGTCATGGTTACTGTTCCATTCACTGTACTTCCTTTCTAGAGCTCCTGAATTTTTTTCCTCAGCTGCACAATCACCAGCACTGCTGCCACAAGCCCCGCCCCCGTCAGAGTCAGGAGCACCGTCAACACCGTCACTGTGGAGCTCTGATCTGGACATGGCTGGACTTCTGCAACAGACAGACATAAAAATGGTCAGAAATTATGAACAACTCTTTAAACAGTACAGAGTTATAATCATATGTGTATATACCAGAGTGGTCACTGTGATGGGATTGTGGGACAGGGGCAGTTCAGCTCCAGTTCCTGACAAAAAGATCTCAACAGCATCACGATCTTAACAAGTAGGTATGCATAATGTTTCACCAGTTACTATAGTAACCACTTCTACAGATTTGTGTGTGTTCTCTGGTGAGCTCAGCACCTCCCACCTCCATATCAGTATCCAATCAAATTCAATCAGGAAGTAACTAGTACAGTGATGGAGAACTGTTTAGAAATCAAACTAAAACAAATCTGGATCTTGTAGAGAGATATTGTTGTAAATGTAGAATAGAAACATACTGAGAGTTCAAAGTGAATGAACCAGTGGAGAGAATGAGCTACACAAAGGGGGGGGGGGGGTACATAACAACAACAACAACAACAACAACAACCACCACCACCACCACCACCCTGATCACCACCTGTGCTCCGTCATAACTATGATCACTGCTGAAGCTCCAGTCTGTCATATTAACACACAGCATAATTACTGCACCATCACTGACTACATTTACTTATTAACACACAGCATAATTACTGCACCATCACTGACTACATTTACATATTAACACACAGCATAATTACTGCACCATCACTGACTACATTTACATATTAACACACAGCATAATTACTGCACCATCACTGACTACATTTACATATTAACACACAGCATAATTACTGCACCATCACTGACTACATTTACATATTAACACACAGCATAATTACTGCACCATCACTGACTACATTTACATATTAACACCCAGCATAATTACTGCACCATCACTGACTACATTTACATATTAACACCCAGCATAATTACTGCACCATCACTGACTACATTTACATATTAACACACAGCATAATTACTGCACCATCACTGACTACATTTACATATTAACACACAGCATAATTACTGCACCATCACTGACTACATTTACATATTAACACCCAGCATAATCACTACAGTGAACAGTGTTATTGAGGGTGAAGTATTTGTTGACTTATTGAGGGTCGTATGTAGAGGGATTGAGCTCCAGGACAAGGCCAAACTAAAAAAAAAAAAACAACCAAACAAAAGCAAGCCATACTAGAAATAAAAATTATTATTATTATTAGTTGGTTACATTTATTTAGCACCTTTTTCAAATTCAAGGACACTTTACAGGCAGAAATCAGCTTTTACACTCAAATCACTCACAGACAGATGAGAAGCAGCAGCAAATTTACACACAGCGTTCTCTCTATCAGAAACTACAGACTCCTGGGGGACTGAACCAGGTGTAGGGGAAGGGGAGGAGGTTCAGACCAGGACAGAGCACCAACCATCACTGGACACACACACACACACACACACACACACACACACACACACACACACACACACACACAGAGCACCAACCATCACTGAACACACACACACACACACACACACACACACACACACACACACACACACACATCTATATTCATGCACAATTCACATTGATACAGGACAGTTTTAGAGTATGCAGTCATCCTAACCTCCATGTTTTTGGGAGGTTCCCTCTGGGGTCCTACACAGACACTGGGAGAACACGGAAACTCTACCCAGATAGGGACTCGGATGCAAACATGCCAACCACCAAGCCCTGCTGCCCAAAACAACCAACTTTCCCAACTGAACACAAACAAAATTAAGTACAATAACCCTCCCTACTCCCAAAAACAAACAAACAGAGGTAAAGAACTGAGCAAATAAAAAAGGTGTCAAACTTCCCAACTACGATTCACACAGGACTACTACAATACACTATACACAGAATAATATTTACAACAGTGAACACGTCCAGAAAAAGGGGAAGCGATAAGTCAGAATGATTTAACAAACAGAGGCCCAAAACCACAACAATCGGCAAACAACGCTCACTGAACAAACACAAGCAGCCACAGCAGCAGTGGATATGAATCGCAGCCTGTTGCTTCTTCCCGGGCTTCCCCTTATGCGTGCGGTAGAATGAGGCAGCAGCCCAGGACAATTCCAGCACAGGACAGAAGACTTGATCAGGTGGAGGAGGAGCATCATGAAGGGGAGGAGCCATAGGATGTAAGATAAATGTAAACAAACACAAATAACCCTACCCATAACGCAAACAGGGTTGTAACACCTTCAAATACCAAAACTTCAATTTTTCTGACTCATCACTCAATAACTCATGATTGTTTTGGTATGAGTAAGCAGGTATCACACCAAGTGCCGTAAAACATCAGTGGCTGGATCCAAGAGTGTCCATGTGAGCATCCACCACAAAGAGTCCAGTGAAAATCAACCGGGTCCACATGCTCTATTGGGGATATGCTTAATAAACAGGACCTCAACTAAGACCAAGACCTCAAACTATGACACTCAGTTCACGCTGTTTACATGATCCCAGCATTCATAGTCTAACTAATACGGAACCACGGATGTGCATGTAAACATAATTACTGATACTACGCACAACCCCCTCCCCAACATAGTAATTCTAGGCAACATTAAAATCACAGTAACCACACTTACCTTCCACAGTAACTGTGTATGTCTGTATAATCTCTTCATTCTTAGTGTCTCTGATGCTGTAAACTCCACTATCAGATGGTGTGGTTCCTTGCAGTTCCACAGCAGAGATGAGCGACACTCTCTGAGCGTATTCAGGTTTACACTTCAGTGAGTGTCCAGCCACTGTGCAGATCTGTCCACTAGAGGGAGAAGCTGCACATGTGCTGTTATAAATCACCTCAACTGACTCAGATATGAGCAAATCCAGCACCAGAGGTTCACCAGGCTTAATCTGAACTGAAGAATTACAGGCTGTGGAAAAAACAATTAGAATCTTCAATGTAATATACAACTGATTTGACCATGTAACCTCAGAACTGCAAATCTGATATAAACATTTAAACATTACATACAAGCTCCTTCTGTTTTTCCCCACATATCTGATATTTGAAGTTTACAATTCTATGTTCTACTTTATTTTCCCCAGATAAATAAAGTTCTCTCTGTCTACATAAATAATGGTTTAGTAACAATAACTAGGTAATCCATTGAGGACACTTACCCTCTATCTGCAGACTCACATCACAGAGCTCTTGACCTTTACAGGCGCAGGTGTACAAGGACCTCTTAGTGTAATCAGCATCAGTGATGGTGAGGGAGAGATCTCCCTTCAGGTACTGATCATGGGACATGTGAAATCCCTCCTCTGAATGGCAAGATATCTGGTTACACTGAGCCAGTATGTCATGTGGTTTATGATATAAAGTCCATGTGACCAGACCAGAACACGTCTGAGTGCAGGGGAGAGTAGCATCATCATGAAGATTCACCTTTACTGAAGGAAAAGAGCCTGAAAGACACATTAAGAAAAGAGTTTAAAACATTACAGTGGTGCTTGAAAGTTTGTGAACCCTTTAGCAGTTTCTATATTTCTGCAAATATTTGAACTAAAACTTCAACAGATTGTCAAACAGGTTCTAAAAGATAAAAATAAACTAATCAAACAAATTAAACCCAATATTAGACTGTCATTTATTTAGAGGAAAATGACCCAATATTACATATCAAGGCAATAAATATCAACTTGTAAACAATATTTATTATTTAGAATGTTATTTATTTTATCTGTCATATCCATGCATGATACGGCATATGTATCTATATATAATTATACATATATAATATATCCCACACTAAATAATTCCCTACACAGCTGCACCACAGTTGCTTTTAATGAAAAAATATCAGATTGGTATTGATATCAGGCGACATTGAAAAGCAAGACATCGGTATCAGATCAATGGAGAAAAACTGGTATCGTGCTCTCTCTATAAATGCAGTAAAACAAAAAATAATCAACCCATTCACTCAGGCTACTTAAATATTCTTGGTTACTCAAAGATGCATTTCTATGTAAGAGCAGAACTGACTGATACTGCTCATTAGTACGGCTGCAGGGACATCTGTGCCTTCTATGTCTGTGTCTACATGACCATTCTGGTGAGCTTTTAATTAAAGGGTTCTGAAATGCAAGTCTATTAGCAAAATGACAGGGAATCTGTCCAATTAAATTCATGAATTAAATAATTTTGACTCTGGGGGTGGGCCTATAGCAGCCTGGCCCTTCTCCGTGTTCTCCGTGTTATTAATAAAACACTACTGTCTATGTACATGCTACCTTAGCCAGCTGACTATCAATTTTATGTAATATAAAGATGATTAAATAATACATAAAGGTCAAGCAAGTTCAATAGTTCAGTTAACACACCAAAATCAAAGATGAAATTCTGATGACCTAAGAGAACCTGTTTTGACCATTTACCTGCTATGACTGTCAGCAGCTGTAACAGCAAAACAAAGTGACATCTGCTGCAGAATAGCATGACTGAGGAGACAAAAGAGAACCAGTCAGTACTGTACAGAGGAGACAGGAGAACCCAGTCAGTACTGTACAGAGGAGACAGGAGAACCCAGTCAGTACTGTACAGAGGAGGCAGAAGAACCCAGTCAGTACTGTACAGAGGAGACAGAAGGACCCAGTCAGTACTGTACAGAGGAGGCAGGGGGAACCCAGTCAGTACTGTACAGAGGAGACAGGAGAACCCAGTCAGTACTGTACAGAAGAGACAGGAGGACCCAGTCAGTACTGTACAGAGGAGACAGGAGAACCCAGTCAGTACTGTACAGAGGAGACAGAAGGACCCAGTCAGTACTGTACAGAGGAGACAGAAGGACCCAGTCAGTACTGTACAGAGGAGACAGGAGAACCCAGTCAGTACTGTACAGGTAGGAGCAGCTGAGTAAATCTCACAGTGATCACTATTAGGAAAAAAGTCACTTATTTACAGTACCCTGATTACACCACCTGCCATAAAAGAAACAGGACTAAAGCACCATCTATCCCACAGTAGAAACAGGACTAAACCCTACTACACCTCAGCAGCACAGTAATCCTCCTTTACCAGAGGGGGTTAGTCCAGGGTCCAGAACATCACAGTCCTGCCTGCCAGTACATTGTGTCACTGTTCAGTTCCCTTATTTGCAGCAGTCATGCTGTGTTTGATATTTCTGGCAACACTAAACTACTCATCAGACGGGGCTCATTTTCCAGTCATGTATGTAAAGCAACTTTACCACAAGACCTCTAGAGTGTATGACAGACTCACACACAGGATCAGAAACCTCAGCATAAATTACAGACATGTCAGTGGCTACTGGATTTACGTGTTACCATCTCACTAAAACATCCACGTGTGATACGTAGCTTTCGTTGAAAGAAACCAGTAAATATTTTTCACATATCTGCACAGAATTACATACGTGTAGGGGAATTTACTTAAAAATTCTGAAAGGTCATTTGCCTCCTTAAGAACTTCCGTGATTGGAGAAAAAAGCACCAAAACTTAACAACCCCCGAAATTACAGAAAACCGCCATTTACAGCAGGAAATTAAACTTGAAACTTGAAACATGAAACTTGAAAAAGGTGCAAGAATTCTTGCAGACGCTGCAGTAGGTAAAATGACTGACATGGCGAGAGTAAAATCACTAAGGAACGAGGGAAATGATTACATTACCGCACCTGGCCATGTCAAATGAATCCTGTCTGAATATTCTTAACACACATGAGGTTCTGAATCCGGTTCTGTGCACCCACCGCCCTGTACAGTTTCCCATCTGATCCAGCTCATGAAAGACTTGATGACCCAGAACACCTGAAACTCTCCGCCTGTGGATGCACTGTTACCAGTCTTAAATGTACATGACAAACACAGAAATAAACCTGAAACAGTTTTTCTTTGGGCTGATAACCTGTTCCTGGCAACATGCAGAATCAATTAGTCTGTAATGCACCTATAAAACAGGAGTATTGTAACGGTCAGTAATTTGCGGACTGTCCCCTTAAGTTACGTTTACGTAAAAGGCGTGTGCACGTAGCCCACGCGGAAGAGTTGGTTTTGTACTGTGCGTGACGGACGTTGCCGGACCCAGCTCTTCATTTATCGTTATTTACTTCTTTAGAAACGCGTTATGAGCTGTGGATGTTTTTACAACTCATGTATGAGCTGTCTACAATACTCCAGGAGCGAGCCTGTGTCACGTGGTGAATAAACCAGCAAGTTTACTACTAAACTGAGTGAGTCTGGTCAGCATCTCCTCCACGTGTTTCACAGGCTTCTCTCTACCAGTTCCAAAGATCTCCTCGTCTGGGTTGGAGTATAATTTAAACAGGACTAACTCCAAGTGTTACAGTATGTACTAAAGTACACAGTTACTGTAGGTGCAAGGCAGGTGTTCTTAATAAAGTGACCGGTTAGTTTATGTAGCAACATTCGTACTTGGGATATTTATCTAACGACCTCGCAAATATTGTGGAGAAAAATGTGTGATAAAAAATAGAGGCAGTGAAACCCACTGGCTAATCACAGAGTGCGACAGTGCTTTTGAATATTATTATTATTATTATTATTATTATTATTTAATAGCAATAAAGGTTTGTACGCCACATGGACATGATCTCCTACCAAACGCATTTACTGAGGTAACTGCACGCCAGGAGACACACAGTCCATCTACTGAACTGCAGCATAAGAAGGCAGAACAGCACGCGGAGGGAACAAAGCGCGCAGCTACTATCGCTCAGTGCACGAGCTAAAGTCCCTCAATGAACACATGAACCCGTTCAACAGTCCGCGAGACCAACCAGAGTTCTTAGCAGACATGCAAACTTTAAAACAGCTGCACTAAATATTACATATTAATTTATTATCTATGCAGTTGCCTAGTTGCGTTCATAAATCAGACTTTCTGACAGCTAGCGCGCATATTTGGACGGTAATCAGAAGTACATCGACATATAAACACTTTTAAACTAACCGCTAGAGATGTTGGAACTTGAAATGTCAAATTTTTTCTCCTCCAAACCCTTGTCTTTCCCTTTATGGTTCTTTCAAACTACAATTCACCAAGACACACAAGTGGCAGGCCAATCCGTTTCAACTCAGGCAAGCATATATGCTTGCGGATAAATGTGAGTGTGCGGTTTATTTGTTTTTTCACGTGAAAGTTAAGAGGTGCGGTGTGACTGCGCAGGATGCGAGCGCCCCTGTTCCTCTCCGAGCAGAGGATAGGCAGCCGTATCCACGCAGTCTAAGCCACGCCGACCCGAAATGGGAACCCGAGTTTGACTTCAGCTTTCTGTTCGAGTACAGCGGCCGAGGCGGAGACACGGACACGGAGAGACGTTTGGAGGCAGGTCGCCGATTGTCGCGTAAGCTCAGGTTCAGTAAGATGATCAAGTGTATAAATTAATATTTTATATTAACTGTTACCTTATAGAAACCATAACCCTTGCCGTTCCTGGCAGCTTCACTAAATATTACATATTAATTTATTATCTATGCAGATGGATACTTTTTCCGTCCTATATTGCTGAGCCGTTATGTTCATAAATCACTTTCTGACAGCTAGTGCGCATATCTGGACGGTAATCAGAAGTACATCTATATAAAAACTCTTAAACTCACCGTTACAGATGTAGCCTTTCAACCTGAAACTTGATTCAAATGTTTCAAAAATTAAACCCGCGTGTAACCTCTGCCTAAAGGCGCCCTAATGAAATCATTCAGAGGGAGCACATCTCAGAAATTTCGTGTTAGATCAATGCAAGTTAGCGCGGTGCCTCCAGAAATGTGTCTAGTACTATGTTGATAGTAATAAATCCTTTTAAACCCTCTCATGATTAATGACCCGAATGAGTCACAGATTAGTAAATACAACAAATGACACTTAATTTTTTAAAAAAACAAAACAAAACGTATATCCCTGCACAAAAGAAAGCAATCGCGAAATAACAGAAGCAAATCACAAACAACGAAAACCGATTCAACATAAGTATGACCGATTAATGCAGTCACCTATTAACGTCACCACAAGCGGCGGAAAAAACAACGTGAAAAAATACCAATATTAATATTTCTCTTACCCTCAGAGGCTTCAGTTGCAAATCAACCACATTGAATAATTACTGAAATTAGCAAATAAACGCTCAATAAAAATTGGTCAATACAGCAACTTAGTACGTGGATTTTCACAAACGTTTGTGTTAAAAGGCAAAATCAACATTTGCTGTGGTGCTTTCACTGACTCACAGTTTATGTAAGAAAGTGTATTGTTAGCCATATGCTATTTGGAAATGATTTCATAGACAGTATTTATATAAATGTTCTTAGATACAATATATAAAATTCATTTACACTCTGCTATTGTGAGGACACCAATGGACAAGATCTAAACAGTCAATCGAGTTTAGAGTTTAAAAACAAGTGTCATGTTTGTCATTTCAGTAATGGTTTGTTATGGTCGGTATAAAATATGTGCAGATTAAGATTAAGGTTAAATTTATCTCTTATGACACTAAGGGTCATAGCATATATTTAATTAGGCTAATATTTTTACAAATAATACTTACACTGACAACCCTCCCTGAGAGTGCACACTAGTCTGCTTTCCAGTCAGGAAGGTCTTTATAGGTTGGGGAGGGAGGACATACAGCATTGCGGCATTATACTTCCAGATCTGAAGATACTGTGACCTCATCTGTTATAAACACTCCTGTGGATGGACTGAAATACATTTTAGAGCTGCCATATTTTTCTGATAAATTGTACCTATTGAAATAAGACAACCAATTCGATGACAATCATCATTTTTTTAAATGGGCCACTACAAAATGCTCCCCGTCAGAGCGAGCACAAGTAGCAACCCTCTTGGTGGACTTAACCAGCACACCTTCCACTAATGTGTATGTCTCTGCTCTCTCAGCTGTATATGTAGCCACTCACCTCACCCTCACAGGCGCTGGCCTGGAATATGGAGATGCCAGTTTGGAAAACATTCTAAGGGATCAAGAGAAACAAACCAAAATTAATGCTAAAATTGATGCCTAAACATTTTTTAAATCAGCATTAATGTACATTACTCAGGACTGTGTCAATAACATGTGTTTGAAAATGGAGCTCCTTTGACAAAAGGAGCTTCTTTGCAGTTAACCAGATAACTCTGTATCCCCAGCTAGTGAAGCTTAAGTGCTATTTAATTGTTGTTTGAAATAACAATCAGTCATTTTCAGTAGCACAGGTCATTGTACCGCAAATGTTAACTTCAGATGAAGTGGAAATGACTTCATTAACTTCATTCATTCATTCACCCACAACTGATAACCAAGATGTCTGAGAGAAAACTTGCACTGTGTCCGACACAGACAGGTTAACGAGCAGCTAGTTAGCTCGGTCTGTTGGTCTGGCCACTAACTTTGCCCATTAAATCTCGCTTTTACAGTAAAGTCTGGACGTACCGAGATGGGGAATAAAAGCCATAGAAAGAAATTGAGCGCAACAAATTGAAGGGAAAATGTAAAAAAGGGAGCCTGGCTTCACTTACCAAATGCTGTAAGTCAGAAGTGTGGCAGGATGCTGGGACAGCAACGGGAGAGCCAATAAAAATTGGAGAAGCACGTTGGAACAGACCAATGGTGCTCTGCGGCCTTTTGGAGAATATTGGAACAGGCCAATGAGAGGACGCAAGCTCTCTGGAACACACTGGAACAGAAAATCAGGGTCAGTGGAATGAGTCAACATATTGAGATGGACAGACCCACAAAAGATAAAGAAAATGAAAGCTAAACACGATAGAACCAACACACTGACAGAAACACAACTGGGAACAGGTTACAAGGCAACAACATGAAATGAAGAACACAGGTGACATGAACAGCAAACATGATAGGACCTTAGAATAAATGGAGGCTTAGTACAATGAACACAGGCTGAGTGAACAATAACCAGAGACAAGACTGGAGAGACACTAGAAATATATACACGAGTTAACAAGGAATATATACACGAATTAACAAGGAACAATTAGAAACGGGAGAAAACAGGCAGAACAACCAGACAAGGGGGAGTAACAGAAAAATCAAAACAAAGAAGCTCATGGAAAGAAAACCAAGTTGTAAAGCCAAAACAGAGCACGACAGGATTGCTGAAGTGACCGAGATGACAGGGAGGGGACAACCGTGACAATGCAGATTAATAATAATAATAATAATTACTCAGATATGCAGGAATATACAGTGCAATAATAATTACTCAAACATGCAGGAACATACAGAGTAAAAGTTACTCAGGCCTACAGGAACATATAATTATTCAGTCATATAGGAAGAGTGTTCCAAAGTAGGACACTGAAGGCACTGACGTTTATACCTAAAATGTTTGTTGAAAGACATTTACTCTACAACACAGTGCTCCAATATTCCATCATCATCACCATCATCATCATCAGTCTTTTCACCCTCGTTGAAGCACACTGGGATGTGACGCAGCTTACATATGTAGTACTTATTAATACTACTATATAGTAGTATTTATTTAGGTAGTTTGTTAGTTATCTATGTATTTATTTCCAGCTTTTAAAACTGTTCTGTTGCATCGAAAAGCATGACATTTGTTGTTTCAATAAAAGCAACTAATAAAACTAAATGGACTGTTGTGCATGTCATTAAAATCTCATTGCTGAGTTGTGTACATACATCCAGGGTTTGGCAGAATACTTTGATGGTTGAATAATGTGATGTATTCTATTACAATACATAAAACAGTAATTTATTCAGAATACATTTAGAATGCACACAGAACACATCTTACTAAGTCACATTTAAGAGCAAAAATAGTTTATATATTTTAAATTGAAGTTCTAAATTGTGAACAGCTTATCATTAAACAAAACTGATAAAATGCCATCAATTTATGACTTTAGAAATTAAAGAATTATAAATCATTATTATTATAATAGTGCTCTTATAAAATACTCCACCTTACTTGATGGTAAAAGTTAAGTGTTCAAACTTCAAAATGCTTTTTCTCACTATTTCCACTTTATTCTGTGGTGACGTAAACATTGTAGAACGAATCAAGCACGAGCACAAATCCATTGGTTTCATTTCTGAAGCGGGAGGTTCAAGTGTGACATTTAGCGGTGAGTTTAAAAGTGTTTATATGTCGATGTACTTCTGATTACCGTCCAAATATGCGCGCTAGCTGTCAGAAAGTCTGATTTATGAACGCAACTAGGCAACTGCATAGATAATAAGTTAATATGTAATATTTAGTGCAGCTGTTTTAAAGTTTGCATGTCTGCTAAGAACTCTGATTGTTCTCGCGGACTGTTGAACGGGTTCATGTGTTCATTTAGGGACTTTAGCTCGTGCACTGAGCGATAGTAGCTGCGCGCTTTGTTCCCTCCGCGTGCTGTTCTGCCTTCTTATGCTGCAGTTCAGTAGATGGACTGTGTGTCTCCTGGCGTGCAGTTACCTCAGTAAATGCGTTTGGTAGGAGATAATGTCCATGTGGCGTACAAACCTTTATTGCTATTAAATAATAATAATAATAATATTCAAAAACACTATCGCACTCTGTGATTAGTCAGTGGGTTTCACTGCCTCTATTTTTTATCCCACATTTTTCTCCACAATAATATTTGCGAGGTCGTTAGATAAACAGCCCAAGTACGAATGTTGCTACATAAACTCACCGGCCACTTTATTAAGAACACCTGCCTTGCACCTACAGTAACTGTGTACTTTAGTACATACTGTAACGCTTGGAGTTAGTCCTGTTTAAATTATGCTCCAACCCAGACGAGCAGATCTTTGGAACTGGTAGAGAGAAGCCTGTGAAGCACGTGGAGGAGATGCGGACCAGAATCACTCAGTTTAGTAGTAAACTTGCTGGTTTATTCACCACGTGACACAGGCTGGCTCCTGGAGTATTATAGACAGCTCCTACATGAGCTGTAAAAACATCCAAAGCTCATAACGCGTTACTTAAGAAGTAAATAACGTTAAATGAAGAGCTGGATCCAGCAACGTCCGTCACGCACAGTACAAAACCAACTCTTCCGCGTGGCCTACGTGCACACGCCTTTTACGTAAACGTAACTTAAGGGGACAGTCCGCAAATTACTGACCGTTACAATACTCCTGTTTTATAGGTGTTTTATAGGTGGTCCTCCTGTCTCCTCTGTACAGTACTGACTGGGTCCTCCTGTCTCCTCTCTACAGTATTGACTGGGTCCTCCTGTCTCCCCTGTACAGTACTGACTGGGTCCTCCTGTCTCCTCTGTACAGTACTGACTGGGTTCTCCTGTCTCCTCTCTACAGTACTGACTGGGTTCTCCTGTCTCCTCTCTACAGTACTGACTGGTGTCTCTTTTGTCTCCTCAGACATGCTGAGCAGGTGTCACTGTGTTCTGCTGTTACAGCTGCTGACAGTCATAGCTGGTAAGTGGATAGAACAGGTTCTCTCAGGTCATCAGAATTTCATCCATGACTTTGGTGTGTTAACCAGACTATTGTACCTGCTTGACCTTTATCTTTATTTAATCTTCTGTATATTTAATAAAATTATTATTAAATTAATTAATAAATTCTGATGGTTGTTTTTAATAATTCATTTTGCGTTGCACAGCGTAAACGATGCCATCCATTTTTATAACATTAAAATGGATAGTAAACTTGTTTACTGCATTGCTGCTATTCATGAGAACTGTACTGTATAACTCACTGTGGATATGTGGCTCCTTGTACCTACTGTACAACTACAGTGTCTGTCTCACTCATAGACCCCATTCATAGTCAGCTGGCTAAGGTAGCATGAACACAGTGATCCTTTACTAATAATGTCATAACCTTTTTTTTCAGAACACTGAGAAGGGATAGGTTGCTAATGGCCCGCCCCCAGAGTGACATAAAATTAATAAATTTCATTGGACAGATTTCCTGTCACTTTGCTAATAGACTTGCATTTCAGAACCTTTTAATTAAAAGCTCACCAGAATGGTCATGTAGACACAGACATAGAAGGCACAGATGTCCCTGCAGTCGTACTAATGAGCAGTATCAGTCAGTTCTGCTCTTACATAGAAATGCATCTTTGAGTAACCAAGAATATTTAAGTAGCCTGAGTGAATGGTTGATTATTTTTAGTTTTACTGTATTTATAGAGAGAGCATGATACCAGTTTTTCTCTACTGATCTGATACTGATGTCTTGCATTTGATTGTCGCCTGATATAAATACCAATCTGATATTTTTTCATTAAAAGCCACTGTGGTTCAGTTGTGTAGGGGATTATTTAGTGTGGGATGTATTTTATATATGTATAATTATATATTATATATAGATACTTGTATCATGCTGTATCATGCATGGATATGACAGATAAAATAAATAACATTCTAAATAATAAATATTGTTTACAAGTTGATATTTATTGCCTTGATATGAAACATTTTCCTCTATAAATAAATGACAGTATTATTTTGTTTCAACCAGACCATATGGAGCTGTCTTCAATCGTATTAGCTTTTCAAAGCTTCAAATGTGAAGTTTTACATTCATTTTTGTAGACTTTTTAAATTCCAGTTGCCTAACTCTTTCTGGCATCATCCACTGGTTCACTGCATCACTGTATGTGACAGTTTCTCTTCCGCCAGCTTGCCTGAACGTTGGCAGATTTTGACAGTTTTCAGTCTGTTCTGCAATGCTTTCCTTTGTACAGTTATCCATGCTTGGTTAAATATGTGGATTCAGAGCTGGAATAAATACTAACATACCCGTTAAAGATGTTCCTACATGCTGCAGTATGTTTTTCCATTTTTTATTTTTGTTTATTTTTTTGGACAGCTAATAAGTTAAAAACAATTTGCAGACACTTCAATACTGAACAAAGCAGAATATCCCGATACATTTTAGACCGTTTACATCAGTGTCCAGGAGACATTCCAAGAACATCTTTACCTTTACAGCATTTGGCAGGTGCTCTTATTCAAAGCCAATCACATTTTAAAGCAAATTCTAGCTGGTTATTCATTAATAGGTCTTTGTCATTGCTGTACATCAAAAAAGCTGTAATACCAATAATATACAAGAAATACTTCTAAAAGAGCAAGAATTTGCCTCTCCAAAGCAAGACATGCCTCTTTCGTCCGCATCAAAATTTTTGCTTGTCTTAAAAGTCAAATCCTAAAACCTTGGCAGGTTAAACAACCAGAATTTTTGATGCACCTTGTTCCTCACTGCACTAGTGCTCTGCATATGTAAAAATGAAGACCCAGAACATGCAAAGATGTCATCAAAATATAGAATAGTTGCTTTAAGGAATCTAAAAACTACGATTGTCAATATTTGTTTATCACAGCTGCTAGCTAGTGTAACTAGTTAAGAGTGCATTACGACCAATATCTAGCTAAGGTTAGCTACTTTGAGTGGTTACCTACCTAACCTAGCTAGCTGCTTTACTTGGCTATTTTATTCTGACATGTTCCAATCAAAATGAAATGAATAATCTCTTCTGATTGTTTTCTGAATCAATTCTTGATGATTCAGGGTAGCTAGCTAACCTAGTAAATTTAGCCACCTGGTCAAAGTGTAAAAGCCATGATTATTAAGGTTGTCTGCCAGATTTAATTTAAAAAAAGAAAGAAACAAGTTCACATGAAATGGGCCTTTATGAAGACATTGCTTTAGCCAGCGATGCTGACTTTTGTATCATAGCAAGCTTTAGCTAGCTAACCTAGCTAGTTAGATACTCGATAGAAATCTGATCATTTCCAATGTACCATTACGGGAGGAGAAAAAACACCAAAATAATCTAGGGTGAAGTTTAAGATAGCATGTTAACTAATCATCGGCATGTGAGTGACTATATCAGCTGATACCTGCCTGTAAAGTGTCCTTGAGTCTGAGAAAGGTGCTATATACATGTTAATAATAATAATAATAATAATATTATTATTATTATTATTATTAGCTAGCAAGATGAAACAAAAAGCATCAGGGAGATGAGGAAGAAAATATGTTACTTGCAGGTTTGTCACCATGGGGAGATTTACAAGTGGGTTCTTACAACGCGACACATAAAAAACTGAACGGAGCCCGAATGATGTGATATTGTTAAGGGACTGAGGGGGCAAAACGTTCAATTAATATTACACATACAAGACATTTAATACACGTTCACAGTAATCATGGTTTATACATTGAAAAAATGCATCAAAAACAAATAATATGAACAGTTCCATAGCTGGATACACCTGATATATTAATGGACAGAACACAGGAGTTTATGGAGAAACAACCTCTGTGCTTGAGAGGAAATAAGATATTTTAACATACACTAAATATCAATCACAAGGTCCAGTAATACACAGTCCAGTAGTACGTTTTAGTAATGCTAAAATGAGACAGCAGTGTACATGTCGTCACACCTGGTGTTTGTGACGTCACTGAAGCAGATATATAAAAAGGCTCATCTGGTGTCATGGTTACCATTTGGACAAAGTGCGCAAACTGAACAAACCAAAATACAAACTACAAGTATATTCAACAATTGTTATTTCACATTTTCCTGTGGATAAATTGGATTATTGTCAGTATACATTTCTCCGATATCAAAGATAGGCCTAAATATTCTCTTTAATGCAAACCGGGAAACGTCTATATGAAAAGAGTGCATAAAGGAAATAATTTCTTTCTATGTTTCGTTTTGATTGCGACTTTAATGTCTTTATATTAAAAGCTTAATTTTGCTTTGAAAAGTGCTAAGTTTTGGATTCATTTCAGATGTCCCTTAAATTCGCGTTCCTTTCGTCATCGATGGCACGCGCCTTCACTGAAATCAGCGCTTGGTCTAAAAGGAAGAAGGTCCACAAAATGTTTTATGCCCGTTTGTAAACTTGTCGGCGTCGAAATGTATCAGCACTGTAGTGGAAAATATATTTGTAATACAACTTTTCTATTTTGATTTAAAAAAAAATCGTTTCACGAAATATCAGTTGCGCTGCGTTCTGACATTGTGTGAAACTCTAAAAGTTTTCAGATTATAATCATGAACGTTTTCAGATTCTGTCATTAGAAACACGATGACTAATACATGCATGTTACTTAAATTATTTAATAAATGAAGGAAAGATTGCTTGTAGATGAAACATTAACATTTTCACTTTCAAAAAGTGGTGGGCATAAAAACAGCCATTTAGGAATGTTACAATCTGATTTTCAGCCGTAGTGACATGTAGCATCCCCATCATGATTTACGCACATGCTCGTGAACAAATTAAAATTGTTATTTGTGTGTTGATCAGTTTAAGAGACTATTGAATAGATTAAGAAAAGTGTGACGGCCCGAATCCTGCAGGGCAAGGAGCAGGACACACAGACCTCTCTCGTCCCAGACAGACATTTATTAAACACGAAAGATTAGTAATCAACGTTAACTGCACTCATATGTAACGAACCATTGCAGCAGAACACAGGGAGAGGCAGACACACACACACACGAGTACAACCAGTAAACAATGAACGCTAACACTAACATTAACGTAAATGAAACACACGAAACACACACACACACATAAACGAAGAACTGGGTGCAGGTGTGTGCTAACGAGGGGGGCGTGGTTACAAACAAGACGCACGTCACACCGGACAGTCAACAGCGAACTCCCACTGCACGTGGCGGGGCGTACCACGTGATCAGTGGGAATGGGAGCTTACCGTGACAAACGTTTGCTGAAGAGTAGTTGGATATCAACTAAGGGGTTTTTTGTAAAATAATGTACAAATAAAATAATAAAATAAAATACAAATAATATACACAAATTATGCGTTATGTAAGATGATTAATCAGAAACATTCTTTAGTAGAAACATTTAGACTATATATATATATATATATATATATATATATATATATATATATATATATATATATTAGTTAATATGCAGTAGGAGCTGTAGGAAGCTCTTTTAAATTTATAGGAATTTTAATTATAATTTTAATTAATTCTGTGTTGAGATTAGTTTAAATACATTAAATTAAATTGTTCAGATTCAGAGACGATGAAGGGGATATTAAAGAAAGTATACATACAAATTATTTAATATTTGTTTTATTTATGTGTTGTTTAGCCTAGATAAGGAGAATGCTGTATAGTTTAATCTCAGAGAATGTGTATTAATATACATTGTGGGATATCAATTGATAAACTTCAAATAATATATTACCAAAATGCCGCCAGTGTGACTCCAAGGTCGAAGCTACCCGGCACCACCAGCAAGACCTGAGCTGCCACACACCGCTGCTCATCAGGAGGGCGAGCTTACATAAGGTAGAGAGCAGAGCTGTATGCCCAGCTCCGCCTGCCCCCTCCCTGGTGCTGCAGTGCATCCGTGTGCCCCGGGTGTGCAAGACTGAGGAAAAAACAAAGAGGCAGGACAAGTGCCAGGCTGGCCAGGCTGCCTCTAATCCCCCTGGAGCCAAAGACACATCTGTTGTGAAGGTTTATTTCTCTCTGTTGTTAACAAGGTGGGACAACAGACAGGTGAGCATAGGGGACCTTGGATCAATGGGTTAAAAAAATTACTTCTGACATTTACTTCACCCTAGAATACTAGAGAATTGAGTTAATTTTCTATTAGGTTCATTTCATCAGATAAACTAGAAAATGTATTAAACGATGGCACCTCTAAGGATATTTGAGAATGGAGTCTGTAACGAAAACTGCAGCAAGAGAAACAAGAATGTACTAAAGAGATTCCATATAAAACTCCTAAATTAACCTTATATTTCATAAGTAGTGAAGAAACAGTCATTTTAGGCAATAGTCCTGTTCAGATTTGTTTTATTTGTCTGTTGTGTCTCAGCGCCTGCACATGTGAAATGAATGGACTTCACCTGCTCTGCAGATGACCAGGGTCAGTTGCCCTACAGCCTCTGTAAGCAATAGAAACCTTCAGGGCCATGTTTGCAAACTTGTTCTCCAACCTGATATTGTCTGACATCCAGCATTCCTGACACTCGTGCATATTACTTCCTGAGAAAAATCTTTAATTAAATGTAGTTTTAAATGTATGCAGAGATGTTGGTCTGTGATATTTCCATTTCAATCCCCTTGAGTGTGTCTCCGTTTCCTGTAGGATGACTAAAGAGAGAACCTCCAGTGCAAATGTAAAAATGGGGGTACGTTTGTTGTCTTTCTTCACAACTGCTTCCTCTCCAACATACACATACTTGTGTTCTTTTCTTTCTACTAGACAAATACAACACACATTACATTTACTTTGACTTAAAGCACAAAGTTCCACTTCTGACTCTTGGTCTTTCCTGATTCAGAAAACACCAGTTCTCTTCTGCTGGTAATCATGGAAAGAAACTCATTACATATCTAAACGTTTTATGTTTTACACAGTCACAAATGACCCCAAACATAAGTAACCAAAGCTGATTTTAAATTCCTTTTATTGTAAAGATTTTTAAAATAATACTAAAAAAGAAATTCCCACTAATATCCTGCAATTATGCCAACTGCAGAGTCGTTAAGCACAGTGCTGCTCACCTCCTCCTTAAGTTAGTAATAGGACTGTGATGAGGTCATCGGGATACAGGACTGTGATGGTGTGATAGGGATACAGGACTGTGATGATGTGATGGGGATACAGGACAGTGATGAGATGATGGGGAGGCAGGACTATGATGATGTGATGGGGATACAGGACTGTGATGAGGTGATGGGGAGGCAGGACTGTGATGATGTGATGGGGAGGCAGGACAGTGATGAGGTGATGGGTAGGCAGGACTATGATGATGTGATGGGGATACAGGACTGTGATGAGGTGATGGGGAGGCAGGACTGTGGTGAAGTGATGGGGATACAGGTCAGTGATGAGGTGATGGGGAGGCAGGACTGCGAAGCTTTAGGCTGCTTGACAACTCATTTAATATGAATAGCCGCTTAAACACTTTACCTGCACTCTTTACATGTAAAATAGGGTGACATATTGTCGCCCTTTTCTCTCTCTCTCTCTCCTGTGTTTTTTCCTCTTTTCATTTTTGGTAACCAGATTTTTCTTTTTAATTTGACATGATGCTTCATTTCCAACATGCAGTGCACTTATTGCAGTTACAGTTTGCACCTTTTTGAGGGCTGAATCGGATCTTAGGAAGTGTGAAAAACACAAGTAGGCAGTGCCCAACACAGAGCTAACACACTGAGAGGACTTCAGGGAGGGTTTTGTTCATATAGAAACTTGGACCAAAGAATGTGCAGAAGGTTTTGATTGGATTGTTTTTATTATTATATTATTATTATTATATATTATTTTTATTTAGGTTTTGTCTGGCTCCCAAATGGTGTAACTCACTTCCACTGGCTGTCTAGACAGCAAAGTCCCTTGCAATCTTCAAATGCTGACTGAAGACTCACCTATTTGTGAAATATTTAGAATGACCATTGATCCTGTTTGTTATTGCACTTATTGTTGCCTTGTTTTTTGCACTCATGCACCCTGTTTTTTGCACCCTGTATTTCTACAGTATTCTACTTCATTGGTATGTTGTACTCTATACTGTACTGGCTAGGATGTGTTCTATGAGGAAATGACAAAGCACCTTTGTAAGTCGCTCTGGACAAGAGCAACTGCTAAATGCCAAAAATGAAAATGTAAATGTAAATGCTTGATGGTCTGTGCTTTTGTTTTGTAGCAGAGTATGGAAAAGTAATTACACTGTTTAAATTCATTTTATAGATTTTTTAAAAGTAATATTAATAAAGAAATTTCCACTAGCCTGGCTCCAGCTCTGGATTTTTTCCTTTTTCTAATGGGGCTGACAGGGCATGTCAAGGTTTTCTCCCATGGACCCTGCAATCAAGGCATCCAGAGGGGGTGGCTGGCATACGGCTGTTTTTCCCTCCGCTGGCAGGGGAATGTCGTCCAGAAGCTGATCTGCCTCTTGTGTGACCAAGAACACTGACAAGTCTTCAAACAGGCAGACTAACCGGATTCAAACAGGCAGAGTTCCCCAGCCAGTGGAGTCCCTCCTGAGCAGCTGGTCGACCATGTTCTTTTCTCATGCTGTTTTCCTCACACACCTGCTCACTAATGTCGTAGAGGCACATCCAATATTGCACTCCTGTGAATGGTCCTTACTGCGTCCGCATTGGGTCTGCCATTCTGTGACATGATGAGCATCAGGGGAAAAGGACAGGATGCAGGCACAAGTCTCAGAACAGAAATATGCTGAATTAAAACAAAAGTAAGGCAAATGTCATTTCAGTAATTTCTGCAGACAGGGTAGAGCAGGCATTGCATAAACAATGACTGGCAACTTCACCGGCAACACAGTGCTGATGTTCCTTCTGCCTCTTTCTTTTAGCTGTGCTGCCGGAGTCCATCATTGCACTTTATAGCTCCCGAATTTACACACCCTCGTACATGCCTAATATTCTAGTCTCTCTGCTTTTGTTTTGCTCCATTCTATAGCTGGTATCCATAGCAAGTCTTGGTGATTTCACTAAGGAGGTTCAGGCCAATGCAGAACTGAAGCAGGGACAGGGTATATCCTTGGTAAATCCCACACTTGATGGTGACTCGTGATATTGGTCTGAAGTTAGCCTCTAGGTTTGTCTTCTACAGCCCCATTTAATTCTTGATGAAAGCTCTTGGAGTCCTGTTGATGTGATATAACCTCATTTAAGGATCCACTGAATCATAGGTTTTCTTTCACCAGCAGCTGGTGCTTGGCTCCTCTAGTGTTCTTGCTAATAACATTTTTGGCCACGCTCATGTATTGGGCCATGTGCCTACTTAGCTGCAATGATGCCTGACAGGAGCTTCCATGTTGTACAGTGGAAGGATCAGGACTCTCCTGCCTCCAGTTAACCATTTAGGGTGGGTCCCATCCATTAGCAGCTGGTTCATTTTTGCTGTGATGCACTCATGGAGAGCAGCCAGCTTCTTCAGAGAGTAGGCATGGACCATGTTAGGGCCTGGAGCTGTACAGTTCTTAATGCTTGTGACTCTTTCTTGGATGTCTGCTAACATGATGGTTACTGGATCCTGTTCATCTCTCAGGTTCTGTATACACTGGGTATTGTTGTTGCGATGCCTCCTTCTCCCATATGTCTGTCCAGTAATGTTCAGTCTCGAGCTTTGGTGGGTCTGTTCTTATGCAGATTCCCTGCCACTGAGAGTACACAGTGGACGGCTAATGGGAGAACATCCTGTTTATTCTCCTGGCTTCGACTTCTCGTGTATTATTACTACATCTCTTGTAGTAATAATTCTGATGCTCTCATCTTTACTCTTATAAATCCCACACTACCCTGAAAGGTATGACAGGTGTGTAGCTTTTGTATGACTTTTGATCTGGGACCTGCACGTTCTACCGAAAATACATATCTTCCTCTTTTTGAAGGAAAGCTACACTGTTCTCAAGTCAGCAGTTACAGGATATTTCAAGTAGTTCTGCATGTTGTGTATGACTGTACTTGTACAGTCTGGCTGCATTCCTGTAATGTTTGTCCGAGTGCCACAGGGCGTGGAGCAGTACACACACTCTCTTGACGTGAAACATTTAATGACACAGTAGCAGTGAACATACACACACTTAACACTAACTATAAAGATTGTAACATAAACACAGGCTAGACAAACATGGACACTAACATATGCTCTGACTATGACAAACAAACAATGACCAACACTAAGGCACACACTAACGGGTGTTTAAATAGACAAACAAACACTCAACTTTAAACTCCGTGCAGGTGCGTGCCATTACAGGGTTGTGGCTTTAAACAGGAGTGAACCACCTCCTGCACGGCAGGCCGTACCATATGACTGCGGGGGGAGTGTCCCGTAACAATTCTTTAATGCATTCTTACCTGTGAGCCACTCTGGGCCCATTCCTGTTATTCAATACTGGGAGAATCACATGATAAACTGAACAGGACAAAGAGATCGGTATGAGAGAGACTGAGAGAGATTATCACTTAATTAGAGACACATAAATCTAATTCAGAGGAAAATTAGTGAGTATATAAATATCTACTGTAGATTCAGAATGATCAGAATTTGAACTGAAATTCCAGTAGATGGTGTTAGTGGAGACAGACAGCAATAATAGAGGTCCTTAGTCCTTCTGCTGTACTTTAACTTTTTATCTTGTTAACCAGCTCAATTTAGCTCATTTTATTTCTAATTCAGCCATGTTATTTTGCTTTGCTTACGTTATGTGAATTGTTTGGTGACTATAACACTTATCTACTGTGGACATTTATTCATTTATTCCTCTTTGGGAACATGTCACATTTGAGTGTGGCCCCCACTTTTATTTGATTTTTCCGCATTTTACTGAAACTCAAATATATTGAGTTTTACTGAAACTCAAAGAGTTCCTGGGCTGTGATGCCATTTTCACAGGCATGAATTCGCTAGGGTCTTTTTCACTGATACATTGTTCATTTTAAGTTGTTAAAGGAGAGCATGAGTTCCAGACCCTGAGACATGTGTCAGTTCTTCTCACTGGCACTACTGTTCTGTTTATGGCTACAGACTGGCAACATTCAGCAATAAAATATGAAGATACATTTTGTGAAGTAGCAAATAAAATTATTTATTGTACAGCACACAAACTCTTAAAGGACCAGAGTTAGACAAAGTTTAAAATAGACACACCAGAAAATTTAATCTTAGCTTTAATTTGACAGAACAGTAATCTACAATGGGAAAAGAAGAAAACAGATCAAGGAGTAATTTCTTATCAAACAAACAACAACAAAAAACAAACTAACAAACATAATTTGAGTGCAGTTCCACAATGTCTGACTTCTTGGACTCAATGTCTGTCCTCTAGTACATGGGATGTGTGTGGTGATTCAGTGTTTGATTTGTTGGGACTGATCTCTAATACATGGGAGTGTTACAGTCCTCAAACAGACTATACATCGACTATAGAGGTTTTTAATCAAATACTATACATGAACATTGTATTTTTTAATGTGTTTTAATTATTATTATTACTATTTTACAGCACAACATTACTAATGTTTGGGTCCAGATACCTAGCAATTGTTTATAATGGCGAGGAAAAACTTCCTGGGTGAAATTAAGGAAGACATTGGGACAACCCAGATTCAAGATGGAACCTATCCACCACTGGGCAGCCCAGCTAATAAACAGTCCATGCTTTATTATATTATATATAATCCATTTAGTATAGGTGTATAGTTCAGTACAGATGTCAGCTTCTCCAGTGGGTCAAGGGAGGGCGAGCTGTTTCTGCAGCTGTTCCTCTGGGTGTGCTGGAGTGGGTGGATGAATACAGCAACATCAGTTTATCTACTGGCAGCACTGGGACAGTTTTTTCTATTATCTCAGATTCTTCATCACTGATGAGCCGGTCTAGTCCATATGCAGTCCATAAGCAGTAGTCATGTGCCAGTGATCTGCATACAGTTCCAGCAGGTTTATCAGTAGCACCAGAACTAAAAGGGAGAACTAGGGGGTGACCATAGTGCTGAGGGTCTCTGAGACATTGTGTTCCACCCACATTATCATCACAAATTTGAGTGATTGCTTGCAGTGCCTAGGCAACACTGTCAACACCTCAAATTTCTAGAAAACTCTTTCAGTTGGGGCCCTAGGGTCTGCACCTTTATATACAGGTAACTAACCAACCTTTTGTGTAAATAATTAAGTCTTCAGCATGGATTTAAAAACTGCCAGTGTGTCTGAGTCTCCCATTAAAATTGAAAGGTTGTTCCGTAACTGAGGAGCTTTAAAGATTGTTTTTACTTTGGCTGTAACTAATTCTAAGGGAAATTCTGCATTTATCTTAGGAACACATACTCACTCGGATACTGCTGGGCCAGAACATTTAGAGCTGTATAAGTGTGACACTCAGATACTGTGGGCCAGAACATTTAGAGCTGTATAAGTGTGACACTTGTTGCGATGTGGAGTTAGAGCAGGATGTGGGACGAGTTTCGTAAAAGATAGGCATACGTTAACACACAAAACAATGAAGACATAGCATGCAGGCTATCAGGGTTAAACACTGACACAGTCAAACATAAACTATAGACTTTTATATTTATATTTACATTTATGGCATTTAGCATTCTAATGCCACACAATGAGGAGCAGGTGTGGAACACAGGGAGGGTGTGGCCACATGGACGAACATATGCACACACTCAAACACACACGGGGAGACGTTTGGGAGCAGGGGCTGTACTGTGACAGAGCCCTTCCCCAATGGTGCGACTCCCAGCGTGCCAACCTATCGGGCTACAGCCCCGAAGCCAAAGGCCAATGGCGAAGCCGGAGGACCGAGCGAACCAACACGGGCCAGTGAGAGCAGGACAAAGGGGGGAAGGACAGGGACCATGATGACAACAGACACAGGACAGACACACTGACAGGGACAGGCACTGACATAAAGGGGGACCAATTGACCAGCACAGACAGCGTGATGGGGACAGACACAGTGACAGGGACAGCTACAAAACTACATTGAGGAACATTAAGGAGTCCGGGGAAGCTGCCAAGAGCCCCAGGCTGTCCCCCAGTCGTCAGCTGGGCTGAAGTACAACCGGCCTGTGGAGGATCGCCCCTCGCCGATTTGGGGGGCTGTGACTTCTGCGCACCCGTATCAGGAAGCACACAAGCTGTTTTGCCTGTCTCTGGGGTGGGCACTGGTGTCACTACCTTCTTGCCTCTGCCAGGCTTAGGTATGGGTGCATGAGTTGCAGGGCTGTGTGCCCTAGTGGAGGGAGTTTCCTCCTCGAACGTGGGATGGCTTGCTTGTTCCTGAGCGGCACTCCATGGGTGGAGCCTTGGGTGGTATTTTAGGTGCCATTGGCTCATTGCTCCTGGAGACTACAGACTCAATGTCACTATCAGTGGGAGGATCCCCATAGAGGATCTCCTCTGCCTCCATTGGTGGATCCTCCACACAGTCGAACCCCCAAGTCCGACCTCAGATTGACAACTCTCCCTCCATAATCGGTGTAACCTTCATAGTAGTCCATGAACCCAGCGGAGTCCACTTCCAAGTACTGCTTCCCATAGTCCGGCTCGGTTCTGTAAAACTCCACAGAGTCCGACCCTGGATCATACCCAGGGCCCCCTTAAAATCCACCAGTGGCCTTCTCCCCCATTGTGGGAGTAAGGAGTGAGGCCAGGATGATGGAGGGTCTCTCTGCGAGGGTTGTGGAAGGGTGATTGCTTCCTTTCTTCCCTTTCCTTCTTTTGCTCCCCTTCCCAGGCATCCTTCGTCAGTCAGTGTTTCTGTCACAATGTGGAGTTAGATGCGGGGAGTTTGAAAAAGATAGGCATACGTTTATTAACACACAAAACAATGAAGACATAACACGCAGGCTGTCAGGGTTAAACACTGACACAGCCACATATAAACCATAGACTTTTATACATGCATACTAACGACGCACAACGAGGAGCAGGTGTGGAACACAGAGGGCGTGGCCACACGGATGAACATACACACACACACACACACACACACACACACACACACACACAAACAAACATACAGGGGGAGACGTTTGGGAGGAGGGGCTGTACCGTAACAACACTCAGATATTGTGGGCCAAAAAAGTGTGTAGGATACAGACATGAGCCATTTACATCAAACAAATGGATTTAAATGAAAAATGAAGTTAAACATGGAGAAGTACAAACTTGTAATGCAGGGCAACAAGACTAACTAGACAAACAAAGCAAATAGTCCAAATAAGTGACACTAAAGTGTTGAAAGGAACAGACTTTATAGGGGGTGTTGTGAAGTGGAACACGGGACCTCTGTGTTCTGTGAGGATGTGGCCTTGAAATGAAAACATAAACCACATGGAAGATAGAAAACAAACAAGGACCATGTGGAAAGGAGGATGCTGGTGAGGGGCATTACAATATGTCAAGATATCATCAGTCTTTCTACAAGTTGGAGTTTGTTTAACTGAATTTTTAGAGCATCCAATTAGAATACTATTAATATAAATATAATCTTGCATATATATATATTTTTCTCTATGCACCCCTGTTTTCTTTTCTTCAGTTTGGACAGAGCACTCTCCACACTGCGAGTTATACTGTGTATGACTATGTATGTGACAAATAAACCGAACTTGAACTTGAACTTGAACTTGATCTTGATGAAATAAAAGCATGGACCTATTTCCCTGCATCTGTTGAGTAAAGTATATGCAATGTAAATATGAAAATGTAAGTTTTACTCGTTTGTTCTACTTCACTGAAATGTGGGACATGAAAAGGGGGATATTGTATAAAAGGGCTGTAATTCCTATCTGGTTCATCCTGTAGAGATGTAAATACTCGGATTATAACTGCTATTCTGAGCTGTAATCTCATGGCCATTGTTTTATTTTAAATCCAGTCTTCTGGAGTAAAGAGCCAAAATCCACTAAAACCATGCTATTGTCCATTTCCTTACAGATTGCACTGAACTACATGTTAAAACAAGAAGGAATTTGAGGTGATCTGACAGAATCAAATACTTTATGAGATGTGAACACTCTGGACAGCACCAACTTGTGAAGAGAGGAACATTATGCACTTTGTAGAGGAGAGTGTCTGAATCTGAGCTTTATTTATACGCCTCTGCATGGAGAGCAGTTTTTATCTGATTTTTGACCTAATCAAATGGGCTTTCTCACCATGTGAAGGTTTTCCTGTAAGTGAACAGTGATAAATCTAAAACAATGGTTTTGGCGTGAAGTCAGTATTTATCCTGCAGTGTTTCTGATGTTGAGCTGGCCTTTGGTTCATTTTATAATTGAATATCCTGCATTACTGAATATATTTATTGTCGTGCATTATGTATCTGCATGCGTTTTTGCAGGTTCACAGCTGTAATCTGTAACAGGAGACATGACCTCCAGAATGAGTCTCTGAGGAACAGCACACACAGAAAGGAGAGAGCTGAGAGAATAGAGGGATTCTGTGGAAAACAAATTTTCACCAGCACTGATCAAAAAAACTCAGAAATGTATGAAAATACCTCAATGCCTTAATCCCTCAAATATTGGTGAAATTGAATGACAATTTCATCAAATGCACTAATTGTAACACGGGAGGAGGTGGAGAGCGAACACGTGTGAAGTGATGACGCCGTAACGAACCAAACTGATTGACAAGAATAAATAAATAATAAGTTTCAATAATCGACACAGACTAACAATACAGAATAGAATGAAGAACAAACAGGCTAACAGGAGAATAATGTGATAGCAGGGTTATGGCGAGAAATGGGCAACCAGGGAATACAACATTAAGGAAATACTAACGGAGAACAATAATAAAACATAACAGTGAGCATGAAGACAGACAAATGGGAACAACACAGAACTGGGCTACATAAGATCAACAAACAATACTGACGACGAAGATACAGAACTAAACAAGGAAAGCAACATGCAGCAAGAGTAACTAAACACAGAGAACAAACAAGATTGAACTAAACAAAGAACAAATGAGATCAGACTAAATACAGAGAACACACGAGAACGGACTAAACACAGAGAACAAGCGATATCGGACTAAACACAGAGAACAAACAAGAATGGACTAAACACAGAGAACAAGCGATATCGGACTAAACACAGAGAACAAACAAGAACGGACCACACACAGAGAACAAACGAGAATGGACTAAACACAGAGAACAAACGAGAATGGACTAAACACAGAGAACAATCGAGAATGGACTAAACACAAAGAACAAACGAGAACGGACTAAACACAGAGAACAAGCAATATCGGACTAAACACAGAGAACAAAGGAGATCGAACTAGAAACACAATGATAGAGCCCAAACGAGAACTGACCAGAAACAGTGAGAGACACTCTAAGACCAACAAACAAGATACGTAGGGACAGAGTTTTTATACCACTGCAATCAGGACAAACTAGGAACAGCTGGAGTGAAAGGGGAGGCGACAGGGAACCGTGGAGATGAATGAAAACCCAGAAGTGATTTGGTTGCCATGACAACGGGGAATGCTCAGGCTTGTAGACGTGACACTAATCAGATACACTGAGTGGTTGGTTGTGTTTTAATCTGATTCAGGGTAAGAGATCAGACTCACCTGAACCCAGCTATGTGTCCATGAAGAGTAACTGGTCAATGGGAGCTCCTGAGCCCTTCAGAGAGAGAGAGAGAGAGAGAGAGAGAGAGAGAGAGAGAGAGAGAGAGAGAGAGAGAGAGAGAGAGAGAGAGAGAGAGAGAGAGAGAGAGAGAGAGAGAGAGAGAGAGACTGTTCTACTGAGCTCAGGTAAGGATGATGTAGGGAATGTGACTTCTACTGAGCTCAGATAAGGACGATGACCTTTCTATGACTGTTGTCACTTTCTAAATAATTAACTATAAAACTAATATTCTGCCTTTGTGTCATACACAAACTCATCTAGAAATCTGGTCCTACACTTCACTTCCCAGAATCCTCAGTAGAGTCAGGTTAACATCCCCTATCAGCAATCATCTAGTCAGATGGACTTATTGAAATCATCATCTCCGGAGTATTAATTAGATCAACTTGCTCCTCATTTCTATTCCTTTGTAAAAACACTGTTGATGTTCTAAGACTTTGTAAAGTATTGCCTCTGTTTTTCTAGAGCTTGCCAAGCTGTTCCATTGTCTAGTCAGCGTTTCTGTGTATTGACCGGGTTTTGTATTCATTGACATTGTTTTTGGATTCTCCCTGTTTGGATTTGTTTCCTGGTGGAATACATTTTCTGGCTTGGCTTGGACTGTTTTTGACACTCCTATTGCTCCTTTGCTCCAGCAATGCCACTGTTTCAGTTTTGATATAGGCCTGTTATCTGAATTTGTTTTTTGATTATCCATATACCAATAGCATTTTGGATCATAAAAACATTTTTTATTATTTATTATCTGCAAGTGTTGCATTAGCCTTTCATATTCCTAAGCTTCACAAAGCAATCATAAGAGTAACATTGTAAAATATATATAAAATAAAATGAATAAAACAAAAAGAAATCCAATATGACAATGTATGTATGCATGGCAATTCACACATAGTTTCCAGTATCTTCTCCCCAATTGTGCGTTTTAGTCTGACTGAGGGTAAGAAGTCGGATTCACCTAAACCCCGCTGAGTGACCAGTCATTGGACCATCTATGGAACTTCAGAGGTGGAGAGTGTTGTAGTGATGAGAGGAAAGTGTCGTTCCTAGATCTTCCTAAGTTCACTCAATACACACTAAATAGAAATAAAGATGCAGACTCTGGAATTAATTGAAGAGAAGAGCTGGTCCCGTCTTTATTCTGAGCTCAATGTTACAAACGAGGCATTGTCCGGAGAATGTTTAACAGTCTCAGGTGGGCACTCCTTTTATACATTTTCTTCTTAACCATTTTTGTTTTTTCATAAAAACTTGGCCAGGTTCCACTATTGTTCTCTAAACCATACATTATTCAATGTATGCAAATTGATATTCAATACTTACACCAACGAGTTCTTGGTACCATTAGGTTCATCCTGAACTACTTCTATTTTTTAAAGGCGATCATATTCTTTCCTGCATGAAACCAGTTTATTCTGGACCATCCCTATTTTTCAGTTTTCAATATTATTTTATTACCTCATAAGGATAGTCTCCTGGTTTAGGACAGTGTTCCTCACTTACAGTCCCACCTGATCAAACTCACTCAGCTCATCATGAAGCCCTTCATGAGCTGCATCAGGTGTGTTAGAGCAGGAAAACACTAGACTATGTAGTGCTGTAGGACTCCATCACAGGAAGTGAGGATCACTGAATTATGTGATTAAATCAATTCATCCAACACTGGCAATGAGGAACAATGGATTAGAGAATTAAATCAATTCATCCAGCACTGACAGTGAGGAACATTGTTTTAGGGGATTAAATTAGTTTATCCAGCCTGAATTGTACAATTGTGCTGGTGTATATAATGGTGTGTGTTATATAGGTATGAATGTGCTACACATTCCCTATTAAACTCAGTGCTGTGTTTGTCCACACTGTACAAAAGGAGAAATCCGCAATCACCTCCAAAAACAATGTGGAATTCATATTCAAGGTGTGTGCATGTATGTGTGCGTGAAGGCAGTAACAAATGCATAGAGTGCTCTCCATCATATAATACAATCACATCATAATTTTCTTTTTTGTAACAGTGTGTTCTTATGACTGTCTGCTGTTTATTCCCAACCAGGAGCTGGAGCACAAACTCATCTCTCTGGTAACGAAGGAGTTGAAGAGGTTTAAGAAGATACTAAGTCCAGATTACCCACATCCTGCAGAACATGAACCAGACAGACCTCGCTAACATACTACAGACCAGTAAGAGTTCTGGGTCATGGCTTTATGATGGCACTGTTACTCTAACAAAAATTTTGTTTTAAGGTTTTTATTAAAAAATGACTTCAACATCAGTGATAATAAGGTGAAATATTTTGATAATGTTCTTCTGTTTATTAGAGCTGATCTCTGTATATCAGCAAAAGATTAAACACAAACTGATGTAAAAATGTAAAAATAATTAATGAACTGAATGAGATCTACACAGAGCTCTACATCACTGAGGGAGGGAGTGGAGAGGTCAATAATGAACATGAGGTGAGACAGATTGAGACAGCATCCAGGAGACCAGCAACACAGGAGACACCCATCAAATGCATTCACCTCTTTAAAGACAAACCTATCAGAAAAGTGCTGACTAAAGGAGTTGCTGGAATTGGAAAAGCTTCTGTGCAGAAGTTTATTCTGGATTGGGCTGAAGGGAGAGAAAATCAGAATGTCATCTTCATATTTCCACTACCCTTTAGGGAGCTGAATTTGATCTAGGAGAAAAAGTTCAGTTTGATGGATCTGCTTCATGACTCTTTCCCAGAAACAAAACAATTACAATTAATAGACTGTGATGCTTACAAAGTGATTTTCATCTTTGATGGTCTGGATGAGTGTGGACTTCCTCTAGATTTCCAGAACAATGAAAGATTGTGGGATGTAATAGAGTCGACCTCAGTGAATGTGCTGCTGACAAACCTCATCAAGGGGAATCTGCTTCCCTCAGCTCTCTTCTGGATAACCTCTAGACCGGCAGCAGCCAATCAGATCCAACCTGAGTGTGCTGACCAGATAACAGAGGTACAAGGGTTCAGTGAACTTCAGAAAGAGGAGTATTTCAGGAAGAGAATCAGTGATCAGAGCCTGGCCAGTAGAATCATCACACACATGAAGTCATCAAGAAGTCTCTACATCATGTGCTACATTCCAGTCTTCTGTTGGATTGCAGCCACAGTTCTAGGGAGAATGTTTGGTGAAGCAGAGCATGCAGAGATCCCCAAGACTCTGACTCAGATGTTCACACACTTCCTGATCTTTCAGATAAGACACAAGGACAGAAAATACCATGGAAACACTGACATTAATTTTCACCAGACTAAAAAGACAATTCTGGCACTGGGAAAACTGGCATTCCAACAGCTGGAAAAGGGCAACCTGACCTTCTATGAGGAAGACCTGAGAGAGTGTGGCATTGATGTCAGAAATGTTAGTGTACTCAGGAATGTGTACCAAAATCTTCAGAAAGGAGTCTGGGCTGCACCTGGAGAAGGTGTTCAGCTTTGTGGTTTGTTCAGGACTTTTTGGCTGCTTTATATGCCTTTCTTTCTTTCATCTCCAACAACACAAATGTGTTGGAACAGCAAAAGAATGAACTCTCTAAAAGATCAACAAGGTTAAAAATGTCTGAATCCTTAGGAATGCAGTGGACAAGGCCTTACAGAGTCAAAATGGACACCTGGACCTTTTCCTCCGCTTCCTTCTGGGTCTCTCACTGGTGTCCAATCAGACTATCTTACGATGCCTACTGACACAAACAGGAAGCAGCTCTCCTAGCAAAGAACTGAATGATCATTCTCTAGTGCAGGAAGTCCAAACATACCTGAACAGAGAAGGTGACAATCGTCTTTGTGGAGTCAATCTCTCTCCTGCTCAATGGTCAGCTCTGGTGTTTGTGTTGCTGAACTCAGAACAGGATGAGCTTGACCTGATGAAATATGAGCCATCAGAGGAATGTCTACTGAGACTGCTGCCAGTGGTCAAAGCATCCAGAGAAGCCGTATTTTCATTCATAAACACATTACTGCACTGGGATCAGTGAATCAGTACCCTACTCACTATTTAAAGTGCTAGCTGACCCATTCGTTAATCCTAAAGTTCTTCTTAAGTGTATTTGTGCTGCCTTTCCTCTGATTACAGGCAGTGCTCACTAAACACACCACAAAAATAATAATAATAATAATAATAATAATAAATAACATAAATTTCTCTTTAACTTTCATTAATTTTATTAATTTTTGATTCCGTTGCTTCTTTAAGTGAATGAAGTTGCAAGATTAACAGGTCAGTTTGCCATGATTATTTAAATGCAGTTAAATTAATAGAGGTGTTTTGTAATAAGCCGTAGAGAAGTTTTTGTTAAATGAATAGAGATGTTTTGTAATAAGCCATAGAGAAGTGTTTGTTAAATTAATAGAGGTGTTTTATAATACACCGTAGAGAAGTGTTTGTTAAATTAATAGAGGTGTTTTATAACTTTTCACTTTAGCTAATTAAGCTACATGAATGAGGCTAACCAGTTAGCTTTTTTTTTTGATACATTGAAAGGACACATCACATTAATGCAGGTAACAGTTTAGATTATCATCATCAATACCATACACATGACTATGATATGATATATTACGATATATGATTTGATATGAAGTTACTCTTACATAGCATCTTTCTCTGTAATCAACATACTACATGATGGAAACCACAGTCCCCTGGGGGTCTGCATCAGGCACAGGAAGGGGAGAGAGAATAATACACCACTTGGCATGCAGTTCACACACACACACACACACACACACACACACACACACACACACACACACACACACACACACACACACACACACACACACACACACACACACACACATGCACCAGGATAATATGTAGGGTAGCCAGTTTTTACCTGACCTCCATGTTTTTGGGCTGTGGGACATAGACCTGACACCCCAGCACTGAGAAGAAAACACGCTAACCACCAAACCTAAAAGCTTGCTGATTATTTTGGCCACTACAGGGAGACATTAGTTCACTAATACTAGTCACTCTGGTGAAAGTGTTTAAGTATTACCAGTCTTTGTTATTCTTGTGTCTGTAAACAGTTTACTGAAGTTTCTCTTTCATGACTTCATGACTTCGTACATGCATGTATGCGTGTGTTGTGTGATAGAGATTGTGTACGTGTGTGCACATGCATGTATGTCTTTGTGTGTGATAGAGAGAGAGAGAAAGATATTGTGTGCACTTCTGTGTATATAAGTGTGAGGAGTTTTTTTCTTTTTGCAGGTTAGAATACTGCGGTATTAGAGAGAAAGGATGTGCAGCTCTGGCTTCAGCTCTGAGATCAAACCCCTCATCAACCAAAGCTTTGTAAATATGTGTTGATATTTTTGAGTGTGTGCATAGTTGTGTTGGTGTTATTGTGCATGCACATGTTTGTGGGAGAGATTTTTTAAAACTTTTTTTAAACTTTTGAATGTTGAACTGTAAGTGTGAAGAGTTTTTTTTCTTCTCTCTGGAGGCTGTCTGAGTGCAGTATTAGAGAGTAAGGCTGTGCCGCTTTAGCTTCAGCTCTGAGGTCAAATCCCTCATCACACATGAGAGAGCTGAATTTAAACTAAAATAAACCATAAGACTCAGGAGTGAAGCAGCTCTCTGCCCTACTGGAAGATCCACACTGTAAACTGGAGAAACTAGAGTGAGTTTTATTATTGTTTCTTTATATACGCACAAAAGTCAACATCCCTCTCTCACACTGTGTCAATGTTCTCTTTTACACACACACACACACACACACACACACACACACACACACACACACACACACAGTCAGTGTATCACTCAAATCAAGTTGAGTTTATTGGCATGACTGTACAAAATGCAAAATGAAAATAGTAATAATATCACAAATATTATAATAATAAAACCATCAACAACAATAATAGTAACAATAGTAATAACAAATAACAGTTTTAATGTCATTTTAATCTAAAAAGTCATTAAGACGTTAACATTATATGGTAGCTATTTAATGAAGCACAGGGGCACTGAGTTAGTACTCAGAGGATGAGGATGATTTCCCCTGAGGATTCTGGGACATGTAGTGTGTGGTGGTTTTAGAGTGCTGACAGAACCCCCCCCCCCCCCAAAAAAAAAAAATAAGGGGACTGGCCAGACTCTTGTGGACTGCTCAGCACAAACCAGAATGTGATCACCTGGAACATTTTCGAGAGTGGACTGCACCACGTCCAAGGCGCTTGCTGTCATCCTTAGTGCGCAGTCGTCCCCTGGGATGAGACGCTGGCTTGTCAGGGTACTGACTGTAGAAATCACTTATAAAAGCAGGTTAATTTATATGGCACCCCCAATCTGCTAGATACTGAAGGACTCCACCGCGCCTCCTGGAATCTAGTAGTTGATGCATCCTCTGCATCTTATTATCTACTGCATCTATCTGAGGGGCTGGCAGTCCATGGAGCCATAAGAGGTTGATAGCCTAGTATAAATTCAAAGGGTATTGTTAAAATATGCGCAAAAATGACCCAATTCTTGATTAGTGCATTTGCACTGTCCATTTGATTGGTCACAGTACCAAGAAGTTAGGCTAATGGACAAACCTATGCATTCAATTAAGGCTGACCAAACATGTGATGTGAACTGGATCCCTCTATCTGATAGGATGTCCTCTGGGATCTGATAATTATGAAATACATTAGTGAACAACTCCTCTGCTGTTTGGATGGTGGTAGGTATGGCTGTGAATAAGACAAACCTTATTCCACTCGAAACTCAATCGGGGTAGTAAGTATGGTCATATATCCTACAGAAATAAGGTCGTATATCCTTAAGTCAATATCCGTAAGTCTATGGTGATGTGGGAGCAAGGATGTTCTGCTACAAGCAATGGTATTAATGTACCTGCTGTCAGGGTCTTAGGGACTTTACACTGAGAGCAGGTGGTGCAAGAAGAAATTAACCAGTGTACTTCCTGTATTACAGATTCTCACCAGTACCATTTCGTAATCAGCTGCCACATGCATAATTAACCTGGTTGTCCCATGGTCATAGAAGAGTGAGCTCAGGTGATGAGTTGGTCCCTGAACTGTTCAGGAATGTAGATCTTACCCAGAGGACAGTCAATTGGCATCTTTAGAGTCTCCAGAGCTCTCTCAATTTCATTATCGATCTCCCAACAGATGGACACAACTGTAACATGATGGAAGCATGTCGTCTGGGACCATGCATGCACTCATTATCCTGGAAAACAGCAATGGCATTAAAGTTTCTAAAAAATGTCTTTAGAAATGACCAAGCTCCAGAAATCATTGCAGATCTTTAACTGAGCTTGGTTTGGGCCCGTTGGCTACTGCCTGCCCCTTACAATCATCCATTGTGACCCCATTGGTGCCTATGATGTATCCCAGGAATGTGGCTGATTGGAGGTGAAACTCAGATTTCTCTCTCTTGACAAAAAGTTGATATTCAAGGAGTCCCAGTCTAGGCAACATGAAATAATGACATACTTTACCTTCTCTAGATATTGTGGCAACAGAAACTATTTAATCCTAGCAATTGATCTAAGATGGAAAAAGCTACCTCTGAAAACAGAATTAATTTGTTTATCAAATCCAAGGTCAAGATCAAATATTATCCCTAGATTCAACCAACACTTAATTTCATTTAAACATTCATTCAGTCATTTGAAAGAATGCAGGTTCGTACAGGTGGGTGTCAGTGGCATAACAATAAAGACTGTGTGTGTGTGTGTGTGTGTGTGTGTGTGTGTGTGTGTGTGTGTGTGTGTGTGTGTGTGTGTGCTCTTTTCTATAGCTAGACTGTGCTCACTGAGCTTGTACTTGAGTAGGACCTCTCTCTTTATGTCTCTGCCAGTAAGTAGATACTTTGCTAATTCCCTGTTTAGGGCCTGATGAATTTACTTTAGTACATTTTAGTTTTAGTGTCATATTCCAAGGGTTACATATACTTGTTTTTCTTTGCCTTATAGTCTGATTCATAAAGCAGTGCTGGTGTGAGACTGCTCTGTGGTAGTGCAGACTCATCACTCTCTTTCTCAGTCTCTATAACTGTCTAACTGTTCACACATTCATACACAAAGTTTTTTTTCTCTCTCAGACATTGTCTGTCTATCTCTCTCTCACACACAGTCTTTCTTACAATTATCAGTCTTTCTCCAGCTCTTTCACTCTCAGTCTCTCACCCCCCCCACACACAGACATAATTGGTATTTCCCTTTCTCTCTCACCTACATATACATTATCACTATTAATCAGATACACATACACACACTCCCATGCCTCTCTCTCTCTCCCTCTCTCTCTCCCACACACACACACACACACACACTATCACTGTATTAATCAGATTCAAATACCCTCCATCTCTCACTCTCTCTTTATATAAACACACACATACATTATCAATGAATCTATATTTCTCTCACTAACACACACATTTACCATATAATGTGTATGAAATGTTTAAGGAAGAGTGGTGCAGTTTAATTTCTGAGTTTTCTTAATTTCAGGCTTGATGCCCAACAGCTGTGCTAGGTCTATATCAACCCAGTGACCCAGTTACTTAGTGTTGGGACTTTGCTAAAGTGTTGAGGCAAGCTCCTAGCTAGTAACTCTAGATGTTGTGCTCTGTGAGCGCTTGTGCTACACCTCTCTTCTGCTCTTCGAGGGTGCCTGTGTTTTTACACTCCCCTGCCTTCTCCAGTTTTCCCTCTCACGTCTCTCTCTCAGCTTCCCTTAGTCACTAAAGCTCCTCCCTGTTTTCTGGTTTTGTTTGTAAAGCTTTAGAGTTTTGTTTTCCCCAGTGCATCAGGGCTGCCATTCTTCCCATGGCGTCCTTTGTTTTCCATTTTTTTCCACAGTCAGTGTGGTGTTTATTTTTTCCACTTGTTTTGTCGTTTTCCATTCCATGAAACGTGATATATGCACAGTTCATTTAATGGCTGTGTGTGTCTGTGTGTGGGACAGTGCCATGCTCTTTAATTTTGCCTGTGTGTGTAGAATGTGATGTGTTTTCATGACTGACTGTTCTGTGAGTATCCAGCCACTATTGAGCTGATGTGGTCTGAGTCTATGACACAGAAGAGGATGACCAAAACACATCTGATTCCTCACATGATTCTCCATGGTAACATGTGTTAGTGTGAATGTGTGAGCATGGCTGCAGCACAGGGCTGTGTCCTCCCCATGTCTTCTAGCACCTGGACATCACACACACATGACCTGGATACCACATGCACCTGGCATGGACACCACCAACCTGATCTAGATTACACTATAATACTACATATTATACTATATATAGATATTATACTATAATATCATATCAAATTATAATAAAACATGATGAATCTAACAAAGGGTCTTAAATTACTTTATTGACTTTTAAAATCTTTAATTGAGAAATATTCAAGTCATTAAAAATATATTTTTAAAGGTTTTGCGGCCCATATGAATACATACCACCCCAGTCTTTAATCTCTGCTCCGGTCACTCTGGTGCATATTGATACCCAAACATATGTATGGCCTCAGGTCTGTCTCTCTCTCTGTCTCACTCACCCTCACACAACCCCTTCCATTGGTTGATTTCTCTCAAAGATCCTTTCAACTCCTCCCCCTACCCAGAGATTTAGTAGTGAACTTTGGGTGAAGCAATGGGTTTGATCTGCAAAAGTATTTCAGCCTGATCAATATGTTTAAAAAGTTTAAACAAGTCTTAGGATTGATTCTTTAAAAGTAAGACTCTGAAGTTTGAAGCAGACATTTGATACCCATTCAGAGAAGATAAAGTCACATGTCAAAGGGCAACATGAGCTCAGGTTTGCTGACAAAAGGAATGCCCATCATGACACTGCCCCCAAGTTCTCATATAAATAGGGGTAGAACTCACTGAGCATCACAGATAGAACGATGAGCCTAGAATCACATCTCTTATTCTATACTCATGATGAACTCATATTATAAAGAAGCTGCTCTTATGGCATGGAGGACAAAGAGAACAGAAACCCTGAAACAAGCTTTTATGAAAAAACTCAACACACATACCTGTATAATCTGGATGAATCCTATTTCAGCCATGAAGCACCCAGACTATTCAAGACAGGGTTCACCCACCCACTGTCCAGAGCTTTGAAGCTGTGCTGCATTCAGATACCTCCATCCTCGAACAAGATTCAGGCTATTGCTGAAGTAGTAGTAGCCAACCTGCAGGAGGTACAGAACATCTAAGCTGCTCTCAGAAGCATCAAAGAAAAAAAAACAAAGTATGCAGGGAGCATGAAGATGTCATGAACTACTGGAATCTGCATGAAAACCTGAACCCCAGTGATCCGGTCATGTGGGAAACCTTATCGACAACCACTCTGGTCCTTCACCCAAGAAAAGAGTGCTGATGAAGGAGTGGATCATGCTGTTCTGCAAAACCATTGAAATCAGAGTCAGAACAGGATGTCACAGATGAGAACAAAACTGTATCTAATTTGGAAAATCTGATGTGTGTAGTACGAGAGTCTAGCAATCAGTAGAGTTCGATAGTATCTGAAGCCAATAATATGTTACCCATTACATGCATATATAAATCACATTCTTTGATTGCATGCTTTCATTTTTAGCTGAATGTAACAAACATAACCTCTTTTACTGAAAGATACTAATAAATCCATAATCCATTCTAGCACTCTTCATCGTGTTTCAATGAGTTCACCATGATTGAACATCTGCTGAAAAATATTTACTATGCTCCCTCAAACCCCGGGTCCTATGGAGGGGTCGAGAGTCTGCAAAGGTCTGTGGTGGAAGAAATGGGTAAAAGGGTTGATGATAAGGAAATCAAAAACTGGTTACCAGCTCAGCATGTATACACCCTACATAAACCAATCTCTGTGAAATTTAAAAGAAAGTAATTTTAGGAAACATAGATGAACAATAGCAGGCCGATTTGGTAGACATGTCTAACTTATCACAGCATAGTGATAGCATGAATTTTATGCTAATGTGTATAGATATACTTTTCAAGTATGCTTGGGTACGTGTGATAAAAAACAAGACAGATGCCGAGGCTACCAAAGCCTTTGTTTCGATTCTAAAAGAAGGCAGATGTGCTAAAAAACTTCAGACTGATGAAGGGAAAGATTTTCTTAATAAAAGTTTAAAAACAATGAAAAAAAGTAACATCAATCACTTTGCTACCGGAACGGGGCAAAAAGCTTCAGTGTGTGAACGGTTCAACAGGGCGTTGAAAACCAGAATGTGAAGATACTTCAAAGCCATCAGTACAAGAAAATACATCGATGTGGTGCAGGACTTGGTTCATACATATAACAACAGCTATCACAGTAGCATCAAAAGGAAACACGTTGAAGTGAATGAAGGAAATTCATTCACAGTGTTTAAAACCTTGTATGGGTTGTTTCAACACAAAAAGGTGGAAAAACTCATATTCAAATTTATAGTCAGTGATTACCGTCAGAATTTCACAATTAAAAATAACTTTATGGATGAATATTTTAGTTTCTGAATGTCTAAGGAGACACTCTCCCATATACAAATTACAGGATTTTGATGGGGAAAATATAGAAAGGACCTTTTATGAACAGGAGCAGCAAAAGATTATAGTGGGAAAAGACAAAGCCTTTAAAATAGAAAAGATACTATCTGAAAAAACTAGGAACTGAAAAAAGATGTGCTTGATCAAGTGGGTTGGCTGGCTCGATAAATTTAACTCCTGGATTCCAGCCGAGGACGTCCTTAACATTTGTGAAAGGTTAAAAGGTGTCCTTAATTGCGTGCTCACGTCTCTGTGTAAAAAGACGCGTTCGGTTCCTTCGTAAGCAAACCTAAACTAAGCAAGCCTTTGGTTAACTCTAAATGCACATTACTGACATAAAAGTGTTCCTGAATAGAGCATTAGTCCCCCCTTTTCTATTTTATATTGATTTCTATTGACCATTGCAGTGCCATTTTCTTGGAGTGACAGCAATTCTCACCTATGTGTGAAGGGGGAAGAGGCGGGTGACTAGCATTTACTTCCAGGTGTTTCCAAGTGTTTCTAGAGCAAGTGGTGTGATTGGCAGCTGTTTCATCAAACAGAGGAGGGCTAGACGAAAACATAGACCCCTCACTTGCCTTATTTAGTCAACCCTTTAATGTTTAAAGGTCTGTGCACTGTGTACTGTCAGTGCTTCAGTGTTGTTAGTAGATAGCCTAGCACATGGGTTTGACGCTGTTTGGCGAAACTCGTACAACCATAAGAATAATTTGATCATTTTACCAATACGTTTGGACATCATGGAAAGGAAGAGGCTTATTTTAGCTGAAGTTTATGTGGAGTTGTTTGGGTGCTGCCAGCATGGACTAGCTTCGATGTTTGCATAGCAAATCACTGATTGCTGGAAAAATTTGTAATCCTGATACAAATCGTAAGTATAAATGAGAAAGTATATTTCTTTACAGTATTACATCATTTACAGTATTTTCCCCAGCATTTACAGTATTAGCTACAGTATTTTCCTATAATAACAATGATGCTATGAAGCTAATATTGTTGTGGAACTTACTAAAGTAACTTACTCTGATATTTTAGCAAAAAGAAACATGCAAACTTGATGTATAGTGACTGATGACTTTGTGTGCATTTGGAGAGGTTTTAGGAGACTTTGGAGAAGTCTAGGACACCTAGTGGAAACATTGTGTAGCTACTTAGTCATTTCATGTATATGCTCAAAACTGTTCAGTTTATTAGACAAGACGCTGGTGAATCAGGAAATGTAAAGTATGAGTGAAAATGAATCTCCAGCATCAAGACACACATTATAAACCCAAAACATCAAAGGCATTTTATGTTTTTTATTTTGACATTTTCTTCTATATTAGATGAGCTCAATTGGAACCTAAATGATGGACAAATAAGCCTTAATGTGAATGGATGTCTTGTCCCAAGTGTCGACTTCAATTTGAATCCTGAATGATCATTGTGCTATGTGTACAATTTCAGATAACTAGTGTTAGTCATTCAAAAATGATCTTAAAACTGCAGGTGTGTGGACAGGTTTTGCTGGAGCGCTGTGGGGACAAGGGGGAGGGGGTACAGATATTGCACCAACTGGCCGTTGAGTCCCTGATTAGTCCACGCACAGCCTCAATCCTCCGTTCCTCATCTTGACGAAGAAGACACTTGCGGACGCTGGAGAGGTGGAGGGTCAAATGAAACCTTGCTGAAGGGCCTCTTTAATATATTGTCCCATTGCTCTTTCCTCCTCTTGGGAGAGAGGGTAAACCCTACATCAGGCAGGAACCGGGACCTCCTTCAGCGTGATGGCGCAGTCCCAGTCATGGTGTGCAGGCAGCTGTGTTGCTCTCGTAGGGCTGAATACCTGCACCAGGTCGCTGTATTCCTGTGGCACGGTGAGGTCATTATCGGCCTCGAGACTCTTGATGGAGGTGGACTGCAGGGACACTGTCTGGTGAAGAAGACGTTTGCCCTCGCAGGCGACCGCCTACTCAAGGACCCGATTCTCCGTCCACTGCATGTGGGGATGTCTGCCTTTAACCATGGAAGCCCTAGTGTAATTGGATGAGAGACGGAAGGGAAGAGGTAAAAAGCAACATGCTCCACATGTTCAGTTTCAAGGAGGACACGAGGAGTAATGTGTTATGATCCCCAACCCCACGGGTCCCCCATCGAGTGCCTGCATGCTTAACGGAGTGGGGAGGGTAATGGCTCTTATTCTCAACTTCTTAGCAAATCCCCAGTCCATTACATTGCCCCCTGCACCAGAGTCAACCAGTGCCGAAGTGGAGAGTCGACGGCCCATGTGTACAATCACCACAGATAGTATGCACATAGACAGGTTTGAGGAAAACTGCAACAATTGCAGTGCTCCCTTCGGTTCTCCGGCTTGCCTTTTACGCTGGCCACACCTAGCTGCTCCACCGGAACTTCTGCTTGCGCCACTGCGGGTGCATTCTCCTGCTGTTGTCGACCTCGGGGAAATTGCCGGGATCGCTCCTACAGGAGATGGTCATACGTGATAGCAAGGTGTACTACCTCATTCAGTGAGTTGGCTTCCTGCTTACATGCCAGTTCCGTCTGTAGGTCTGCCAATGACGAATGTATCAGCCAAGGCAGACTCTTTTCACCTAGCTCCCGCAGCTAACCTCCAGAATTCTATGGTGTAATCTACCATTGTTTGGATTCCTTGCCTCAGGCATAGCAAGTAGTGCCCACAAAGACTCCCCTGACACTCAACCGTGACAATGAATCTAACAGAGGGTCCTCAAAATTGTTTTATTGGCTTAATTGAAAAATAAACATTTTAAGTGATTTAAATAAAAAGAAAAGTTTTCAGCCTCTTTATAATATTTATATATGAATACATATCACCCCAGTCTTTAATCTCTGCTACGCTCCTCATGTCAATCTGGCACATACTGATAACCAGACATGTGTGCAGTCTCAGGTCTGTCCCTCACTCAGCCACTCACACACACCCCTCCCATTGGTTGATTCTCTCAGAAAGACACAACTCCTCCTCTACCCATGCTGGAATACACCTTCTGACAAAAATTATGTAATGACTTTAGGCCAGAAAGTTCAAAACATGCCGCCTTTTTTCTCCCCAACCAAGCAGACCTGTGTATGAAAGGGATGTGAGATTTGTTTAATTGAGATATATTAATGTGATTAAATATACTACAGTCTCATATTCTACCACTCTGTATTCTCTGCTTTCTCTCTGTTCAGTGCCCTTCTCTCTGACACACACACACACTCACGCTGTAGTCAGAGGTCACAGTTATTCTTTGTGAGCTAGCTAGGAAAGGTTATTGTAACATGCTGTTAAATGTCTATATTCTGATGGTTATTGATAAATATAACCGCTGATATATTTATATATATTGATAAATATGACCGCTGTATCATAGAGTTCCAGTTATATGTACGTGAACCATTTTGATCAACTGAAATGTAGACGTATGTACATGTAACATTTTTCTGATTATGTAAATCATACGGCTATTCTAACTCTCATGGCTAGCTAAATAGATTACAATTTTGATTTCTATTGTGTAATACTTTGGATATAAATGTTTACATTTTCTGTTACAGAACAAGACAAAATATAGTCATCCAGTATAGTCTACCCTTTTGAGAAAAACCTGAACTTCAAAGTGGGTGAATCTATTTATAAAAAATTGAAACAATAAGATCACAGTTCATTTAGATTACATGCTTTGCGAGTGCTTTAGGTATGAGGGCTACCATAAAGGTAATCTTTCTGCTCACACATCAGTCGGTCTGTAATTCTGTACTCTGTGTTTCTAAGGTTCCAACTTTCACGAGTTCCTTGAATCTGTGGAGAAAAGTGCTGACCAAGGTAATTTCTAATTTGTGAACCTTTATACATTTTATGTAATTTATTTATCATTTAAATTTTTTATTACTTCTCATTTGTAGATATGAGAAGACCAAAAACAGTTCCTATGCTGAATGAATTGTTGCACGGTAATCTTTTCTAGAGTGTGTCTACCATATGTTAAAAGAGCTGCTTTATTTCTAAAAGTTTATGCAGTGTGTTAATTTGTCACACAGAGGCAGAAGGGGTGAATCCGATATACCTCTCAACCGTCGTCAACTATTCGAGTCCTCTGGTGGAGCTCACAGGTTTTGCAGCAGACCTTGTACAACTAAAGAAATGCATACAGTCCATATGAACACAGTCTGGTGGAGGATAGCTCCATCACAGGGTGAAAAGTTTCACTTCACTCTGCCACTGGAGCTAAAACGCTAACAGCTCCCCTGAGGTGTTCAGACCATGGTTCAGAGACAAAAGATAAAAACAGACCAGCTGAACTGGTTTCTGGTAATGAAAACTGCCGTGTAGAAATTCCAAACTGTACAAAACTGAAGCCAAATCATCTGAGTGCTCATATTCTCTCTCTCTCTCTCTCTCTCTCTCTCTCTCTCTCTCTCTCTCTCTCTCTGTACTCCTCCTATGTCTCTCTCTCACCATCTCTCACTCTCACACAGACATGTGACAGCAGCACTACACCATGATGGCTCTCTCTCTGTCTCACACAACACATGTTGATAGAAAGTGTTTCATTCTTTTCAAGCAGCTAAACTGGTTTCTGGTGATGACAAGTGGTTGTGTCTCAGTTCCAAACAGAACTTAAACAGAAAAATCCCCAGTATGAATTAAAACCTACACTGTTAGTGTAGTGACCTGAAGTGCTAACTTTACCCATCCAATGTTATCTAAACACTTGTACAGTGATGTTAACACCCGCAGTGTTAATACACCTCTTACAGTATTCATGGTGTTTACATATTTGTATTTGTGTCTGTCTCTGTGATCATGGTTGTTTCTCTCTTGTTTTCTGCATCTGCTTCCATGTCTTCCTGTGTCTTCTGTTCTCACCATGTCTGCTCTAGTGTCTTCCTTCTTTTCCCAACACGCACACACAGATGGACATATGGTATAAACACACACATGGAGGGAGATATGATATTCACAACAAGACTTGTTCTTCCACTCTTGTGATGTTATGGGACTGAAATGTGCTCATACTGGTTTGGCTCCTTCTAAAGAGAAAAAAAAGGTGCAACTAGATTATCGTTCAGATCATAACAGGAAAGAAACAGAGAGTGTGTGTACAGATGGACTGCAGTGAAGAAACAGAGCATGTGTACAGGTGGACTCCAGTGAAGAAATAGACAGTGTGTGTACAGGTGTGTTTATAGTAGTAATAAACAGTTATGATCAACAATTGGTCAGTTATGTTGCTACAGTAGTGAAAACTCAGTAGTGAAACAGTAGCTAAAGTGAGTGTGTTGACAATTAATTAATCTGGACATCCTGATGAAGACAGATCCAGACATTCTTCCTGAAGACTTATAGACTGAACAGTAAAGGTAACACTGCTCCCATGCTTCATAGATATTGCTGTAATCTTGTGTATTTCTCTCTGTAATTAATTATGGCTTTCAGTAAGATTCCTAATACCAATCATTAGCCACATTCCTAAAACCAGTCATACGGCCAGATTCCTAATACCAATTATATGGCCAGATTCCTAATAGCAATCATACGGCCAGATTCCTAAAACCAACCATGTGGCCAGATTCAGAAAGCCTATCATATTTACATTTACAGTAATTATAGTATTTAGAAGATGCTCTTATCCAGAATGACTTGCAAAATTGCTTTGTCATTTACTCATAGAAAACATCCTAGCCAGTACAGTAGGTTAGAGTCCAAGATACCAATGATCTAGAATACAGGGATCACTGCTGATGCCTACAAGTACAAAATACATAAGGTCTATCTTAAACAATGATAAGTGTAATACACAATAAGTGCTAGGGTTTGTTAAACAACATCAGTGTAATAAACAATACCCTACAATAAGTACTAATTTACTCAGGGTCAGTTGTCATTTAAATATTCCACAAATAGTTGGGTCTTCAGTCTGCGGTTGAAGACTGCAAGGGACTCTGCTGTCCGGACAGCAAGTGGGAGTTTATTCCACCATCTTGGAGCCAGGACAGAAAATAGTCTAGTTGCTTGTCTTCCATGAGACCTGAAGCACGGTATTTCAAGCCAAACCTTACTTGAGGTTCGAAGTACTCAAGGTACGAATCAAGGACCATTGACCTCTTGTATGAAGGGGCTGGTCCATTTTTGACTTTGTAGGCAAGCATCAAGGCTTTAAATCTGATGCGTACAGCTACTGGAAGTCAATGAAAGGAGCACAGCAGTGGAGTAATGTGAACTTCAGAAAATTGAAGACCAGTCATGCTGCTGCATTCTGGACAAGTTCAGAATGAACTTAAGGACAAATTCACATCCAAGAATACCTAGATCTGCAGGAAAGTCCACATACCTGGACTACTGGATTTGAACCTTTCCTGTACAAAGTGTTGCAACAAGACCAAACTCAAATAAGGAAAATATTCTTTATTAATTCTAATGTATCCTACAAGATATTTGATTGTGTGGACTATGAATCCACAGTTTCCCTCAGTGAATGTAACAGGTTCCGCAACCTGAACAGTTCTGAGAGTCCCTCTTTAGAAATGTATGTGAACTTTCCATATGTCTTTGAAATGTTCTGAGCGCAAGCGGAGACAGAGTCACAGTATGGGGAATGCAGTTTATTAGAGAACACACGTAGTCCATAGATGTAATTCAAAGTACAAGCCATATATCCAGAAAATCATCTATGTTTATACAGTATATGACATACAGCTGTCTTTACTGTCTGTAAATATATTCTGTATATGACATACAGCTGTCTTTATTGTCTGTTTATTATCCACATCTGACTCCCTGTTTCATTGAATTTCCACCACAGTATGCATGTATATACTGTATATGATATACACCTGTCTTTATTGTCTGTCTACATATATACTGTATTTGACATACAGCTGTATTTACTGTCTGTGTATATAATGCATATGACATACAGCTGTCTTTAGTGTCTGTATGTGTGGATATACTGTGACACAGCTGTCTTTAATGTCTATATGTATGATGTATATTCTGTATATGACATACAGCTGTCTTTATTGTCTGTATGTATGTATATACTGTATATGACATACAGCTGTCTTCTATTGTCTTTATATGTTTATATACAGTATATGACATACAACTGTCTTTATTGTCAGGATGTGTGATGTATATACTGTATATGACATAGAGCTACCATTACTGTCTGTATTTATGTTTATACTGTATATTGCATAGCTGTCTTTACAGTCTGTATGTATATACTGTATATGACATACGGCTGTCTTTATTGTCTTTATGTATATTTATACAGTATTCGACATACAGCTGTCTTTACTGTCTGTATGTATATACTGTATATGACATACAGCTGTGTTTATTGTCTGTGTGTATATATTGTATATGACACTCAGCTGTCTTTATTGTCCGTATGTATAATGTATGGCCTACAGGTACCATTACTGTCGGTTTGTGTGTGTATACGTTATGACATAGAGCTGTCTTTATTGTCTGTTTGTGTGTATATACTGTATAAGACATACAGCTGTCTTTACTGTCTGTATGTATGTACTGTATGTGACATACAGCTGTCATTACAGTCTTTATGTATTCTTTATACTGTATATGACACTCAGCTGTCTTTATTGTCCGTATGTATAATGTATGGCCTACAGCTGTTTATTGTCTGTATGTATGTTCATACTGTATATGACATAGCTGTCTTTACTGTCTGTATGTATGATGTATATTCTGTATATGACATACAGCTGTCTATTGTCTGTTTGTATATTTATACTGTATATGACATAGCTGTCTTTACTGTCTGCATGTATATAATGTATATGACATACAGCTGTCTTCTATTGTCTGTATATGTTTATATACAGTATGTCTTTATTGTCTGGATGTGTGATGTATATACTGTATATAATATACCGCTGTCTTTATAGTCTGTATGTATATTTATATGTAATGTTGAGCGATAAGGAGGCGGACGCATGTGCGGAGAGGAGCGAGATTTATTATGCCCAAATCCAAAATCAGAGTTGTTATCGTAGTCTAGGCTCAAAGAGCCAACACGGAGAGCACGGGGATATATAAGTAGACAAAATAAACACACGAAGGCAAACTGGGAAGCAGGCTATAACTAAGGCTAGGGAAAACTCATGGCTAAGAAACACGGAGTACAAACCAACAAAACCATAAAAATAAACATGCAAACATTCAATGAACTAAACACATACACAAATCATTCAAACAATGAACAGCAACAACCAAGGCACACAACAGGGATTAAATGCATGAATTTCACCAAAACTAGAAACGAGGGACAGGTGTAAGCAATCAAACAAGGTGAGCACAAAACGAAACTATGGAACGGAACTAAACACAAGACAAGGAAAACACGGAACACGGAAGATGGAAGGGACTGAACGTGACATTATACATTATTTGACATACAGCTGTATTTACTGTCTGTATGTATATACTGTAAATGACATACAGCTGTATTTACTGTCTGTGTGTATATACTGTATAAGACATACAGCTGTCTACTGTCTGTATGTATGTACTGTATGTGACATACAGCTGTCATTATAGTCTTTATGTATGTTTATACTGTATATGACATACACCTGTCTTTATTGTCTGTGTGTTTATATGTATGTGTATCTGACTTACAGCTGTCTTTACTGTCTGTATGTACATACTGCATATTACATTCCGCTGTCTTTACTGTCTGTATGTATATACTTGTATTTGACGTACAACTGTCTTTATTGTCTGTATGTGTGTATATATACTGTATATGACATACATGTATCTTTACTGTCTGTATGTATATTCTGGAAATGACTTACAACTGTCTTTACTGTCTGTATGTGTGTATATACTGTATATGATATATAGCTGTCTTTACTGTCTGTATGTGTGTATATACTGTATATGATATATAGCTGTCTTTACTGTCTGTATGTGTGTATATACTGGATATAACATACAGTCTTTTGATCCCCCTCAAGACACTAACACTTTCTGAAATCTTCATACAGATTTTCTCTGTTGTTTTCTACAGGTCTGCAAAGATGCACCATAACAGATAAACTAAGACATTTACCAAGACTCTGCTGGTTGTGTGGTCTCCTGTAACTCAGGTAAGGCTCTGACCTTAAGTAAAGAAATTAGGGTGCTAGTAACACCTACATCTTGCATTTGATTCACAGGGTGCACACGTACTGTCACACTGATACACATGTAAGCCACTCTGGAGAAGAGTGTCTGTAAATGTGTGTGAACAAATGAATCCTTATTAAATCCTCGATAAATCAGTTTTCTTACTGGGTAACTCCATCACAATTGTCAGATTTTAATAACTATTGTACCAAGGGTCGATTTCACGCAGACACCTATAACAGAGCCACAAACATTTTCATTACATGTTTACATACTTCCTCACATATTTGTTTCTGGGTTAAATTTCCTGTGTTTAAGATCAACATTTTTTACTCGTAACTACTACTTCTTTTTGATAAACACGTGCAACCTCTGAAATAATGTGGATTAACCTGTTTATTGCTGCTGTGTTTCAGTTGAATGTTGTTTCAGATTGGTCATGAACAACCAAGAGAAAACAAGTCAGGAGAACAATTCCAATGTTTGAAACTAATCACTAGGGGGCACTGTTTCACATATTCATTAAACTGTCTCATTGAATTTGTGATGAATTTGAGTAAGAATACATAATTTTTATATATATATTTTTGTTGAGTCAGTTTGAGTGTCACTGGGCTGTCAGACCCACAGGCTGTTAGTTGTGTTGTGTATTGTGAATCTGGCCCATGGGCTATGTGTTGTGTATTGGGTGGGCTGTGTGCTGTGTGTCTGCACCAGAACAGTGCAAATGCACTGTAAGGCACATCCATTAGTATTGTGCAGGTCATACCTCAGTCTACAGTACTACACATACAGTCTGATTACACATACATATACACATACAGTCTTGTCCTCCATGTTGATTGGGTGTATGGCAGTGTAGTGTCTGTATCCCTGTCACATCTGGTCCTCCATGTTGGTTGGTTCTCCTTCCAGCAGCAGTCTGTGGGCTGCCATCTCACCCTCACAGGCCTGTTCTCTGATCACTCCCATCTCACCCTCACAGGCCTGTTCTCTGATCACTCCCATCTCACCCTCACAGGTCTGTTCTGTGATCACTCCCATCTCACCCTCACAGGCCTGTTATCTAATCACTCCCATCTCACCCTCACAGGCCTGTTCTCTGATAACTAAATATATAGTTTGATTTTGTGTATCACACAACTTTGAAAATCATCTCATTGTATCACTCGGAATTTCACATCTTATTCAGTAACATTCCAATGCTTTTTCTTAATTGTGAAAGCCTATTAACTCCTTCCCCACCAGTAAGGCTGTTTCGTAATCAATGTTTTTCTGTCTGTAAATGTGTTTCTATACTGCCATCTTGTGGTCACTGATGGGCATTTCAATGTCCATGGTGCCGTTTGTGTAAAAATAAATAATCTATTATAGTCATGTGACATTAGTGATGGGCAGATCATCAATAACTGCCCCACTAATTTAAATGTGAATTTAAATATGTGTATTCAGAGTAAAACAAGCAGACTGTATGACCTCAGACTATCAGTGTTTTCATAACAGACCCACACAGCGGTAGTGAGAGATGACAAACAGGTAAAACCCAGTGAACACACATCAACACTTTACTCAGTCCTCTCCACATCACTCACACAGCACACTTCACCCAACACACATTCACTCCTCTCCACATCCCTCACACAGCACACTTCACCCAACACACTCACATTCACTCCTCTGTCTATTCCTGCACTGTGAACATAAACCATTGAACATGTTTGTGAACCTTCAGTAATCTGGAGTCTGTTGTCTAGAGTCAGGATGGACAACATTTCAAAACTACTGCTGGACATTCTAGAGGAGCTGAAGATAGAGGACCTAAAGAAGTTCCAGTGGCATCTGACCAACAGTGTAGAAGATGACAAACGCATCCCAAAATCTCATCTGGAGAATACAGACAGACTTGACACTGTGGACAAGATGGTGCAGAAATATGACCCAGATGGAGCTGTGAAGATCACACTGATCACCCTGAAGAAGATGAACCACAACCAACTGGCTGAGACCCTGAGAATCCAACACAGTGAAAATAAAGCAGGTGAAATCATGTTCACTTTTTAAACTCACTATTTCAGGATTTTATATGCTCATAGCATTTGGTTTTGTTTTGTTAGTGAACTCAATAGACAAAGAGTGAAGTTGAAAACAATGCTTAGTTAATTTACAAAGTAGAATGAGACAAAATTCAAAATAATCTGGTATATTAATAAACAAACATTGCAAACAATATGTTTTGAATAAGAAATGTTCATTAGCAACAATGAGAAAAGTGATGTCAGTCTCAGTTTAAACATGAGCAAATCACAAATGTAGTCCAGTAATGATGAACAATGTGTTTGGCACAGACTGTATAACTTACAAAATGCATAATAACAAATGTCCAGGTCTTCTCAAACATAGCAGTCACAACCAAAAAATGCACACAGGACTCACAGTTAATAAAGTAGGTTTTGTGTTTTATATTTTCTGTTCTTTACTCTGATGTCTTCTCTCACAGGTGGAGAGAAGACTGCTAAGACTCCAGCAGGTAAATTCAACCCAGTCACACCTTTAGGCATGAGATTATATTACAACTTTAAACAACATGAATATCACATATACTACTGCCATCATTCACATACACACATCACATACACTACTGTCGTCATTCACAGACATACATCACATACACTACTGTCATCATTCACATACTCACATCACATACACTACTGTCATCATTCATATACATCACATACACTACTATCATCATTCACATACACACACTACTCATTCACATCATTCACATACACACATCACATACATTACATACACTTCTGTCAGACTGCAGTTATTAAACAGTCCCTCAGATACTGCACAACATTATAGTTCAGGCAATAATTAAATCTCAAAATTACTGCACAGCTTTAATGTTGTTACACCTGTTAATATAATTACACAGTCTAAAAGAATTGCAGTTTCCTGGATCTAGCTACTTAAATCTTTATTGAAGGCAGCACAAACTTTTTTTTTTTTAATAATTCTATTACATACCAGAACTGTGAAGGTTAAAGCACAATAGTAGTGAGAAATCTCTCCCCAGCCTAAACGCATCATGTTCATTTATGCTCTTTTCATAACAAATCTCATTCAGGGGAGACAAAACAAATAATGGGGGGAGTCCTCCTCTGGTTGATATCCAGCACAGCAGAAACAATACAAACAATGAAGAACAAAATACCTCTTCACACTGAGCACTGGTAGACACTTCACCTCTCCCTTAATGTTTCAGTACCTCTTAATTAACACACTGAGCACTGGTAGACCCAACACCTCTCCCTGAGTGTTTTAGCACCTCTTCATTAACACACTGAGCACTGGTAGGCACGTCACCTCTCCCTTAGTGTTTCAGTACCTCTTCATTAGCACACTGAGCACTGGTAGACACGTCACCTCTCCCTTAGTGTTTCAGTACCGCTTCATTAACACACTAAACACTGGTAGACACATTACCTCTCGCTTAGTGTTTCAGTACCTCTTCATTAACACACTGAGCACTGGTAGACACATCACCTCTCCCTTAGTGTTTCAGTACTTCTTCATTAACACACTGAACACTGGTAGACATATATAACCTGTTACAGCCCAGCATACATAAGACAGTTAGTGCACAAGTAAAGCCCTGTACACACTCCGTGGTTATAAACTAATGGAGGTAGCACTGACCAAAGAGAGAAGGCAAAGCAAAGCTGCAGAAAGTAAGAACTAAAATCCAGCTTGATTCAGTTAAGGACTCACTGAGCCATTACAGAATGTTCTATCTCATAACAATAATCAAAACTTTGACTCTCATTTGGAGTCTTTTTGATGTCTCCTTATTTGTTACTACTACTGATAGTTATTCTACTCTACAGTGATAAACAAACTTCAGAGAGAACATGATATAAAGTTAACATTTTGAAACTATACTAAACAGGCACTTTTCTTATTCACAGGCTATATGAATCACAACGTTTTCTTCCAACTTTTTAACAGGTGGAAGAAAAAGTGATCTCAGTAGTAGGAGAATGAAAATAAAATATAAGGAAAAATTTGAGAAGTTGTATGAGGAGGCTCCACTAGAATGTGATCGTGTGCCTATAAAAGACACTTACACTGAAGTTTACATGATCAAAGGATGCACAGGAGGAGTGAACACAAAGCATGAAGTGAGACAGGTGGAGGAATTCTACCCCAAAACAGAAGAAACACCAATCACACTCAGTGACCTCTTCAAAGTGCAGTCTACTAAAAAGAAGCATGGTACTAAAGTCCTGACATTGGGAATAGCTGGAGTGGGAAAAACAGTCTCTGTACACAAGTTCATTCTTGACTGGGCTGAAGAGAAGTGCAACCAGGACATAGATTTCATCATATACCTCCCATTTCGAGAGCTGAACTTGATTAAGGATGAAAAGTACAGCCTCTCAGAACTACTTCTTTACTTCCATAAAGAGCTCTGTTCTGGAGAAGAAAAGGAGATATTAAATGAAAAACATAGGCTGCTTTTCATACTGGATGGATTGGATGAAAGTAGAATTCTTCTAGATCTTCATCAGAAGAAGGTATCTAATGTGAATGAAAAGACTACTCTTGATAAACTAATAACCAACCTCATAAATGGAGAACTGCTTCCTTCTGCTCTCCTCTGGATCACTTCACGACCTGCAGCAGTCAGTAAGATAAATGACCAATACTTTAACCCTGTTACAGAAATCCGTGGATTCAATGACCCACAGAAGGAGGAGTACTTCAGGAAGAGAATCAGAGATGAAGATCAAGCCAGCAGAATTATATCACACATTAAGACTGCAAGAAGCCTTCATATCTTGTGTCACATACCTGTTGTCTGCAGGATCTCAGCCACCGTGTTTCAGAAAATGCTGAAGGAAGGTGTGGACATGAAAAATGCTCCAACAACTCTGACAGAAATGTACCTACATTTCCTGCTGTTTTTCACAGATCAAAAGACTAAGAAATACAACACAAAGCAAAGCACCAACAATGCAGTTTCATCTGAGACAAAAAGAGCAGAGGTGCTGGATATTGTGAAGCTTGGAAAGTTAGCCTTTCTTCAGCTGCAAAAAGGACAACTTCTGTTCTATGAGAAAGATCTGGAAGAATGTGGTATTGATGTCTGTGAGGCTTTAGTGTACTCTGGAATTTGTACGCAAATTTTTAAACAGGAGGGGAAGATCTACAGCTTTGTGCATTTAAGCTTCCAGGAGTTTCTTGCTGCTGTATTTGTGTTCCTAACATTCAGGGATGAAGGCAACCCACTCCTTAAAACCCCACTGGAGAAAATTAAGTGGAAGTTAAAACACAGACTGTGTGATCTGCTCAGGACAGCAGTAGGTAAGGCCATGAGGAGTGAAAATGGGCACCTGGACCTTTTCCTCCGTTTCCTCTTCGGCCTCTCACTACAGTCCAATCAGAGGCTCCTGAAAAGTCTACACCCAGAACTGGACATCAGAGAAGAGAGTTTAGAGGAGACTGTGAACTACATCAAGAAAACCATCAAGAGAACAAAATCCTTTGAAGAGACTATCAATCTGTTCCACTGCTTGAGTGAACTGAAAGACAACTCTCTGACAAGTGAAATACAGACCTTCCTGAACTCCAGAGACCTCTCAACACAGACACTTTCATCTACACAGTGTTCAGCTCTGGTGTTTGTGCTGCTGATGTCAGAGGAGATTCAAGAGAAATTTGAGCTGAAGAAATTCAGGCCATCAGATAAAGGACTGAGGGAATTATTTCCAGTGTTGAAAAACACCAGGCGAGCTCTGTAAGTATCTTTTGGATTAATAATTTTAATTGGAAAGGTTTTTTATTGTTGAAGCTCTTTCTGTAACTAATCAAATTATGTGAATGTATTTCTCAGTCAGAGCAAAGTGAACAACAATTTTCATTTCTAGTGGTAAAAGGTTGTACTGTAAGTATATTTTGAATGGTGAACTTTGGGGAATGGCTTTTCTGACAGCCACAACATTAAAGAACAGACAAGCCTTTATCTTAAGAGCAGACCAGTGCATTCCAGAATGACTGCAGTGTCTTCCTACCAGTTGGAATGCAACACATGACTGTCATTCTGTAATTCAAAAGTCCCACTGGTTTCTCTGGCAAACACTCAGAAAGCCACATTCAGTCAAGACACAGGAGTGTTCAGCAAGCAGCTCTGTATTTTTTTTTTAACAGAGACAGATAATATATATATTGTGTGCGTGTGTGTGTGTGTGTGTGTGTGTGTGTGTGTGTGTGAACAGCGACAGAGAATATATATATTGAAACTGATAGTCTAACAGGTTATACATAGTCTAACAGTACATAGTGTTACACATACTAAAACTGAAGCACTGACAGTACACAGTGCGCAGACCTTTAAGCATTAAAGGGATGACTAAACAAGGCAAGTGAGGGGTCTACGTTTTCATCTAAGCCTCCTCTATTTGATGAAACTGCTGTCAATCAAGCAGCTTGCCCTGAAAACTCTTGGAAATGCCTGGAAGTAAATGCTAGTCACCCTCCCTCCCCCTTCCCCCTTCACACATTGGTGTAGGACAGTAAGTACATAGTGTTACACATACTATCTAACAGATGTTTATTCTAGGACAGTCTATTTTAGCAGATTTGTATGGAATTACTTTCACATTTAAGATTTTAAGGTTATAAGTCATTGAAAATTCATGTTTGAAAGTTAGGAACCATTAGTTGGTTTGTCACCCCTGAATGAGACTTGTTATAAAAGGAGCATAAATAAACATGAATTAGCATGTGTTTAGGCTGGTGAGGGGTATTGTAAAGTAAAGGGGACTGTTTGTGAATTACAGATGTGTAGTGTAAACTCAATGTGTGCGTTTAGGCTGTTAAGGGGTATTGTGAAGTTAAGGGGCCTGTTTGTGAATTACAGATGTGTAGTGTAAACTCAATGTGTGTGTTTAGGCTGGTGAGGGGTATTGTAAAGTAAAGGGGACTGTTTGTGAATTACAGATGTGTAGTGTAAACTCAATGTGTGTGTTTAGGCTGTTAAGGGGTATTGTGAAGTTAAGGGGCATGTTTGTGAATTACAGATGTGTAGTGTAAACTCAATGTGTGTGTTTAGGCTGTTAAGGGGTATTGTGAAGTTAAGGGGACTGTTTGTGAATTACAGATGTGTAGTGTAAACTCAATGTGTGTGTTTAGGCTGTTAGGGGGTATTGTGAAGTTAAGGGGCCTGTTTGTGAATTACAGATGTGTAGTGTAAACTCAATGTGTGTGTTTAGGCTGTTAAGGGGTATTGTGAAGTTAAGGGGCCTGTTTGTGAATTACAGATGTATATTGTAAGCTCAACTGGAACTGTAGGGGTCCACCAGCTGGAAACACTGTTCAGGAGTAATGTTCCACTGTGGTACTACCTGATAAATTGCTCTGTAAACATATTAGGTGAGATAGTATACAGCAGGTTCACTCAGATACTGAAAACCAGACCATTTAGTGCTTTACATGTTAATAAGAGAATTTTAAAGTCTGGTTCAAATTTAACTGAAATTTAACAATAATGAGATAGGATTATGACAAGTTAATTATGAGATGTTATGAGAGGATTAAGTCTAAAGTATGGTTACAGTTATGAGATAATATTAGGACCATAAAGTATGGTTACAAGCTGAAGCTGAGTCTTTCCTATACCCAGAGCCCTGTCTATACACCTGCAGATTTAAGATCATTTTTGAACCATTTGTACTTTTTCACTTTAACACTAGTTACCTGAAATTGTACACATAGCACAATGATCATTCAGGATTCAATTTGAAGTAGACACTTGGGACAAGACATCCATTCACATCCAGGCTTATTTGTCCATCATTTAGGTTCCATATGAGCTCATCTAATACAGAAGAAAATGTAAATAAATAAATAAATAAAACACCTCTGATTTTTGGGTGTATAATGTGTCTATTGATGCTGGAGATTCATTTTAACTCATGCACTAAATTACATGTAGCAAGATTACGAATTTTCCAGCAGTGAATGGAAACATCCGGTGATTTGCTATGCAAACATTGATGCTTGTCCATGCTAGCAGCAAAGCTAATCTATGCTAGCAGCACCCAAACAACTCCACATAAACTTCAGCTAAAATAAACCTCTTCATTTCCATGATGTCCAAATGTATTGGCAAAATCATCAAATCATTCTTATGGTTGTACGAGTTTCGCCAAACAGCACCAAACAGTGCCAAACAGCACCAAACTGATGCACTATGCTATCTGCTAACAACAGTACACAGTACGCAGGTCTTTAAACATTAAAGGGATGACTAAATAAGGCGACCGAGGGGTCTACGTTTTCGTCTAAGCCTCCTCTATTTGATGAATCAGCAGCCAATCACACGGATGGCCATAGAAACACTTGGAAACACCTGGAAGTAAATGCTAGTCACCCGCCCCTTCCCCCTTCACACATAGGTGTGAATTGCTGTCACCCCAAGACAATGGCACGGCAATGGTCAATAGAAATCAATATAAAATAGAAAAGGGGGGACTAACGCTCTATTCAGCAACAGTTTTATGTCAGTAGCATGCATTTTCAGTTAACCAAAGGCTTGCGTAGTTTGGGTTTGTTACGAAGGAACCGAAACGAAAGAAAAACTTTGTTTCTACGCAAAGAAGTAAGCATGCAATTAAAGAACCTTACTAACACTCTGTAGACCATTTAAACATGTCACGCAGTTGTTTTGATGGTAATTGAATTTACTATGACAAAATCTGAACTTATCTTATACCGGAAGGATGTTTTAAAAGGCAACTTAAAAGGACAGGCACATTTTTGTGGAAATTTTACTCGAAAAATGCGGTGTCTTCAGTGTGCAATTTCTGGCGAGCGGATGCATGTAGACATCTGAAAATCGGTAAGCAGGTATTAGTCCTAAGAAATGTTATGTTAATAAATGTACTGTCCTTTAAGAATATTCGATGTTATCAAGTAATTTATTTGAGCATGACAGTTTGGGCCTGCCCACTGGCCCGCTAGGGGGCGTTGGTGCATAAGGGGGTTAAAAGGCCAATTAAAAGGCCTGGCACAACAGTGCACACGGTGTATTCAGCGTGGGATTTCTGGCGAACGGATGTATGTAGACGGCTGAAAGTTGGTAAGCAGGTACTTGTATTAGTCCTAAGAAATGTTATGTTGATAAATGCACTTAAATCAAGTGATTTAAGTATGCCAGTTTGGGCCCACCGGTGGGCCCACTGGTAGGCCCACTAGGGGCATTACTGCATTACACAGTTAATTCAAGCACCAGTGGTCTTTAGATCACATACTAAACATGAGTCTTGTCATTCCTAAATTTTTCCCACATTCCAGTAATTTCATTAAGTAAACTTTAAATAGAAAATAAAGATGCAGACTCTGGAATTAATTGAAGAGAATAGCCAGTCTCATCTTTATTCTGAGCTCAATATTACAAACGAGGCATAGTCTGGAATATGTCTAACAATCACACACAACACACATTTTTATGCAGTTTTCAGAAGTGGTTATGTAATCGCCCCACCTTCTTTACAGAATAGCGTTTCAAATCTCCACCACTATGTTCAAACATACATTATTCAATATATGCAAATTGAGATCCATCATTATGCAAATTAATGCTTCCTGTGTCAATGGGGGTTTCCTCCAGGGTCTCTGGTTTCCTCTCACAGTACATAAATATGGAAGTTAGGTTGATTGTATATTCTAAATTGTCCTCTTTGAATGTATTTGTTCAGTGGTGGTTGGTACTGTGTGTGTGTATGTATGTTCTGTGATGGTTGGTGCTCTGTGTCTATGTATGTCCAGGGATGGTTGGTGCTTTGTGTATGTATGTCCAGGGATGGTTGGTGCTTTGTGTATGTATGTCCAGGGATGGTTGGTGCTTTGTGTATGTATGTCCAGGGATGGTTGGTGCTTTGTGTATGTATATCCAGGGATGGTTGGTGCTCAGTGTGTATGTATGTCCAGCTATGGTTGGTGCTCAGTGTGTATGTATGTCCAGCTATGGTTGGTGCTCTGTGTGTATGTATGTCCAGCTATGGTTGGTGCTCTGTGTGTATGCATGTCCAGCTATGGTTGGTGCTCAGTGTGTATGTATGTCCAGCTATGGTTGGTGCTCTGTGTGTATGTATGTCCAGCTATGGTTGGTGCTCTGTGTGTATGTATGTCCAGCTATGGTTGGTGCTCTGTGTGTATGCATGTCCAGCTATGGTTGGTGCTCTGTGTGTATGCATGTCCAGCTATGGTTGGTGCTCTGTGTGTATGCATGTCCAGCTATGGTTGGTGCTCTGTGTGTATGCATGTCCAGCTATGGTTGGTGCTCTGTGTGTATGCATGTCCAGCTATGGTTGGTGCTCTGTGTGTATGCATGTCCAGCTATGGTTGGTGCTCTGTGTGTATGCATGTCCAGCTATGGTTGGTGCTCTGTGTGTATGCATGTCCAGCTATGGTTGGTGCTCTGTGTCTATGCATGTCCAGCTATGGTTGGTGCTCTGTGTCTATGCATGTCCAGCTATGGTTGGTGCTCTGTGTCTATGCATGTCCAGCTATGGTTGGTGCTCTGTGTCTATGCATGTCCAGCTATGGTTGGTGCTCTGTGTCTATGCATGTCCAGCTATGGTTGGTGCTCTGTGTCTATGCATGTCCAGCTATGGTTGGTGCTCTGCCTGTCTATGCATGTCCAGCTATGGTTGGTGCTCTGCCTGTCTATGCATGTCCAGCTATGGTTGGTGCTCTGCCTGTCTATGCATGTCCAGCTATGGTTGGTGCTCTGCCTGTCTATGCATGTCCAGCTATGGTTGGTGCTCTGCCTGTCTATGCATGTCCAGCTATGGTTGGTGCTCTGCCTGTCTATGCATGTCCAGCTATGGTTGGTGCTCTGCCTGTCTATGCATGTCCAGCTATGGTTGGTGCTCTGCCTGTCTATGCATGTCCAGCTATGGTTGGTGCTCTGCCTGTCTATGCATGTCCAGCTATGGTTGGTGCTCTGCCTGTCTATGCATGTCCAGCTATGGTTGGTGCTCTGCCTGTCTATGCATGTCCAGCTATGGTTGGTGCTCTGCCTGTCTATGCATGTCCAGCTATGGTTGGTGCTCTGCCTGTCTATGCATGTCCAGCTATGGTTGGTGCTCTGCCTGTCTATGCATGTCCAGCTATGGTTGGTGCTCTGCCTGTCTATGCATGTCCAGCTATGGTTGGTGCTCTGCCTGTCTATGCATGTCCAGCTATGGTTGGTGCTCTGCCTGTCTATGCATGTCCAGCTATGGTTGGTGCTCTGCCTGTCTATGCATGTCCAGCTATGGTTGGTGCTCTGCCTGTCTATGCATGTCCAGCTATGGTTGGTGCTCTGCCTGTCTATGCATGTCCAGCTATGGTTGGTGCTCTGCCTGTCTATGCATGTCCAGCTATGGTTGGTGCTCTGCCTGTCTATGCATGTCCAGCTATGGTTGGTGCTCTGCCTGTCTATGCATGTCCAGCTATGGTTGGTGCTCTGCCTGTCTATGCATGTCCAGCTATGGTTGGTGCTCTGCCTGTCTATGCATGTCCAGCTATGGTTGGTGCTCTGCCTGTCTATGCATGTCCAGCTATGGTTGGTGCTCTGCCTGTCTATGCATGTCCAGCTATGGTTGGTGCTCTGCCTGTCTATGCATGTCCAGCTATGGTTGGTGCTCTGCCTGTCTATGCATGTCCAGCTATGGTTGGTGCTCTGCCTGTCTATGCATGTCCAGCTATGGTTGGTGCTCTGCCTGTCTATGCATGTCCAGCTATGGTTGGTGCTCTGCCTGTCTATGCATGTCCAGCTATGGTTGGTGCTCTGCCTGTCTATGCATGTCCAGCTATGGTTGGTGCTCTGCCTGTCTATGCATGTCCAGCTATGGTTGGTGCTCTGCCTGTCTATGCATGTCCAGCTATGGTTGGTGCTCTGCCTGTCTATGCATGTCCAGCTATGGTTGGTGCTCTGCCTGTCTATGCATGTCCAGCTATGGTTGGTGCTCTGCCTGTCTATGCATGTCCAGCTATGGTTGGTGCTCTGCCTGTCTATGCATGTCCAGCTATGGTTGGTGCTCTGCCTGTCTATGCGTGTCCAGCTATGGTTGGTGCTCTGCCTGTCTATGCGTGTCCAGCTATGGTTGGTGCTCTGCCTGTCTATGCGTGTCCAGCTATGGTTGGTGCTCTGCCTGTCTATGCGTGTCCAGCTATGGTTGGTGCTCTGCCTGTCTATGCGTGTCCAGCTATGGTTGGTGCTCTGCCTGTCTATGCGTGTCCAGCTATGGTTGGTGCTCTGCCTGTCTATGCGTGTCCAGCTATGGTTGGTGCTCTGCCTGTCTATGCGTGTCCAGCTATGGTTGGTGCTCTGCCTGTCTATGCGTGTCCAGCTATGGTTGGTGCTCTGCCTGTCTATGCGTGTCCAGCTATGGTTGGTGCTCTGCCTGTCTATGCGTGTCCAGCTATGGTTGGTGCTCTGCCTGTCTATGCGTGTCCAGCTATGGTTGGTGCTCTGCCTGTCTATGCGTGTCCAGCTATGGTTGGTGCTCTGCCTGTCTATGCGTGTCCAGCGATGGTTGGTGCTCTGCCTGTCTATGCGTGTCCAGCGATGGTTGGTGCTCTGCCTGTCTATGCGTGTCCAGCGATGGTTGGTGCTCTGCCTGTCTATGCGTGTCCAGCGATGGTTGGTGCTCTGCCTGTCTATGCGTGTCCAGCGATGGTTGGTGCTCTGCCTGTCTATGCGTGTCCAGCGATGGTTGGTGCTCTGCCTGTGTATGCGTGTCCAGCGATGGTTGGTGCTCTGCCTGTGTATGCGTGTCCAGCGATGGTTGGTGCTCTGCCTGTGTATGCGTGTCCAGCGATGGTTGGTGCTCTGCCTGTCTATGCGTGTCCAGCGATGGTTGGTGCTCTGCCTGTCTATGCGTGTCCAGCGATGGTTGGTGCTCTGCCTGTCTATGCGTGTCCAGCGATGGTTGGTGCTCTGCCTGTCTATGCGTGTCCAGCGATGGTTGGTGCTCTGCCTGTGTATGCGTGTCCAGCGATGGTTGGTGCTCTGCCTGTGTATGCGTGTCCAGCGATGGTTGGTGCTCTGCCTGTGTATGCGTGCGTGTCCAGCGATGGTTGGTGCTCTGCCTGTGTATGCGTGCGTGTCCAGCGATGGTTGGTGCTCTGCCTGTGTATGCGTGCGTGTCCAGCGATGGTTGGTGCTCTGCCTGTGTATGCGTGCGTGTCCAGCGATGGTTGGTGCTCTGCCTGTGTATGCGTGCGTGTCCAGCGATGGTTGGTGCTCTGCCTGTGTATGCGTGCGTGTCCAGCGATGGTTGGTGCTCTGCCTGTGTATGCGTGCGTGTCCAGCGATGGTTGGTGCTCTGCCTGTGTATGCGTGCGTGTCCAGCGATGGTTGGTGCTCTGCCTGTGTATGCGTGCGTGTCCAGCGATGGTTGGTGCTCTGCCTGTGTATGCGTGCGTGTCCAGCGATGGTTGGTGCTCTGCCTGTGTATGCGTGCGTGTCCAGCGATGGTTGGTGCTCTGCCTGTGTATGCGTGCGTGTCCAGCGATGGTTGGTGCTCTGCCTGTGTATGCGTGCGTGTCCAGCGATGGTTGGTGCTCTGCCTGTGTATGCGTGCGTGTCCAGCGATGGTTGGTGCTCTGCCTGTGTATGCGTGCGTGTCCAGCGATGGTTGGTGCTCTGCCTGTGTATGCGTGCGTGTCCAGCGATGGTTGGTGCTCTGCCTGTGTATGCGTGCGTGTCCAGCGATGGTTGGTGCTCTGCCTGTGTATGCGTGCGTGTCCAGCGATGGTTGGTGCTCTGCCTGTGTATGCGTGCGTGTCCAGCGATGGTTGGTGCTCTGCCTGTGTATGCGTGCGTGTCCAGCGATGGTTGGTGCTCTGCCTGTGTATGCGTGCGTGTCCAGCGATGGTTGGTGCTCTGCCTGTGTATGCGTGCGTGTCCAGCGATGGTTGGTGCTCTGCCTGTGTATGCGTGCGTGTCCAGCGATGGTTGGTGCTCTGCCTGTGTATGCGTGCGTGTCCAGCGATGGTTGGTGCTCTGCCTGTGTATGCGTGCGTGTCCAGCGATGGTTGGTGCTCTGCCTGTGTATGCGTGCGTGTCCAGCGATGGTTGGTGCTCTGCCTGTGTATGCGTGCGTGTCCAGCGATGGTTGGTGCTCTGCCTGTGTATGCGTGCGTGTCCAGCGATGGTTGGTGCTCTGCCTGTGTATGCGTGCGTGTCCAGCGATGGTTGGTGCTCTGCCTGTGTATGCGTGCGTGTCCAGCGATGGTTGGTGCTCTGCCTGTGTATGCGTGCGTGTCCAGCGATGGTTGGTGCTCTGCCTGTGTATGCGTGCGTGTCCAGCGATGGTTGGTGCTCTGCCTGTGTATGCGTGCGTGTCCAGCGATGGTTGGTGCTCTGCCTGTGTATGCGTGCGTGTCCAGCGATGGTTGGTGCTCTGCCTGTGTATGCGTGCGTGTCCAGCGATGGTTGGTGCTCTGCCTGTGTATGCGTGCGTGTCCAGCGATGGTTGGTGCTCTGCCTGTGTATGCGTGCGTGTCCAGCGATGGTTGGTGCTCTGCCTGTGTATGCGTGCGTGTCCAGCGATGGTTGGTGCTCTGCCTGTGTATGCGTGCGTGTCCAGCGATGGTTGGTGCTCTGCCTGTGTATGCGTGCGTGTCCAGCGATGGTTGGTGCTCTGCCTGTGTATGCGTGCGTGTCCAGCGATGGTTGGTGCTCTGCCTGTGTATGCGTGCGTGTCCAGCGATGGTTGGTGCTCTGCCTGTGTATGCGTGCGTGTCCAGCGATGGTTGGTGCTCTGCCTGTGTATGCGTGCGTGTCCAGCGATGGTTGGTGCTCTGCCTGTGTATGCGTGCGTGTCCAGCGATGGTTGGTGCTCTGCCTGTGTATGCGTGCGTGTCCAGCGATGGTTGGTGCTCTGCCTGTGTATGCGTGCGTGTCCAGCGATGGTTGGTGCTCTGCCTGTGTATGCGTGCGTGTCCAGCGATGGTTGGTGCTCTGCCTGTGTATGCGTGCGTGTCCAGCGATGGTTGGTGCTCTGCCTGTGTATGCGTGCGTGTCCAGCGATGGTTGGTGCTCTGCCTGTGTATGCGTGCGTGTCCAGCGATGGTTGGTGCTCTGCCTGTGTATGCGTGCGTGTCCAGCGATGGTTGGTGCTCTGCCTGTGTATGCGTGCGTGTCCAGCGATGGTTGGTGCTCTGCCTGTGTATGCGTGCGTGTCCAGCGATGGTTGGTGCTCTGCCTGTGTATGCGTGCGTGTCCAGCGATGGTTGGTGCTCTGCCTGTGTATGCGTGCGTGTCCAGCGATGGTTGGTGCTCTGCCTGTGTATGCGTGCGTGTCCAGCGATGGTTGGTGCTCTGCCTGTGTATGCGTGCGTGTCCAGCGATGGTTGGTGCTCTGCCTGTGTATGCGTGCGTGTCCAGCGATGGTTGGTGCTCTGCCTGTGTATGCGTGCGTGTCCAGCGATGGTTGGTGCTCTGCCTGTGTATGCGTGCGTGTCCAGCGATGGTTGGTGCTCTGCCTGTGTATGCGTGCGTGTCCAGCGATGGTTGGTGCTCTGCCTGTGTATGCGTGCGTGTCCAGCGATGGTTGGTGCTCTGCCTGTGTATGCGTGCGTGTCCAGCGATGGTTGGTGCTCTGCCTGTGTATGCGTGCGTGTCCAGCGATGGTTGGTGCTCTGCCTGTGTATGCGTGCGTGTCCAGCGATGGTTGGTGCTCTGCCTGTGTATGCGTGCGTGTCCAGCGATGGTTGGTGCTCTGCCTGTGTATGCGTGCGTGTCCAGCGATGGTTGGTGCTCTGCCTGTGTATGCGTGCGTGTCCAGCGATGGTTGGTGCTCTGCCTGTGTATGCGTGCGTGTCCAGCGATGGTTGGTGCTCTGCCTGTGTATGCGTGCGTGTCCAGCGATGGTTGGTGCTCTGCCTGTGTATGCGTGCGTGTCCAGCGATGGTTGGTGCTCTGCCTGTGTATGCGTGCGTGTCCAGCGATGGTTGGTGCTCTGCCTGTGTATGCGTGCGTGTCCAGCGATGGTTGGTGCTCTGCCTGTGTATGCGTGCGTGTCCAGCGATGGTTGGTGCTCTGCCTGTGTATGCGTGCGTGTCCAGCGATGGTTGGTGCTCTGCCTGTGTATGCGTGCGTGTCCAGCGATGGTTGGTGCTCTGCCTGTGTATGCGTGCGTGTCCAGCGATGGTTGGTGCTCTGCCTGTGTATGCGTGCGTGTCCAGCGATGGTTGGTGCTCTGCCTGTGTATGCGTGCGTGTCCAGCGATGGTTGGTGCTCTGCCTGTGTATGCGTGCGTGTCCAGCGATGGTTGGTGCTCTGCCTGTGTATGCGTGCGTGTCCAGCGATGGTTGGTGCTCTGCCTGTGTATGCGTGCGTGTCCAGCGATGGTTGGTGCTCTGCCTGTGTATGCGTGCGTGTCCAGCGATGGTTGGTGCTCTGCCTGTGTATGCGTGCGTGTCCAGCGATGGTTGGTGCTCTGCCTGTGTATGCGTGCGTGTCCAGCGATGGTTGGTGCTCTGCCTGTGTATGCGTGCGTGTCCAGCGATGGTTGGTGCTCTGCCTGTGTATGCGTGCGTGTCCAGCGATGGTTGGTGCTCTGCCTGTGTATGCGTGCGTGTCCAGCGATGGTTGGTGCTCTGCCTGTGTATGCGTGCGTGTCCAGCGATGGTTGGTGCTCTGCCTGTGTATGCGTGCGTGTCCAGCGATGGTTGGTGCTCTGCCTGTGTATGCGTGCGTGTCCAGCGATGGTTGGTGCTCTGCCTGTGTATGCGTGCGTGTCCAGCGATGGTTGGTGCTCTGCCTGTGTATGCGTGCGTGTCCAGCGATGGTTGGTGCTCTGCCTGTGTATGCGTGCGTGTCCAGCGATGGTTGGTGCTCTGCCTGTGTATGCGTGCGTGTCCAGCGATGGTTGGTGCTCTGCCTGTGTATGCGTGCGTGTCCAGCGATGGTTGGTGCTCTGCCTGTGTATGCGTGCGTGTCCAGCGATGGTTGGTGCTCTGCCTGTGTATGCGTGCGTGTCCAGCGATGGTTGGTGCTCTGCCTGTGTATGCGTGCGTGTCCAGCGATGGTTGGTGCTCTGCCTGTGTATGCGTGCGTGTCCAGCGATGGTTGGTGCTCTGCCTGTGTATGCGTGCGTGTCCAGCGATGGTTGGTGCTCTGCCTGTGTATGCGTGCGTGTCCAGCGATGGTTGGTGCTCTGCCTGTGTATGCGTGCGTGTCCAGCGATGGTTGGTGCTCTGCCTGTGTATGCGTGCGTGTCCAGCGATGGTTGGTGCTCTGCCTGTGTATGCGTGCGTGTCCAGCGATGGTTGGTGCTCTGCCTGTGTATGCGTGCGTGTCCAGCGATGGTTGGTGCTCTGCCTGTGTATGCGTGCGTGTCCAGCGATGGTTGGTGCTCTGCCTGTGTATGCGTGCGTGTCCAGCGATGGTTGGTGCTCTGCCTGTGTATGCGTGCGTGTCCAGCGATGGTTGGTGCTCTGCCTGTGTATGCGTGCGTGTCCAGCGATGGTTGGTGCTCTGCCTGTGTATGCGTGCGTGTCCAGCGATGGTTGGTGCTCTGCCTGTGTATGCGTGCGTGTCCAGCGATGGTTGGTGCTCTGCCTGTGTATGCGTGCGTGTCCAGCGATGGTTGGTGCTCTGCCTGTGTATGCGTGCGTGTCCAGCGATGGTTGGTGCTCTGCCTGTGTATGCGTGCGTGTCCAGCGATGGTTGGTGCTCTGCCTGTGTATGCGTGCGTGTCCAGCGATGGTTGGTGCTCTGCCTGTGTATGCGTGCGTGTCCAGCGATGGTTGGTGCTCTGCCTGTGTATGCGTGCGTGTCCAGCGATGGTTGGTGCTCTGCCTGTGTATGCGTGCGTGTCCAGCGATGGTTGGTGCTCTGCCTGTGTATGCGTGCGTGTCCAGCGATGGTTGGTGCTCTGCCTGTGTATGCGTGCGTGTCCAGCGATGGTTGGTGCTCTGCCTGTGTATGCGTGCGTGTCCAGCGATGGTTGGTGCTCTGCCTGTGTATGCGTGCGTGTCCAGCGATGGTTGGTGCTCTGCCTGTGTATGCGTGCGTGTCCAGCGATGGTTGGTGCTCTGCCTGTGTATGCGTGCGTGTCCAGCGATGGTTGGTGCTCTGCCTGTGTATGCGTGCGTGTCCAGCGATGGTTGGTGCTCTGCCTGTGTATGCGTGCGTGTCCAGCGATGGTTGGTGCTCTGCCTGTGTATGCGTGCGTGTCCAGCGATGGTTGGTGCTCTGCCTGT